>NC_141148.1:68313955-68633538 GCF_053477565.2 Lygodium microphyllum
AAAATCCCTTCAATAGTATTGTCTTGGAATACATGTATCCATGTTTGATTGAGCTAGCACGTTTTGATGGGGGAGTCTAGGAGTTTGTTGGAGAACACACAATTCACCCTCTAGCAATGGACATCTAGATTTTTGCAATAAACATGTTCATTTGCTTTGCAGATAGTAGTTCATTAACTTGCAAATGTATTTGTGGATTTAATATTTTTTTTGGTAGTTTTTATGGTAAGTTCATGCAATATAATGTGAAACATATCAATATATGAAAATATTTGATTGTTAAAGTCTGGAGTTTAAAATGAGAAATTCTTGAAAGGAATAACAACTACAAGTAATGAAGCAATATGGAGCTATATTTTACGAAGATTGTGAAGCAATTACTTGCAAGGGTCTATTGTAAATGAATGCATAACTTCAATTTGTATGTAAGCCTAATCAAATGAGAGAGAGAGAGAGAGAGAGAGAGAGAGAGAGAGAGAGAGAGAGAGAGAGAGAGAGAGAGAGAGAGAGAGAGAGAGAGAGAGAGAGAGAGAGCAATGTGCAAGTATAAGTGGATGTGTTTGTAGTTTGCTTGTGTGTGCATAAGTACTAACACATCAAGATGTAATTATAAAATATGTGTAAAGAAGGGAGAGAGGGAAGATGTGAATGTATATATAGTGTGATATCTTATATATATGCATAATTGAACCATTAACATCATGATAATATTATCAAAGATAAGCACATCAACTTAATCTAGTGATGTAAATAAGTTAAGGAGAGAGAATTACTAATGCATTGGGAGAGAGAGAGAGAGAGAGAGAGAGAGAGAGAGAGGAGGAGGAGGAGATTGTTATTCAGAAAAGGAGGAGAGGGAGATGCATGTCATAGATCCCCAACATATGAGAGAGAGAGAGAGAGAGAGAGAGAGAGAGAGAGAGAGAGAGAGAGAGAGAGAGAGAGAGAGAGAGAGAGAGAGAGAGAGAGAGAGAGAGAGGAGGAGGAGGAGATTGTTATTCAGAAAAGGAGGAGAGGGAGATGCATGTCATAGATCCCCAACATATGAGAGAGAGAGAGAGAGAGAGAGAGAGAGAGAGAGAGAGAGAGAGAGAGAGAGAGAGAGAGAGAGAGAGAGAGAGAGAGAGAGAGAGAGAGAGAGAGAGGGTGTTATTGAGGGGAAGGAGAAGAGGGAGATGCATGTTGTGGGTCTCTAAGAAAAGAGAGAGAGAGAGTTATTGAGGGGAAGGAGAAGAGGGAGATGCATGTTGTGAGTCTCTAAGAAATGTGAGAGAGAGAGAGAGAGAGAGAGAGAGAGAGAGAGAGGAGAATCCATTGTGGTTCTAATGAGGAGGAGGAGAGTAAGATGTGGTGGTGTAGTGGTAGTGCTAGTGGTAGTAATGTTGTTGAGGAGAGTGAGATGTCAGTGGTTCGTCCCCAACATACAAGGAGAGAGAGCAGAGAATTGGTTGTGATTCTAATGAGGAGAGGGAGAGTAAAATGTAGTGGTGGTGGTGGTGCTGTAGGTGGTGGTGACAATGGAGGAGCAGCATTGGTGTTTGAATATGCCCAAAAGAAAAAGAGGACCAAGTGGACTATGTGGAATAAAACTCGAGGTTTCTAAAAAAAGTTCCCTCAAAAGCTCGCTTCTCGCATGCACTCCAAGTGGAATACCAAATGGGGCTGAAATATGGGTTCAAGTACCACTTTCACGTGATAAATAGATGTTGAGGATATGCTTGCTCAAATATAGTAGATTTTACCGAGATCGAAGAGTCAACACCCACATATGATGATATTACTAGCTCTACTTCAATGTTTATATAGATATTGTCTTTGTGAAGTTCCTCTTATAAAGCTACCAATGAATATTACCAATTTGTGGTCCAAGATAGATACGAAATATTCAAATTCGATGTAGAAGTACTCTTTGAATTAGAGCTCCTTAAGATGTAGAGTTTGTTGCGAATCTCTCGAATGAAAAGCACCTTCATAGAGACTACTTTGTTGCTGCTTGAGACAAATCCTTCTTGAAGCATTTAATGAGAAAATGAATTTTGTGAAGAAACCTCTAAAAAATGTGATGCAAACTCAATGAATGAGATAATGAAGAAGTAAAGAGATAGATAAGATGATCTCTAAGATGCATGCAAAAACCTATCAACCTAGGGCTAGTTCTAAGGTTGTTGATGATGGAGAATGGTAGGCCATCAGGAGCTTGGTGAGCTCTGATACCATGTTGGACAATGGAGTGTTGGATAAAAATATAGAAAGTGAAAGTGATACCATGTTGGAGAATTTCTCTAATACAATGTTGGGAAATAATGCTTCAATATACAATGCACACAAGAATGCTACTTACTCCGCTGTACTACACTACTACTCAACTATGAGAGAACTATTACATGAGTAGTTGCCATAGAGTGGTTTATTGACAAGTATAAGGGAGTGGTGGGTAAGATCCACAATCAATGGGTGGTAGGTGACCACCTTATCCTTTAGTCAAGGAAGTAATTAAGCCTATCAAAGCTCATCTTTATGGCAGGTAAACTACAATCCAATAGCTGGGAGACGCAGTAGACACCCTAATCGACCCTTGAAAGTGGCCAGTAAATCACGCTTTTAGAGCCATGTTTGGCAGTCAAAATCGGAATGAGGGGAGAGCGAGAGCTGCATTGTTTGTCTTGTATTCTCACCTCACACTATTTTTGAGACTTGAAGTGCACTTGGAAGCTGAAAGTCGGATTTCACATTGTGCATGAAAAAGAGTACCACGCACACATTGAGTACACATAAGTTGAGGGCTATTTGCAATAAGAAAGAACACATCAAGACATAATAAGTAGATCAAACCCACTAATAGGAGATGAGCCTCAGACTTAGATGGGTGACTAAGAACCCCGACTAGTAGGACCAAGAGAGAGTGAAGACATTGAAGGCTCAAGAGCATAGAAGGATTGACACCATTGGAAACACATCACTACCAGACTTAATCAGACTGATTGATAGCCTAATGGAGCAAGAAGCCACTGATATGTCAGGATCTAGCTCCAACCACGAGAATAACGAGCTCGATCTGGGAGATTTCCTAGTCAATATCTAACAAATGGTTAAAAATATGACTTACAAACCAGGATGGAGCATCATGGTAGGTCGGTTGAGGACATCATAACAGACCTCAAGGAGGAGATGAGATTAGCATGGTAAGCACTACAACACATAGCAACATACAACCATGAGCAGTGGGCTAGGAAGTTGCAACAAGACATAGAGATATGGGAGGTCCAACGTGTTTTAGCTCTAGCCAGTAGGAATAAGACTTCGTGGTCATGTAAGTTAGCTGCCCCTTGCTTGATAGGTCCTTCCGCCCACTATTTCAACTCTTATCATAGTGTTGGGAGCTGCCTAAGTAGGTCTCCTAAGTGCAAAGTCAAAGGGATTGTCACTAGTGTTGTAAGGAGGCTGTCACAACTGCTTGCTTTCCTCTTAATTCTGTGCTTCTTAGCCAATGGCCCTGGCTAGTTTACTGTCCTCTAGCACTCAAGCTTTGTCAATGCAGTACTGCTTGAGGTGCAGATGCATCTCTTGACTTCAGTTGCATAGGTGAAACCGGTGTGCTCACACTAGAGAGCTCATCAATTTCATATTCTAGGATGTGCTCAACATCCTTCAAGTGCTCTTGGACTTCTCTCACCCACTCCTTGATCTTATCTATGGCTTCAAGCTGGCTCTTAGAGTTGGGGTACTCCCGGACCTTGGCACTTCCCTTTTCCACAATCTTTGAAGTGGATGTTTTTGCTTTTGCGTCTGTGACTGTTTTCCCTGCAGTTAGTATTGTGGCACTCTCTGTCTTAAGCATGACCTTTGCTTCGATTCTCTTCCTCCTTCGCCTACAGCTTCTTTTTCCTATTGAGGCTTCATATAGGTTACTAGGCCCTGGCAGTGATATGCCGGCCCACTTTGTCTATGCTCAGGTCATAACATGCAACGTGATGGGTGTAGCCTCTCCACTGAGTGTTTCAACTCCAAACAACCCCAATGGCACTAATGGCACGATTGCCGAACTAGAGGGTGGTTTCTGCCTAGGGCAATCAGCAAATAGGTGGGTGATTCCACACTCTAGGCATCTAAGATCAGCCTTCTCTCAATTGTCTTGCTCCCTCTCAAGGCATCACAAAGAAATATGCCCTAGGTGACCACAAGTCCAACAGGGCTCTTGGGGACCAGGGCACATGATCTGAACCCGATGTACAATGGGGCTTTAGTCATGGACGAGAAAGAAGAGGAGCATAGAAACCTATGAGATGATGAGCAGTCGGATGAGGACAATTCGAATGATGAGTACGAAGACTGTTGTTCTATTAGTGAAGAGAGTGAAGAAGAGATTGACACAATAGAGTATGACACTGGATGGGGACACGTGATTGAGCAAATACAAGTGGATTCCAAACCAAGAAGGGGAATACCTTTAAAATCAAGAGAGGAATCATGCGAATGGAGAGCAATTGCACATGGTTGTAATACTTAAGGGCAATTGATTATGAACGAGCAGGCTCTCCCAACCAAGTGCTACATCGCTATTTAGAATGAAATCACCTTTAGAGGTACGACCACTAGGAGAGACTCTCTCTTCTAGTGAAGATGGAGAGTTCAATTATGAGTCGGAAGTAAGCTCATATACCAATTGTGAAATACCCTAACCATCTAAGGCCAAACACACCAAGGGGGACCTACCAGCCCATCTAAGGTACAGACTGTTGAGGGAGGAGAGAAAGAGACAACCTAGGGAGTCAAAAGCTAAGTAGTAGAAAAAACCGCAAGATCTACCCAAGCGATTCATGAAATTCAAGAAGGGCGATAGAGTAGTGACCTTGTTGGGGGCCAAGAGGCAAGGACAAGCAAACGAACACGTAGAAGGGCTTGCCAAAGTCTGTCAAGAATCGCATGATGGGGGGATTTGCTTGAGTTGCTGCGCCAAACACACACTGTATACATAAGAGGAAGCTCACTCAAGAACACAAGAAGAGAGATGGAGGCCATAACGTTTTCTTACTGATTTTTCTTCTTCTTCCACACACTATACAATGTACACAAAGTATAGATAAGATACAACATAAAGGAAAGTGGCCCTCTAAGTCAAACAATGCATAACAGACTACACTAATCGACTGGTGCTATACCTTTGACAATTGTAGGTAGGTGTAACAAAATAAATATAATAAGTGATAAGTTAGTGGCCATGTTAGTGTCATAATGACCACCAACGTGCTAAGTGTAGACGTGCGAACCCATCTAGCCAAGTGGTCCATCATCAATGTCCGCATGTGTTGAGCTTGCCATCTCAATACTCCCCCTCAAGCTCAATTCTATCTCTGCAACTCCAAGTAAGCTTTGGAACTTTTGAAGCTTCTTTGCACCCAATGCCTTTGTGAAAATGTCAGCTATCTGATCGTGTGTGCTGACATATACCAAGTCAATCTCTCCTGCAAGTACCTTCTCTCTCACAAAGTGGTAGTGCACTTCAATGTGTTTTGTCCTAGCATGGAACATTGGATTCCTAGCTAGCTGTATGCTGCTCATGTTATCACAATGAATGACAATTGGACCATCTCTCTGCACGTCCAAATCACCTAATAACTTTTGCAACCATACCACCTCACATGCTGCCATAGTAGCACCTCTATACTCAGCCTCTTTACTCGATAAAGCAACCATAGGTTGCTTTTTGCTGCTCCATGTAACTGCTGCACTACCAAGGGAAAACATGAATCCACTTGTAGATCTTCTGTCCAACATGCTACCAGCCCAATCTGCATCTGTGTATCCAAAGACATGTATGTCCTTACCTACCTCATAAAAAAGTCCATAATGTAAAGTGGACTTCACATACCTCAATATATACGTCTAACTGCATCCAAATGAGGCTTTCTAGGCATCTGCATAAATTGACTGACAAGGCCAATAACATAGCTCAAGTCTGGCCTTGTGATAGTTATGTAAATCAAACTCCCTACTATCCTCCTAAACATAGTAGGGTCTTCTATCTCATCCCCAATGTCAGCACTCAACTTCACATTTTGCTCCAATGGTACTGAAAGAGGCTTACATGCTGTCATACTATACTTGGATAACATATCCAAGCCATATTGCCTTTGGGATAGCCATATACCATCATCACATCTGATCACCTCAATACTAAGAGAGTATCTCAGCTCACCCAAATCTTTCATCTCAAATTTCTTCTTCAAGAAGTCCTTAACTTCAGCAATCCCATTGTCACTATCACCTGTAATAATCAAGTCATTCACATAGATGACTATGATGACCAAACCTGCATCTCCCTTTCTCACATAAAGTGAGTGATCAACATCAAAAATACAAAATCCAATATTGACAAGATACTCTCCAATCTTGTCAGACCATGCTCTAGGTGCTTGCTTCAGCCCATAGAGGGCCTTCTTTAATGTGCATACATATGTGGGATGCTCTAAATCCTCATAACCTGCTGGCTGCTCCATATACACTTCTTGCAATTCACCATGCAAGAAGCCATTCTTAACATCCATTTGCTACAAAATCCAACTTTTGGCTACTGTTAAGGCAATCACACATTTAACAGTTGTCATCCTAGCAACTAGACTATATGTCTCTTCATAATCTATGCCATATGTTTGAGCATAGTCTTTTGCAACCAGCCTAGCTTTATACCTACTAACTGAACCATCTGCATTATGCTTGACTTTGTAAACCCACTTACAACCAATAGCTTTCTTACCCTTAGGTAAGGGTTCCAAATCCCAAGTCTTATTGGCTTCTAATGCAGCCATCTCCTCATCCATTGCTGCGTCCCAATGAACATAACCAACAGCATCCTCAAAACAAGTGGGCTCAACATCCTCAACTAGTTTCACCATATAAGCATAATGGTGAGCTGCATAACCTTCCAAACCAAATCTTTTAACAGGGTATCTAACCCTGCTAGACCTGCGTACCACCGGATCACTCAATGGAGCCTTTACATTACTATGAGCTCTCTATACACCTCGTGTCCTGACTGAAGGAATACCAAGCTCATCATCCAAACTCTCTAAACCACTGGAATCTTTGTCAAATCCCAAATGATTGGTAGATGCATCATTACCATCCAGCACTTTCTTCTTTCCTTTGTCCTTTCCTGCAACACTTATAGATCCACCTGAAGATGTGGGGCTACTCCTTAGTCTCCCAGACCAAGGGCTCACTATAGGTATAGTAGTCTTCTACAAAACAACCTTTTGCATTGAATCGGACCTCCAACCCTTCCTCTACCATTTGGCCAATAGATACTAGATTCTTTGTAATTGATGGCACATGTAATACATTTGTCAGACTCTTTGTTTGGTCATCATACAAGGACAAGGGAACGTTTCCAATGTGTGAAATTGGGTGGCATAAATCATCTCCTGTTTGCACATAACGTAGATTTTGTAAGTCCTGCATCTCTCCAAACCATTCAACATGACTGGTCATATGATTAGATGCACATGAATCGACATACCATACATCATCACGTGTCCCCTTTCCTGTAATTGCATTCATCATATGCTGCATAACAAATAGACGCTCATTTTTGTCTTCATTCTGTCATGAAGACGATGCATAGTTTCCTTGTTGCAATTTACCACTGTGGATATCATCCTTCTTTGCATAGCAATGGGCTGCGATATGGCATGTTTTGCCACAATAATGGCAAACAATAGCAGAATTTCCAGAACCTCTATTTTTCCATCCACCTCTTCCTCTAGAGCTCCCCTTGCCTCTAAAGTTTCCTCGGCCTCCTGATACTTGCATTTCACCAAATTGCTGATTGAACCTGTTTTGCTGGTTATCACCAGCATGTCCCATACCACAGCCTCTCGAAGAGGATCTACCACGTCCCCTTCTTGAACTTGAGTAAAATGCTTGAACTTGTTCACCATTTTTTTCAGATGAGTCACCTTGCATATTGATCTCTTCGGTAATCATGAGAGAGATCAACTCATCAAAATTTGGAAATGACTTCCGTACATATACTGAAGTAACAAATGATTTCCATGCCTTCTCATTGTTAAGGCCACTCAAAGTGGATGAAACCAAATCATCATCATAATGCATAACATCAATCACTGCTAAAGCATCTGCAATGGTCCTCACCTTCAACACATTCTCATTGATAGGCATTTTCCCTTTCTTCAAGGCATTCAATTCTTGCTTGAATTGAATCGTTTGTGCCTTTGTATCTATTGAAAACATGTTCTCAAAAATTTTCCAAGCTACATGTGAAGTTTCTGCATTCTTGATATGTCCCAACATTGTATTATCAATGACTGCAGATAACCAGTACATCACCTTTTTTGTCTTTCGCATTCCATTCTTTCCATGCTTTTAATTCATCTGCAGTCAGAGGGATACCCAGATCTGGCTCCTTTTCTTCACCTGAAACAAACTCATAAAGGCCCGTTCCAATGAGGAAGTTCATCACAGGAAACTTCCATGAAGGGTAGTTGTTCTTGTCGAGCTTCTTAATAATGGGGTTTCCAATGTTCTCTGCTATTATCACAAACAAGGATATAACACAGCAAGCTAGTCTTCTGCAATCTTTCACAACACGTGCACAACACTACACCAAGCAACCTTTTTCACTGACTGCTCAATAGTACATATAATCTGCAACCTGTTTGCAGATAAACCTTATGTTTTCTTCCTGCAAACACCTTAAAAATTACAGATTCGCAATTTGTAACATGTGCACCCACTTTCAGTCAATACAATCGAAATCACAGTGTATCCTGAAACTGTTGTCCGCAACCTTGCGGCTCTAAAACGAGACCTGAAATGGCCTCAGATGATCAAAATAACTGCGGGCAAGGCCTAAAAGATTTATATGTAGAATATACAATGCTCTGCTTGCACACCAAATCTCACAGCAATCTGAGATTTTCACTCTACCCTGCTTCCGGTGCCTCCACAGGCACTATCCAAGAGAGAGAGTGGAAGAATGGGAGAGCTTCTTACCCATTGCTTGCTTGGTCAAACCTTGCTTCTTCTCCTTCACTTTAGCCTTCAAAATCAGCCTCTCTCAGTGGCGCAGCTCTGATACCATGCCAAGAATCACGTGATGGGGGGATTTGATTGAGCTACTGTGCCAAACACACACTATATACACAAGAGGAAAGTCATTCAATAACATAAGAAGAGAGATGGAGGCCAAAACGTTTTCTTGCTGGTTTTTCTTCTTCTTCCACACACTATACAATGTACACAAAGTATAGATAAGATACAACATGAAGGAAAGCAGCCCTCTAAGTCAAACAATGCATAACCGACTACACTAATCGACTGGCGCTATATCTTTGCCAACTGTAGGTAGGTGTAACAAACTAAATATAATAAGTGATAAGTTAGTGGCCATGTGAGTGTCATAATGATCACCAACGTGCTAAGTGTAGACGTGTGGACCCATCTAGCCAGGCAGTCTATCATCGATGTCCGCACATGTTGAGCTTGCCATCTCAACAAAGTCAAGGAGATTGACCTAGCTAGGGATGGGGAGAAGCCCCAAACCATCTTCATAGCCAATGACTTGACCGACTAGGAAGAACCAAATCTCATTGCACTCCTATGAGAGTACATAGACATATTTGATTGGTCCCTCGATGAGTTGCAAGGAGTAGATCTGAGTGTAGTGACTCATAATATTCCCATGACACTAGACGCAATGCCGGTCAAACAACAACTATATATCCCATGAATCCCAAGGACTTCACCAGTAGAATCTGATATGAAAAGTTGTTAAGAGTTGGATTCATCTATGATATTGAGCACATGGACTGGGTTTTGCCCATTGTAATCGTCCTGAAGAAGAAGGAAAAAATCAGAGTGTGTGTCAATTATAAGAGAGTCAACGTTGCTACAAAGAGAGACAACTATCCACTACCATACATTGAGCATATGCTCGAGAGAGTGGTTGGCAAAAAATTCTACAGTTTTCTGGATGGATTCTTAGGTTACAATCAGGTGCAAGTGCATCTTGATGATAGGCATAAGACCACATTCGGCACCAAGTGGGGTGTCTTTGCCTACATAGACATGCCCTTTGGGCTAACAAATGCACCAGCCACGTTCCAACGGTTCATGTGTGTCATCTTCAAGGACATGCTTAAGTGAGAGCTAGAAGTGTTCATTGATGATTTGTGTATTTACTCAAGTTGGAGGGAACACCTAGACAAACTCTGTGTAGCCTTTGAATGATGCAGATTGTATTGACTCTCATTGAACCCCATTAAGTGCCAATTCTAGGTGAAACATGGACGTATCCTAGGGCATGTGGTGTCTAAGAATGGGGTTGCCACTGACTTCTCAAAAGTCAAGGTTATTGTTGAACTTTCTCCACCAACCATTTAGAAGGGAGTTCAGTGCTTTCCTAGGACATACGAGATACTATTAGGGTGATTCGTGTTGAACTATGTGCTAATCACTAGACCCCTCTACAAACTACTGATAGCATTTGAATGGACCAAGGAATGCCAATGCACATACAAAGAGTTAAAGAAGGCTCTAATAACTATGCAAATCCTAAGAGTCCTAGATTAGACCATGGCCTTCCATGTACATATTGATGCCTCGAAGTTTGTCATGGGAGTTATTTTGTGCCAGCTTGTTGAATCCAGTGAGCTTTGCTAAGCAGACAACTCATGGATACCGAGATGAATTATTCCACGACAACTGAGAGAGAAGGTTTGGCCATGGTGTTTGTTGTGAAGAAATTTTGGAATTATCTTTTAGCTACACCTTTCACTTTCTTCATAGGCCAGCAGGCTCTACTATATCTTGTGAACAAACCTTGTGCTACTGGGATGCATAGCCAAGTGGCTACTACTTCTACTAGAACTTGACTTTCCATGGTTGTATACAAAGGGAAGTAGCACTACATGATTGATCACATGACTCGCATACCTATGGGAGAAGCCATTGGATAGGGTGTCATTAACGAGTTACCAGATATGTGTACCTTTTTAACTTGTCTAGCGGTGAGAAGGATTTATTTAGAGCTGACTTGATGCCATTCTAGGTAGATGACATTGTCCAAGTGCTAGAGCATGGACTACCTGAAAGACCTATTGAGAAGGCCCATCTTAGGCAACTTATCCTCAGATACAACCTTGATAGCCTATAGGTTAGGGCAAGATGGCTTACTATGAGGATGTGTATGTGAACATGAGATGCATGACGTACTTGTGGAGGCACACAATGGAATCTCTAGAGGATACTTTAGTAAAGACACGGCAATACGCAAGGTGTTGCAGTCTCAATTGTGGTGGCCCATGCTTTTTCATAATGCAGCATGATTTGTGAAGCATTGTGGTGATGATGAGTGCCAATGGACCAAGGTTTCCATTCGCAAGAACAGGATGGAGCTAATCCCAATTATCACAAGGCAACCATTGGAAAAATGGGGGATTGACTTCATTGAGTCGATTAGTCGTGCAGCACAATACTCGCATGCCAAGTATATCATAGTTGCCATAGAAAACTACCTCACAAAGTGGGTAGAAGCACAAGCAACTAGGAAAAATGACACTAGGACCACGACCAAGTTCCTTTGGGAGTAGGTGATCTCACGATTTGGCTACCCCATTGAACTAGTAAGTGACCAAGGCATACACTTCATCAACGAAGTGATTGCCCACCTCTCCTGCCTACCTTCTTGATCATTCACAGGAAATCTTCATCCTACTACCCAAGATAATAACTCAAGGAGAAGAGCTTTACACATTGAGTTTAGGAGTTAAGAAATCCGTTGCATTAGAGAAACGATCTCAATATTAGTAGACAACCTGTAGATATTACAAAGTTGCATGTCTGTATAAACATGAAAGAGAGGTGAATGAACTCATAAGAGGACCATGTGTTTCCCCAATGTGGACAATTCAAAATAGTAGATTGCATGCTTCTAATATGACTAATATGAGAGAATCTTTATTGGAATCAAATAGAACATATGCCATTGAAATTGGTGGTTCTTGTCTTGTGGTAGCAAAGAACCATGTTTCAGAGCTGCAATAGTGGTGTAATGTCAAATAAATCTGTGGGTAGAATGAAGAAAGACCCAAGAATCCTCTCAACGAGGTGGTACTTGCAGGTTTAGGACAATCTCTGATACATTGCACTTTCTTTGGATTAGCTCTAATGCCTGCCTCACTAACAATGTGGCCCAAATACTCTACCTCATTCTGCATGAAGAAATATTTTGACTCCTTTAGCAAAGAGTCTATGCTATCTAAGTACATCAAATACTTGCCTCATGTGTAATAGATGAGCTTCCAATGAATGGCTATAGATGAGAATGTCATAAAAAAATACCAACACAAAGTCTGCCCCACAATCATTTTATAGGCTCTACAATAGGCCCATAAGCAGCTTATTGTCCCAGTCATTGCATGAAGCAGAGACTACCTTGGTCTCAGGACATTCACTAAGATCTTATTTGTGGATTCAACCTAGCCGTTTGCTTTCTAGATTTTCTAATAATTTTTGGACTACTTTGTTTGCTAATTTGGGTGCTAAGATTGATTTCTCATCTACATTCCATCCTGAAACCAATGGGCAAACAGAAGCTACTAATAGTACAATTCTAGATCTTTTACGTGCATACACAATTTCAAAATCACAAACATGGGATACACATTTACATCTACGTCAATTTGCATACAATAATACACTGCACATAGCTACTCATAAAGCACATTTTAAAATCATTTATGGACATAGATTGCCTACACCTATTACATCATTTTCAAACAAAGTTAAAGCTGCTGATGATATTGCCAATACACATGCTACTATTTTTGCTCAAGTTAAAGATATGATTGTGAAAGCCCAGCAATTATATACTAAACAAGTAATAAGAAAAGAAAAGCCATGAGTTTCAATGTTGATGATTACGTATGGTTACTCATTGAAAAGAGAAGATTGCAAAGTGTTGAGAAACACCCTGTTGTTGAATTAGCACCTAGGTTTTATGGACCTTTCAAAATATTTCACAAGATCAATGATAATGCATTTCAATTTACTACGACCTTTTAGAGGCCAATTACCTATCCACCTTGTCTATGAAAACCCTCCTTTGTTAGAGGAAGAAACTGAAATCCTTGAACGTGAAACTATTCTAGACACTGACTTTATGACCACTAGAACTGGTTGTAGATATTCGAGATATTTGGTTAAGTTTAAAAATCATCCTATTGAAGAGGCCCAATGGATGCACGCCCACGACCTAAGTGCTTACCCCTCACTACTCAATCCACATTGAGCTAATAGCAATTGAGGAAAATTGTTATCCCACCCCAGGGATATGATGCCAAGAGGCATATTCCACGGTGGGTTCCGTGAGGTTTTTCGGTGGATTTCATAAAACTATTTATTTGTTGGGACTTGTACACAATGTGGATTCCTTATGCAAGAAGTTGACGAGGACGCATGCCCTTTTTCGATGTCAGATTAATTTAATGTGCATGTGGGTGATTCCACGACACAGGTGATTCTGAATAATACATATCAAATTAATTGATGTTTATGAGTTTAGAGTGCGCACTCGAATTAAATTAAGGTTAGGATAAATTTTCAACCTATTTAATTATTTTGTAACTGAAGACTGCTAGGTATTCACTTTTTTTGGGTTTTATCTTATTATTTTCTAAAATTGTGAATGCTTTAGTTGAATGTGTAGAGCAGATAGCGGAGTCGTTGGGTAGCACCAAGTGATGACGTGAATCCAAATGCCTAGAAGAATTACAATTCTTTATGGGCGTGTGTCTTATCACTAAAGGCATGGTGCCAATATTTATTTAAGCGTGCTTATTTACTAAAGGACTTGACAAAATATTTATTATCTTGTATGCATATAGGCGCTCAATTAAATATTTCATTATCTGATATTTGTATTTGGGCATAGCCCAACTTTTAGACTCTCAAATGTCTTACTTTATATTTGGGCATAGCCCAACTTTTAGATGCTCAAATGTCTTACTTTATATTTGGGCAAAAGCAAACATTTAAAAAAAAAGTATGCTATTTGTAAAGTGGGCTATTTTGTAGCTCAAAGATAAATAAATCAAAAAATACATGCCTTGTGAAGCGCTCACACAAGGCATGGGGGAGATTGCATCCAATTTGTCTTTTTGTCTCATGTCGTGCAAATTCTCTTTTGCTTTTATGAAGGTTTTGTAGAGTTCTTTATTCTTGGGGACGTTTCGGCATTCACTATGTGTGCATACATCATCCAATTTGCGCACCATGTACACCCGCTTGTATGGCAATGCACATTTTCCACTAGGCAAAGGAATCAAATCCCGCGTATGATTTTTCTACAATGCGATATACTCGGATTGCATGGTCCTCTCCCAAGAGTGACTGTCACATCTGTGCATAGCCTCATCATAGGTAAGAGGCTCACCAACATCTGTCACCATAACACAATTCATAGAGGGTGATCAAGCAATCGTCTATCTCCAGTAGACCACCAAAAAATAGGATGTGGGGTATGTACCTCTTGGTTCTAACATCATGATCCTAGGCTACTAGAGCATTAGTTGTTGTAAGCTAAATAGTTGGCTATACAATAAAAAGAAGCTTCTCTTGAAATATTACCCTAAATACCTCAATGACCTACTCATGCTGCTTATGCATTTTCTCCTCATGGAGAATAACATCATGGCTATGGATGACCTTTCGAGCTTGTGGATCCCAAAGGTGATATCCCATCTTACCTACATTCCCATAACCAAGAAATATGTATTTCACGAACTTAGGATCTAACTTATTGCACTTGTCCTTGTGAACATGGCAAAAAGCCTCACAACAACCAAAGACACAAATGAGCATATGATGGAGGTCTTCCAGACCATACCTCCTTAGCAACCTGATAGTCAGGAGCAATGCATGGAGATTGATTAATCACATATACGAAAGTAGTAACTGCGTCAGTCCAAAAGTGCTACAATAAGCTTGCCTAGCTAAGCATACTATAAACTCACTCCTAAATTTTCCTATTCATACGCTCAACCAGAGACACACTCTTCCCCATTGTTAGAACGCACGCATTTGAGTCTATACCCAGACTGATTCTCAACAAAATCAAAACAACATTGAAATGTAGCCAAGAGTTCTAATTTCTATTTTATGGGGTATGTCCAAACCTTATGCAAGTAATCATCAATGAAAGGAATGAAATACTTCACACCATCTAAAGACTTACAGGGTATAGGTCCACAAACATAAAATGAACAAGAGCCAAAGACTCACCCATGAGCATTATGCCAGACTTCTTATGCAAATTAAGAGTCTACCTACCATAAAGACAATGATCATAAGAATCAAAACGCTTATAGTCAAATAGTAGAAAATATTGCAAACAAATAAGCATGTTCATTCCCTTTAATGACATGTATTATCTAAGGCAATGCTATAACAATACATGTGGTATTGCAGCTTTGCCAAAACATGGTTGATAGACCCATATATAAGTAAGAGGCAAAGAGTATCAAACTTGGCACCTTGTGCCAAGACAAGATTTCCACCAGTAAGATTCCATATAAGGAATCACCAAAAGAGTCAGGATAACCTATATCATCTAGCTATCCAACTAAAATTAGGCTTTTAATCAAAGCTCGAACATGGCATACATCATGCAAAGTAAACATATTGCCTAAAGGAAACTATGGCTAGACATCTCCAATACCAACAATATCCAATGCCCATGTCATTACCCAATCACATAGATCCTATCGTCCTATAATAGGGGTGGAGCCACTCTCGATGAGGGGTAACATGAAATGAAGCCCCTAAATCAAGCAGTTAACACTAAGCATAGGTTCCCCCATGAGATATCAATCAAATGCAAAACATTAAGAGAAGAAGATGCAAGTATGTAGTCATCATCAAACACAATATGCACAATATTAATCTCTTTAATCTTGACATTGTACTTGCTAGGGACAATGATACGATCATCATTCTTTTCATGCACTTTATCCTTTCCCTTTTCCTTGTGCTTTTCATCATGCATTTTATGGCACTATGGCTGAATATAACCGTGCTTCCCAAATTATGACAAGTCAATATGGATTTACAGCCACGGGACTTACTACGAGACTATCCACATGGAGTTTCTCCTGCGGTGATCATTACCACTCCTACAATTATTATCTCTAATTGTCAAAGCATGAGAGGTGAGGGAAGCATCAATGTTCTTTCCATTAACCTCTTCATTCAAGAGTGCACCCTCCAATCATGTAATTTCAATCCATTACTAGGCATATTTGCACAGATAGCAATAGAGAATGTGTCCCATAACTCAAGCAATGTAACCAACAAAAATAAGGGAGGAAAATTGTCCTTAAATTCAATTTCTTGCAAAAAAAAGTGGCTAAAAATAGAATAAAACTCATTCAAGTGGGGTGGACATGGAGGTCCCCTCCTTCATATGAAGGTCCATAAGTTACTTCAACTAATACATCTGAGAGGCAAGGCTCTGCTTGTCATAGACATTGTGAATCTTATCCCTTAACTCCCATGCAATCTGTCTATTAGAGAGACAACATTATAATAGACCTACTCAAAAAGTTAAAAAATGGTTGTAGATTTGTATAACCCATTTAGTTGAGCCCAATCCTCTACGTCAAAGCATTTTGGCTTTTCACCCTCATGTCTCAATGGCTTAATCTGCAATTCCTACATTGAAACCTACCAGATTTGTGCCTTCCAATAGTTGAAATTCATGCCATCCAACTTCCCAATATTATAGATAGCACTGCAATTTGATCAACCAACAATAATTCAAGAGATGAAAGCACAATCCAAGACAAACAAGTTGATGTAAATAACAACATAACAACCCAAAGTCATAGCCAAATCAAGGGCTAAGCAAGAGAGACTGCCAAAAGCATGAGCTATCCACTAATTGAAATCAAGTAACTGTCAAATCCAAGTGACTGCCCTCATATAGAATGCATAAAACTAAAATGACAAGCTGATGTAATAAACTATAACAATATGCCAACAATCAAGTGTGAGAAACCAAGAAAGAAAGACTTGGAAGAATTGGCTCTGAAGGCTGTTACAATTATAGTGTGTTAGTAACCATATATGGAGTAGACATAAACACCATGCACATAGGAGATCTCAGAGTAAAGAGATGAGAGCTACCAAATGCATATCCCACTAAGAAAAATCTCAATACATAACCCAAAAGTAGATAAATATTAGTGACAACACATTGATAGACATAAGTGCCAGGTCCAAAGTAAGTGACCAAATTAGTCAATTATAGGGCAACTACATCCAATACATATCAAGAGAGCATGTACATGAAATAATATCCCATGATCTCAGTGAAATTAAGTTCAAGCTCAAGTGCATGAATTCAAAACTCTATATAACATCCAAAGTAGCACATGTCACTCCCACTAGAACAAAATTGAATGCCAAATGAGCAATGCAAGCTCAAAATATCAAGTACATAACATCTGAGTATCCAAGGTACATGAAGCATAAGTCGAGAGCATAAAACCCAATAGATTCTTCAATCCCGTAAGTGTAAGCCACTGAAGTAACCAAGGCATGTAATGACAGCCAAGCTTAATGTAATATAGCCCAAATATCAGCTTAAAAGCATGCCATAGCATATCGAGAAGTATATATAACAACCAAAGTAGTGGTATATCCATTGAGTATCCCATAAAGCATCAATGACAATTAGACATAAGCTTTTCATTGATAAATGCTTGCTACCCTATTAGTATAGCACTAAAATGACAATAAAATATGAGCTATTTCAAGTTCAAATCAATCCCAAAATCAGTCATACTATTTGTGTACTAAAATAGCATCCTCGAAGCATCAAACATACATTATGGAATTTACTATTTGTTGTCCAAACCAAAACTCTTCTATTCTATGTGAGATAGAGAACAAAAATTTGAAAATCAACCCTATGAGTACCCAAATTTATAGCTCTCATCATGCTTTTTCATTTTTAGCTATAGAATACCTAAATCTAATACCCTATGCAAAAGTTATGGCCAAAATACGATAGTGCTGTCAAGCTACCATAACTGTCTACGACTTCTACAACATTATTTGTATCCACTCAAAATGGATAAAATGGCTACTCCTCAGCTCAATAAGCACTCAACAAGGCTCAGCTAACCCTTGGGAAGCTCTCAACAAGTGTAGAGCAAGCTAGAACAAGCTAGGAGAAGAGAAGACTCAATGTGTACCTCGAAAGGAAGAAATAATGGCTGCCATGAAACCTTGAGCTAAAGCTTTAAATTTGGGGTGAAACAAAGGATGAAGAAGCTCTACGGATGGTTGAATTTAATACTAGTTGAAAGGTAGAGCGGGAGTGGAAGCACATAAGTAGAAGCAAGAGCAAAGCAAGAACTATGGCGGATGGAATAAGAGAGAGAGAGAGAGAGAGAGAGAGAGAGAGAGAGAGAGAGAGAGAGAGAGAGAGAGAGAGAGAGAGAGAGAGAGAGAGAGAGAGAGAGAGAAGATATGTGGGAACTCCAACATTCACTATATGTGAACAACCATCCCTTATTCAAATTTCACTTAAAGAACGAAGAATGAAGTGAGAGTGATGGGTGCCCACGACTTGCAATGTACATGTGTGTGGGTATTGTCAATATAATGAATACACAGGTGGTTAGGCAAAGGCAACTTTACCCCCAACACATGGATCATTGTGATGGCCCCTTACAAGTGTGGAGCAAGATAAGGAGAAAGAGTAATTTATCATTTATATTTATGAGATTTTTCCTTTAGCTTGGAATTTTGGGCAAAGAAAGTAAGGATCATGTTCCTCTACAACTTTACAAACGTTTTTAAATTTTGTATTTTCCTCTACTTGAGGTGTCAATGCCTATGCTTAGAAATATGTTTTACATCCTTATAAAAATTTATTGTTGAACAATGGTCTTGGAAAATCAAACTATGTTTCTTTGTAGACACAAATCACAAATATATTAGGAGAACACCAAGATTTCTTATCAAAGGAATTGTTTAGGGTGTATTTAATGCATGGTTTTATACAAAGATAATAAATACCTTTGATTTTTGCAACAATATTCAAAAGCTTGGTCTAGCTATGAAGCACAATGTTGTAGATATACCAAAGTGTGTGCCTTGATTTATGTATAATGTGATTTCTATTAAATAATAATGGTGAAAAACATTATTGAGATGAAGGTTCAAAAGAAATACATAAGTTATAAGATAAACATTTAAAGATGTGATATCAAAAATATAAGTGTATGAGGTTAGTTGTTTTCTTAATGTGTATGTGAATGTATACATGATGCAAAGGCTTCTTCAAGTATGACATTACACATGGTTTTTAAAGTACGTTTTGTGCTTCTTGATGCAAAGATGTATTTATTACTAACATCAATGTAAGCATCAACCTAACACTGGCATGTGTCATAGTGACATATCAGTGTGTGAAACACTAGGAGAAACGCACATGAACCTTATTGCAACATGAAACATGCATTGGATGGCAAAGTGTCCTAATTGTTATTGACATCAATGTTTCAAACCTTGTTGCAAAGCATCAAGAGAACATCGACATAAAGCCCTAGTAGAATTTAGGAACGAAGTGCCTAGTGTTGCTTTAACAATTCCACCACCATGAAAGAAGAAAAATCATAGTGCAAGGCTTCCTTCTTGTTCCCTTTTTGTTTCTTTTTTGGAGCTACCTCCTATGTTTTATCTTATTTGTTTTTTATAACACCCACTATAACAACAAGTGTTTTACATTATGAGAATAATCCAAACTTTAAGGTGGTAAGAATAGTCCAAAGATGGAAGGGATATTCCAAAATTATGAGGTGGAAATACTTGCTCTAATCTTTCCACCACCATTAAGGCTAGCAAGGTGATATAATAAGGTTTCTAGCTAAACCACTACATAGCTTGTTGTTAGTTAGTATTTCTTATGGATGTGGTTATGCACACCCATTTTAGAATAGAGCTTTTACATGTAGAAACAATCTCAAGTTGCCTTAAGGCATATCCCATAGTTCTAGCATTCGAAACCTTATGGAGCCAAACTTAGAAATTAGAAATGGTTATCCTAAATATTCTACCATAATAATGAAAGGTGAGAAGGATCAAAGCTTGCACTCGAGAGCTATGGTGGGAGAGCAAGAGCAAGAAAGAGAGAGATAAGAAATGGGAACTCCAACAGTCACAATGCGTGACCGGCCCTTCCTTTATTCAAACTATCACTAAAAGAATAAAGAATAAAGTGACGGTGACAGGCGCCCGCCACCTGCAGTGTGCAGTGGCGGCGACTGTCAGTGTAGTAATACACGGGTGGCTAGGCGAAGGCGCCTTTACCCCCAACAACAAGGACTTTATGAATGTACTCCCTCTGTGACAAGTAGAGGAGTCCCTGATGCCTGTCGCATCTAATGCGCATACCAAGTATGTGAGAGGCATGTCCCAGATCTTTTATCTCAAAGCTCTTCTTGAGCTGAGCCTTAAGAGCATCTAGCTCATCATGAACTTTCCCTGCTATCAGCATATCATCCACATAAAGTACCAAAATCAATAAGAACCATCACGGGCTTTCTTCGTGTAAAGACACGGATCCATAGCACTCCTGCTGTAGCCCTATGACTGCATAAAGGCATTAAACTTATGATACCACTCCCTAGGTGCCTGTTTCAAGCCATAAAGACTTTTCTTCAATTTACGCACTAGGTGCTCCCTGCCAGGTTCTGCAAAGCCCTTAGGCTACTCCATATAAATCTCATCATGCAAGTCCCCATGTAAGAAATCCGTCTTGACATCCATATGGTATAAATCCAAGTCAAGCTGAGCAATCAAAGCCAAGACTAGGTGCAGGGTGGTCATCTTAACCATAGGAGAAAATACCTCATCAAAGTCCACACCATGCTCCTGCTTAAAACCCTTTGCTACCAATCTAGCCTTGTATGCTGGCTTGGGGTGTCCAGGGGTACTTTTCAGCTTGTATACCCACTTGCATGGCAAAGCCTTCTTGCCCATAGGCAAGGAAACCAAATCCCAAGTGTCATTCTTATGCAAGGAGTCTATCTCAGACTGTATAGCCCTTTCCCAGGAGTGACTATCACCCCTGCGCATAGCCTCATCATAAGTGAAAGGCTCTCCTACATCTGTAACCAAGACATAATGCATCGAGGGCTAAAATCTAACAGGTGGACGTCTGTCTCTAGTAGACCGGGCTCTGCTGCCTGCCTAGCTGGGTGTCCAACACCTTGACCATGAGTATCTGCTGCAGAGTAGGTTGTCCAACCGACTATGCGGGAGCTCTCAGCTCCTCCTGTAATATGACCCTGCAGATCTCAACAACTCTCTCAGGCTGCCGATGCATCTTGTCTTCATGGAAGACTACATCATGACTGCGGATGACTTTCCACGCCTGTGGATCCCAGAGACGGTAACCCATCTCACCTACATCCTCATAACCAAGGAAAATGCATTTGATAGGATCCAGCTTACTTCTCTTGTCCCTGGGCACATGGAAAAATGCCTCACATCCAAAGATATGAAGATGCGCATAAGAGGGAGGTTTTCCATTCCATACCTCCTCTGCAACGTGGAAATCCAAATCACTAGAAGGGGATCTGTTTATGATATGCACAGCTGTACTAACTCCCTCAGCCCAAAAGCCATGTGGTAGGCATGCATGGCTGAGCATATTGCGTACACGCTCATGGATGGTTCTATTCATCCGCTCAACCAAACCATTCTAGGGGGGTGTAGGGGGCGGTCAACTGACGCTTAATACCCCACTCATCACATAACTGCTCAAAAGCACGTGAGACATGCTCACCCCCATTATCTGTTCTTAGGCATTTTAGCCTATACCCAGACTAGTTCTCAACCAATGCAAGCCATCTCTGAAACACAGCCAAGACATCGAATTTCAGCTTAATGGGATAAGCCCAAACTTTTCGTGAAAAATCATCTATGAACGTAACAAAATACTTTGCACCACCCATAGACTGACAAGGCATGGGCCCACAGACATCCGAATGTACCAATGCCAAGGGCTTACTCATGTGTGGCCTACCAGACTTCTTATGCGTAGACCTAGTCTGCCTGCCATAAAGACAATGCTCACATGAATCAAAACATGCATAATCAAGGGGCGATAAGTACTGCAAACCAGAAAGCATTTTCATTCCCTTCAAAGACATATGGCCCAAACAGGCATGCCAAAGAGATACATGTGGGATAGAACCCACAGACAAAACATGATCAAGGGAAGAAGCAGATACAATCAAGGGATAGAAGCTGCCAGCCTCCTTGGCACCTCTCGCAATCACAAGTCTGCCACGAGTGATCTTCCATGCAGAGTCTCCAAAAGATACATGATAACCTGCGTCATCAAGCTGTCCAGCTGACATGAGACTGCGTGTCAAAGCAGGTACATGATGTACATCCTGTATAACAAAACTGCTACCAGAAGGAAACTGCAACCTAACATCACCAATGCCCACAATATCAAGAGAGCTGCCATCACCCAAGCGCACAGAACCCAAAACAGTACGGTATGAATAAAACCACTCTCGACAAGGTGTCACATGAAAGGATGCACCTGAGTCTAAGAGCCAACACTATGTATATGTAGAGTGTATCTCTGTCATCTGCGAAGCACTAGAAGAAGATGCAAGGATATAATCATCATCATCAACATCCTCAGGCTGCATAACATTGATCTCTTCAATTTTAACACTAGACTTTGCAGACACTATGCTACGATCAAAAGACTTATCCTACACTTTGTCTTTCCCCTTATCTTTGCGCCTTTCATTGCACAGTTCATGGCATTGTGGCCTAATATGGCCCTTTTTCCCACAATGGTGACAAGTAACATCTGCATTCCTGCCACAGGATTTGCTACGTGACTTCCCACGAGACTTGGACCAAGATTTCTGAGAATCCCATCCATGGCCACTGCCACTGCCATGCTTTCCATATCCATCATTCCTGCCTCTAACTGTCATAGCATGCGACACACGAGAGGCATCCAAATTCTTACGGTTAACCTCTTCTTGCAGAAGAGCACTCTCAACATCAGATAACTTCAAGATAGCAGTAGAGGCACATAATGCAGTGCGGAATACACCCATGACTCATTAAGAGTACCAAGCAAGAAAAGAGGAGTGACATCCTCTACAAAAGTGATATCCTGTGAAGTCAAGTTCTTGAGTATAGCATGGAACTGGCTCAAGTGAATAGATATGGTCACATTCTCCTTCATGCGTAGATCCATAAGCTGCTTTAGCCAATACATCTAACTTGCTGGACTTTTCTTGTCATAGAGATTCTTGATTTTATCCCACAACTGCCATGCACTTTGTTCTTCCTCAAAAACATTGTAATGAACCTGTTCTATGAGAGATAATACAATAGTGGACTTACATAACTCATCAAGCTCAAGCCATTCCTCATCTGGCATAGTTGCAGGGGGATGCCCGCTGAACCTCAATGGTTTGATATGTGATTTCTGCACCAATACTTGCGAAATCTAGCTCTTCCAATGAGAGTAATTCGTACCATCAAGCTTAGTAATATTGAAAATAGCATGATCAGGGACGAACTCGCCATGATGTAGGTTGGAAGACTGTAGACAGTTCAAAACTGCTTGTTATTTACTACAGAAAATGACAAAAAAATCACCAAAATCAAGAGAAAATGGCGAGAAAAGTGTAACCAAGGCTGCTGCCCACCAAGTAGTGAAAGTACAACATTTCAAAATATTTCAGCATGAAAAATCCATGTCAATCTGGAGTTATATGCTTGTTGTAATAAATGACAATAGGGTACTGTGAGAGTCAATTGCTGACCAAATCACTGCACCAAGTCAATAAATGACAGCCAAGATATGACCAGCCATAAACTGGCATAAATTAGCACCAAACAATCACCAAGACCTTGAGCAAACACCCAAACATGTCACCGAAGCATCCGTTAGTGAGTAGGCGTACCCCTTGGACAGTAGAGCAAAGTATACGTAACACTGGCAAGACCTGATACCAGTAGGTATATGCTCACAAGAGTGCAAAGCCCAAGCTCAGGTCAAAAGAAACTCCAAGATATCAGTGCATGAACCATGCAACATATAAGTGTAAGAGATCCCAAAGTCTCAAGTATCTGCAAAATGCTCAAATAGCATAAACCTCGTGCTCAATGTCGGCCAAGCATACAAGATGCTCCCACTGGCTCAAAAGGCGGATAAACGAGCTCAACAGCTCAATCAAACCAAGTCAAAGTACCAAAGACAGGTAACCAAGACAATGCCTCAATAGCATCCAAGGTCGTAATGGAAAAAGCCAAGTTGTAATGGAAAAATCCAAGTCAATGTCCAACTGCTCAAGGGAATACTCAAATGAATGTCGAGACGAGCTCAAACAACTACCATCCACAGTCAAAGCATAAAGCATTCACTAAGACATCATAACCCGTACTGGGTAGCCTAGGCATAAACCATGTCATAGATGAAATGCCAGCTGCAAAGAAGTGACAATCAAACCCAAATCGAGCTCTAATCTTAGCTCAAAAGCATTCCGGAGCATAAACAAGACATGTGGCATAGTCCAAATACATCATGACATCATACCGAGTAGCCGGGAGCACCCCGTGATGACCAATAGGCATAACCCAACTGTAGCATAAATAGCTTCAGCCCTAAAGTTTCTAGTAGCATATAACCTCTGTAAACTGAGCATATCAGTGCTCAATCCAAGCTCAAATCCATAGGCATACATTCTCGTATGTATAGGCACCAACCAGGCATAATTGAGCATCAAATGCCAAGACCTGTAAGCATAAAATTGAAGTAACAGGTGGTTGCCCTATTTTGGACAGATCTGGGATTGTTCAAAACAGTCAATGGCTGAGCGAAATTAGCTTCAAATGCGTCTCACATAAGAGGCATAACATCCACAAGTGATCCAATATCAATAGACATCACTAGAAGCATCACATAAGCCATAGGCATACAAATACATGATGTCTCAGACCAGAAATCTATTGCAGAATATTTTGTCATCATAATTTGGCAAATCCGACATCACCATCGCATCCGGAGTGTGTCAAAATCCCTACTTACACTATTACCTTGCCTGAATCGGGTTTCAAATGCCTGAGATATGACAAAAAGAGTGATTTTTGGGCCAAATTTTGAAACATGCGCAAAAAAAACGTGAGCTGGCTGGGGGGTCTGCTGTCCCACGCATCAACAATGGGGCCCAAAGGGGGCACAAATGGGGGCCAAAGAAGGCCTACACCAAGCCTCAGCAAGCCTTGATAGGTTGGAAGCAAGATCCAGGTAAAGGAAGCTCCAAGAGGTGTGAGCTATGGCTGCCCACAACCTGTGAAAACCCTGTTTACCTAGACCTATAGACTGAGATAAATCTCTGAAATAATGAAGAAATACCTCAATGTCAATGCCTTGATGGTGCCTCAATAGGCCGGGAAGAAGCTCGGGAAGTCGGGGAGTGACGGGAGCTCAAGAGAATGAGCTATGGCTGCCGGGAAGGAGACCCAATGCGAGTGGGGAGTCAATGGGAAGCTGAGAATGCCACGAGCTAAGCTCAAGAGTCGGGAAGTCGTGCTCTGATACCAGTTGAAAGGTGAGAAGGATCGAAGGTTGCACTCGAGAGCTATGGCGAGAGAGCAAGAGCAAGAAAGAGAGAGACAAGAAATGGGAACTCCAACAATCACAATGTGTGATCGGGCCTTCCTTTATTCAAACTATTACTAAAAGAATAAAGAATAAAGTGACAGTGACGGGCGCCCGCCACCTGCAGTGTGCAATGGCAGTGACTGTCAGTGTAGTAATACATGGGTGGCTAAGCGGATACGCCTTTATCCCCCAACAAATAAATCTAAGTGAGATGGTAGTGTATGGCTCCTATATTCTAATTTAGTCGATTTTTAATGTAGAGGTGGTTACACACATCCCATTGTGGAAGAAGAATATTATTTTGTATAATAAGAAGAATCCCAAGATGCCTTAATGCATGTCTCACAAATTTAGGTGTTTTGTGTGTGTGTGTGTGTGTGTGTGTGTGTGTGTGTGTGTGTGTGTGTGTGTGTGTGTGCGTGCGTGCGTGCGCGCGCACGTGAGTGCGTGCGTGTGCGTGTGCGCGTGCGCACGCCTGTGTGTTTGCATGACAAAAAGAAAGTAGCAGATACAAACCAACAAAATACGCCAAAATCTTGCTTTTAATACTTGAGTGACTAGTAGTATTGAAAAACATATAAATGAATATTGATGAAAATTACAAGGTATAAATAACAGTATCCCCATGAGGGGCACAATGATAATATAGCAACATCACTCAAGAGAATCTAATACGCAAGGAGATATGGAGAGTTTGCACTTGGTACTTGCAAAACCAACAAGGTAAATGATTAGTAAGGATCAATACATATTATCCTATGTTGTTGTAGGTGTCAGAAGAGCAACTTTGTTGCCATCCTTTTCACCATATCTAATCAGATACCAAATATCCTTTCTATGTTAGTTGGATGACAAACGTAGTCTACCCAATTTTAGAACTAACAACTGTTTAACTCTATTATACGCACATACAATTTTTGACAAGTCCATTTTCAAGGTTTTATTTTCGACTTCAATTCTAGAATCACAATGCTTACATAAGAGAACTTCTTATTCATGTTTGACATACCATACAATTTGTAGAAGCGTAAGACCTATAAACTTTTAAACTAATCTTGACAAAATAATTGTCATCACTACCTTCATCAAAAGATCATGAGTGCCCATTTGATGCCAATGTATAAACAAGTGTGCATTGATGTTTTGCTTGAGCATTGCCCTTTTGTTCCTACCTTATAAAGTTTTCTCTAAAAGAAAGAGAAATTTTAGAAATTTGTTCTTAAGCTAAACTAAACTCTTAACTCAAACAAAACAAGGACAAAATTTTAAATGACAACTCAATATGCCACCATTCTATTGCAAAATCATATGCCTCAAGTTTTATAAAATCAAACGAATAAAGCATAGCATAATATATAAGCAGTGTGATCATTGTTGTGCATGATCTCCTCTCCTCGCTCTCCATTTTCCAAATGTTATTGGTCAATCTTTCTTGGCATGCCTTTATTGTCAATGGAAGACACTATTTCCAGATCTACTTCTACCAACAAAAACACAATGCTCAGCCTCATGACCTCATCATCTAGTGTGCACCCAAAAATGTGACAAAGCCCCTAGTTACTCATGAACATATGTATGTATAACATGAGGTCAAAATAAGGGATTTTTAAAACACCATTTTTATACATTTTTTACTTACAAAAGGGTGTTATATAAAGGGGTTACTTACAGATTAAATAAAGGCCATGAACACACGTTATATATATATATATATATATATAGAGAGAGTGAACCCCCAAGATTTGATGCTTCAATTATCTTACTTAAGTAATTGTGTGATTGCTAGTCCAACCAATAGCACAACACTATGATAATTAGCAACAAAAATACTTGTTCATATTATAATACAAAACTATGTTTTGTTTTAGTATGATAGTAGTATTATTTTTAGTTGCTATTAAATGCATATATATTATAACTAACCTAGAGCATAGAGCAAACTCATAAATGGGTAATATTACTATAATACTCACACCACTTGATAACCATGAATCCCAATCCATCAACATCATAACCCAATGCTATAATACTCACACCACTTGATAACCATAATACTCACACCACTTGATAACCATGAATACTCACACCACTTGATAAATGGGTAATATTACTATAATACTCACACCACTTGATAACCATGAATCCCAATCCATCAACATCATAACCCAATGCTATATCATAAACTTGCCAATATAAGGCTATTCATGAGTGAAAATCTACCACCTATAGTTTTCTTGTAAACAGGGAGGGGGGAGGAAATTTCATACCCTAACTAAATGTTTTAAGAATAGTCAAGGAAGGATTGAAATCACCTTTAAGTGGTGAGTATTCCTTTTATAAAAAATTAAAAAATACAAAACTACATGAGAGATTTTAGAAAAAGAAAGAGATAATCAAACTCTATTGTTAAAAAATCAAAATAATCAAATGCCATTAATGGCACTAAAACCTCTAAAAATGACAAAAGTATCAAGTCAACAAGAATAATAAATCTCAAGATCAAGGAAAATAGTTCCAAAAGTATCAAGTCAACAAGAATAATAAATCTCAAGCTCAAAGGAAAAAGTCCCAAAGAGGATGCAAGCATGCTAAATTAACTAATGTTATCAAAAGAAAAATGGTGATGGAACTAATATTAAGCCCAAAAGGAACTTCTAAATAATTACAAATGTTAACAAAGAACACCTTGAGACATAACATAGTCCCCTTAAAACCAAGAGTGTTCAACATCAAAAACCCATCTAACTCAAAACTTGCAAGTGGTGATAACTTCAACCACCTTATCAAGAAATATAAACCACAAGTAGAAGAAGAAGAAGAAGAAGAAGAAGAAGAAAAAGAAAAAAGCCTATTGGCATGTGGGTTGCACCCACAAGGAAAACTAAAACAAACAACTCAGAATATGTGGAATATCAATCCATAAAATGTTAAACAACTTGTTTCATCCAATCTCTAAGAGACTTTCATGTACATAAACATTTATAAATGCTTTCATAGCATTTTACATATTATACAATAGTATATTACTCAAAGTATATGGAATGTCAATCCATAAAATGTTAAAAAAGTTAGTTTCACCCAAACATTGACTTTCTTGTACATAAACATTTGTAAATAGTTTCGTACCATTTTACATATTACATGTTAGAATTTATTCATTACTACTCCCTAATGAGTTGCATTACATGTCCTTTTTATGTAGACTTTCATTTCTCCTTTAAGGGGGGGAAGAGGAATGTCAAGGTATAAGAAGCCGAATTTTGACTTTTTGCATCAGCTCAACTATAGGAGTTCACTCATGAGCAAGAACTCCAAGTTTCATCAACACAACCAAAATATGGGAGTTAAGTCACCATAAAGACTTTGAAACCATAAGTCTAAAGAAGTAGTAACTACTAATACATAACAAATACACATATATGCACTTTTAAGATATTGCTTTAGATCACAAATGTTAAATTGTATAAATTGATACTTTTATGTATTCTATAATTGTTATGATCCCAATGGGGAGTATAGAAGTGTTAAACCTAGTAATGACTAAATCTTAGCTTCGTCAAATAGTGTGATGAATGACGAGTAACTTGATTGAAAGGTCATACACATCTATGGGATGAGAAATTGCCCCAATACCCCTACTTTTTTGCAAAATTCTCAAAATGCCATTCGATTTTAGAATTTACCAAGGTACCCCTCTTAGGTGGTCAAAATTTCCAATGTACCCCTCCAATTTCATTGAAATTACTAGATTTCACAAATAGAATAACAATTCTTTATAGTACCATACACTAATGATATTACAAATGCTTGTGACAAATTGAGACAAATGTCACTATTCTTGAAATGGTGCAATTGTGATTATTGTTTAAGACACTCAAAGATCAATCCCTTGTATATGCAAAGATAGCATTTTAGAGCAATTTGAAAAAAAAATGGCATTTTGATATTTGTCAACTTTTGAGGGGTATTTTGGAAATTTTGAAAAAGTACAAGGGTTTTGCAAACATTGCCATAAATCACAAGGATAATCAACTTTCTTAAGCTTGGCATTAAAGCAAATGGAGAAAGCATTAGCGAGTAAAGGGCACCATGGCTGCTCCATCAAGATTCATGAGGAGAGTGGAATTTTTTCAAAATCAAACATCAAACTCTTGCTCTGCAAACACATTTATGGGTTCATTTCTTCTTTTAAAAAATGTGTATTATAGTAAAAACTGTGCATTGGCTCTCCAAGTAGAGCTTTTTCTCTAACACCATTGTTGCACAAAGTGAATTACTAGCACATGCATAATGAAAGAAAGAAAATAATATAAATCATAAGCTAGCCTTTGTCTCTCTATTCTCTCTTAACCAAAGGAAACGAACTACAATTCTAAAGAGGTTAAAATTAAGCACAACACACAATTGGGTATAATCTTTCCCATGCTAAGAGTGGGCTCTCTTCTTAGCATATATTTAAATGTATTAGTCTTTTCACCCAATATTGGCCCTTTTACATGCATGATGGCATATCCCATAAAGTAGGGAATCATATCTCTTACGGGGCTTAAGATTTGTTGATGTTGTTATTTTTCAAACAATAATATTAATTTCAAAACATTGAAAATATATGTCATAAATGGTGCATTATTTTTTAAAGGTTATAAGGATATTTTAAATATCATTTTTAGTTGGTCCGCCTTATTTAAATATGGATTGATGACACTAATAACCTTGCAAATAACAACAATAATACAATAGATTTTGAACACAATCAAGTGTGGAAACCAATTGAATCCACAACCTGGTTCAATAATTAGATCTATTGTAGCCCTACAAACTATTATTTCCATTCACAAATCAATAATACAAAAGTATAAGAATAAAATAAATAGTTTAGGGGTACTTCATGAACCTTGACTAAAGGAGAATGCATAGAACTATTAACTCACATAAATGCTATAATTAGCTAATGTTTCTCATTACTTAATCACATGTTAGCGGTATCACTTATTTCGACACTAGAGAGTGCCAATGGTTAGAAATGATGTGCATCTTCATCAACTCCCTACTCAAGGAAGAACCATCTACAAAATGCCTTTGAGATCAAGGATGAACCATTCAAGGTTGTCATCCCCATTGACCACACATAGAAGAGAGAAACATCTAAGCCATCTACATAGAATAGAGATCTTAATGGGGATGAAGTATTTGTTATGTTTGAAGTTAAAGCTATGATAGAAGATTAGAATAAAATTCTAGGGGAAATGTTTGCCATTCTTGTTGGCTAAAGGATTTTTCAATCTAGTTTACTCACTTTGTCCTTGGCTTGTTCAAATCCAAATCATATATAGTAATCAATAAAAAACACCATGCAATTATTGGTGATTCACGATAAATACAATTGGGATAAGACTAGGAATTTTTTGGAGGCTAAATATAACCTTATTACTAATATTGAGCAAGTTGTAGATGTTGGTCTATTCTTTAGAGAATAGTTTCTCTATACATGAATTGGATCTAGCCTCTATGTTTAGCTTAAGAAGGCTTCTAGCTAGGATGGAATAATTTGTCCCCAACTCTTCACCTTAGAAGGGGTTTCTTAATTCACAATATTAATGTATAGTTACATTTACTAGAGATAATGTTTAAAATGATTTTGGAATAACTACATAAGTTTGTGAATAAAAAGGGGTTATTTAAATCATGAGTAGATGTAACTCTAAGGTGCTTTTAAAATACCCCTTGAATGCACACGATAAATAGGAAGTTTCTATAATGAACACCTTGAAAATTTCTCAAATTTTTTTAATAAGACATGAAGTAAGGTAGATTGTTCTTATTCATTTAGCTTTGAATTTTAAAAAAAATAAGACATGAAGTAAGGTAATCTAATTTCACTTCCTTATCCCCTAGATGTTGTTCTTTACCTCTTTTATCTTAGAAGAAGAGCTATTTCATTATTTTAAATATATTATCTTCCTATTTTTTATGGTACTAGGAAATGTCTTATAAGAAATCTAAAGGTGGCATTACATGTGGCTATGTGGCTACTGCTAGATCTTTTGGTAGTATCAACTTCCTAATCTTGAAGGCTCATTTTCATGCTTCTAGATTATGTTCTTCTTGTCTACTTTAAAGAACTAGCATCCCTAAACGTAGCTTTTTTTGTCCTACATATTAAAATGGAATATCAAACTTATCTCTTTGACTATTTTAGAGCAACACAATTAGATAGGAGATAGCTCATAGATATTTCAATCCCCTCTAAAGCTACAAAGGAGTTGGATAGGTGCGTTATACAAGGAGTGACGTAGAAAAATGCCAAATAGTATATTCTACATCGATCATAGAAAGGTGGCTAGATCAAATGTGAAATAGAAAATAGGGCACTAATCTATAAGAAAATGCATGGGAATAGATTATGAAAAAGGGATATTGGTTTTTAAGTCTATTGTTGACATAAGCTTCTTTGTAAAGCTTTTGAATGTAGTCCCTATTGGTGCTAAATTAGTAGAGATTGTGTGAAAAATTGCTCTTTTTAGGCTTTAGCCTTTGGTATGTGTAGAATGATCTCACAATGATAGGAGGTGACTCGCCATTATTATTATTAACATAATATTCAATAATAATAATAATAATAATGAATAGAGCCCCTCTCCACATAGGAAAATGACCTTGTTGAGGGATGCTAGTAATTTCATGTGCATCAACATGTTGAAGTTCACGTAGTTGTCTTCAAAAGCTAACTGTTATGTTAAATATTCATTGTCCTAAAAGACCCATTGCAAACATTTGCATCACCCCTCCACATGCGAATAATGCATATCAAGAAGACACTAGCATGTAAATTTGGCAGTGTGAATGCTATTATACAACAAAATGAGCACAAATATAACGAGAGAGAAATAGAGACAAGAGTGCATAGCAAGAGAATGGGTACAATTTTCCCTATGCATGAGTGAGCACCTCACTTATATATATATTTATGGTTTGTATTTCTTAACTATTTGTACTCAAACATCATGAAAACCATCCTTTTGGGGCTTTTACTTTCCTTGCATAAACAACTAGGCTTTTTCCAATAATTTCTAGAGCCTATCTAATTTTTACTAAGACCTAAATAAACTTAACCATACAAAAAAATTACCATTCCGATGCATAAATAAATTCACACAATATAATGTCCAAAAATAATAATCCCATCCATGAAAGGTGCTCCATTAATAAATATAAAAATCATTACATATGCATAACTTTGTTGAATGATCTGGTCACTTGACTCACACCTCAAGTGTCCACATGTAAGTTATGAAATGAACTTGTCCCTCTCATTTCCACTACCATATATATATATATATATATATATATATATATATATATATATATATATATATATATATATATATATATATATAGAGAGAGAGAGAGAGAGAGAGAGAGAACAAATCAATATGGAAAGAGAGAGTAAATGTGCAAGGAGAGAAATTAGCCTTCCACCAATCGCGACCTTTCACCTTCTTTTGAACTCTAGTGAGTTCACAGATCACTGTCTTCCTTAAGAGGGTACGCCAAGGACTTTCTCAAGTCCTAACACACATCTAAATGCCATGTAGGCTTGGTTATATGGACTTGCATAAGAAGTTTTAGATAAATCTCCACTATAATTCCCATGATAATATCATGAGCTTTTGCTCAAGAGGCATCACATACCGAGCTAAGTACGATTGGAGGCAGGGGTTGTTGGCCCCTATCAAGCATTGTGGGTAGAAGCTCATGATGAACATTATAAGGAAAAACAAGGGAAGCAACTTCTTTTTCCACATGGGAAAATGTCAAAAACTTCTTGTGTTGTACAAGTTGAATGTAAGAGCCTGGTCACGCCTAAGCCTAGTGGGGAGGGACATCCCAGTGCCCCTAGAGTTTGGGGGTCGCACTGTGGGGTTTTCTTAGAGCTCCAAATCTCCCTTGCTAGCAGTTGGGAAAAACGGAGTGCTAAGGTAGCACCCTGGTAGCCCCGGGGTATCGCGTTTCATTGGTGGACGGGGCATTTGCTGAGTTCCAAAAAACCAATTAGAATAGTGTCTTTGACGCTGGATGTGCAACTGGCTTTGTGTATGTCACTTCCGTCGCACTTTGCGTTGTGTGGTGCAGCCCAGAGATTATTTATGCTAAGATCCCCCGAGCCAGCTAGCCTCCGTCGCCCCTGGCTGCGATGGTGGGCTGAGGGCTCTCACAAACTGGGTCTTTGAACGTTGAACTCCCCACATTCATCTCGTCTAGTCGAGACAATGATTGCCTCGTGTGATGCGGCAGAGAACGCACGTCTTGGGAAGAAGGACGGGGCGAGAGAGTGCGGTCCGGACACAGAGATGAGAGAGAGAGAGAGAGAGAGAGAGAGAGGGGGGGGGTTCAGAGTGACGAGCACGTCGGGAGGTTGCTCTCCGCACTCGCAGAAGAACGAATCGCAGATGAATCCTCGCGCTCTGCAAAGGGGCCGCGCACTCTGTGCCTTTTTATACCCGCCCCCGGACAGCTGCAGAAAGGAGAGAAAGGGAAGAAGAAGAAGATCGAGATTCATAAAAGAATACATCCGCTACACCAAGCTTCACGTCTTAGCATCGTGTCTTGGCTTTCTCGGGGCCTGTGTCGCTGAGTCTGAGAGAGAGAGAGAGAGAGAGAGAGATGTATATTGCCCCTCCCAAGGAATCGTGACCCTGCCTGCCCTTTGGGGATTAATTGCCACGCCTTAGTGACGGGGAGGGGGAGCTCCAAAGAGCGTAACGATGGCCAAATCTAGTGAGAGATGCAGATCCTTCGTCTTGAGCATGGCCATGGCGCTGGCCCTGCAACTGCCCCTGTTCTTGGTCTTGATGTATGTCCTCCAATCCGCTTTCATGACCAGGCTCAACAGCATCCCCAGCATGCTCGGCTTGCCTGCTGCTGCCAATTACTCTACCGCCATCGTTGCCCCTCCCCACCTTCTGCCTTCGTCGAATGGCATGACACTTCCCCAGCCAGGCCAACCAGAACAGAAACAGGAGGAAAAGGCAGTAACCCAACAAGAACAACCCAAGGCCTTGATGCCCCATGGTGTTGGGCACTACTTCTTTGTTCAGATGAATGCCTATAGAGACTCCCTCACCACATTCTATATCATCGGCATTACGTCGGTGCTACTACGTCGTGTCAGCAGGCCTGTATACAGCTGCCAGTGGCATCCAAATAACTCCACCCACGATATATCGGAGCCATTTGATGATGAGTCTAAGTTCAACTCAACAGAAGCTCAAATGCTCTACATCGACTTTGATGAGAATGGGGAGCTATATGTCCCTGCTATTGTGAATTGCACATTTGGTCAGGCAGTAGGGGCTGATGGCTCTGGTGGCATACTGGCTATTTCTGTCTTTGTTGGAGGTAGGTATTTGAAAGAGACAAGGGTGATAGCAAAAACAGAAAAAAGAGGGGAAGTAGAGCGCATTTCTGGCAAGTCAGCACCTCCATTCGAGTACGCATTCTGTGGTCCTCCCATCCATAATGTTGCAAGGCCCTACTGGTTTTTGCATTGGCTCACATATCATCATTATATCTTTGAAGGAAGAGCCCATTTCTTCTTTTACAATGTTGGTGGTCTGACTGATGAAGCACGGCAAGCCATGGCTCCATTTCTTGATGCAGGTCTATTAACCATTGTTGAAGTCGAGGATCAGAAGCAGTACTTGTCTTGGTACTTCAATCAGCTGCTCTTCATAAATGACTGTCTGCATAGGACAAAGTTTTTGGCCAATTGGGTGGCTTTCCATGACTTCGATGAGTTTATAAATGTGCAACCACCGAGGACACTGCATTCTCTTCTAGAAGAGCACAAGGAGAAGCCATGGTTAACTTATGGAAGCATACCTGCATCTGCAGGCCATTGTAGGCTACCAGTGAATAAAGATGAGTGGCCATTGGAGAGAGTCTTATGCCGAAACACTGTCCCTGAGTGCATGGATAAGGATGTGGACCCTTGGAACTGCATTGCATCGAGAGGACGAAGAAAATACATTGCCAGAACGAGTAAGGTAACAACCACAGGTGTTCATAAGGTGGCCTTACCATCTGAAGGGGGGGTGAATCTCAACACTTCCATTGCGAGAGTGTACCACTATAGAGGGGCTCTGTCAAACTCTGTGAATCCATGTGGCATCCCTGTCAATTTGTCCTTACCTGAGCCTCAACTCCGCTCTTCTGTGTTAGGCTATGATCGTTGCTATAGAGATGATTCCTTTTCTGAACAGGTACGAGCAGCTCGCAAGTTTGCGGCCCACCTTCTTCAACCTTCCTCCAACACAAGATGACACCCATGGTATGGTTTTGCTAGATTTGTGAATTGCAAGCAAGCCTATGGAGCTTGTCAAAGGTGATTGACAGGCATATGTTGTGAGCCACATCAGACCAAGGGTATGGATGATATGACAAAAGCTTCCAATGCAGAAAACCAGTGACTTCTGGCCTCTCTCATGGTTGCTGGAGCTTCACTTGATTTATTCCAGCTAACAAAAGAAAAGTACCAAAAAGCAGCCTGGATCTGCTCCTGAATTTTTGTACTATTCAAATGGGTCCTCATCGCTTGAGCACCCTAGCTGTCTGAAATTCATATTGGATATCCATACAGTCTCTTTGATCTCAATCTCCTGCCTTTCGGCCCCAAAATTAATAAGAGTTCTCCAGTGTCTCTTTCATCTCTATACGACACTCTCTATAGGAGACTACAGTGAAGCCCACGTCGGCCATGTTGCAAGTCTGAATATTGTTCGTTAGGAGAAACAGTACAGGAAAGTGCGACTAGTAGAACAGTCATGGCGTCAGATACTGTAGGTTTCAACATGTGTTATTGATGTTAGGAGTACAGGTTTACATGATCCATAAAGGGTTAAAACCAGTCCTTTCAGCATTCTGCTTTAGACCTGCTACTGGCCAGCCAAAAGACTGACGTTTGTGAGTTCCTTTTGGACACTTGGGTTGAGAGCAACAGCTCTGACAAGATTCTCAAAACTTGTGAACAGTGAGATCTGCGAGCAGAACTAACAGAGTGATGGAGACCCATTACTGCGCGATCTTCACCATGTTAATCCAAGTAGGTATGGCCTCCCTACAGTCCCAGAAGGTGCGCTTGACCTACCCTCCTCGTTTCTGTTATGGAACGTGCACGCACCTTGACTCAGTAGATCCTGGGTAGGTAAATCCTTTAAATCAAAGGAAAGTTATTAAGACATAATCGTTGCAAGAGTTATGTTTGTGTCGCGTCTTGTCACTACACTTCTTAAGTTGGGTATAAAAGGATTTATTTCCTTCTTCCAAAGAATTGAGAAGGATTTTTGTCAAGGTCAACAAGTTCTAGGTTGAAGCGAACCCACCTGTCTTTTCCCGAACCTTGAAATGAAAATCCTCGCTTTTGCCAACTAATTCAGAGTTATCTGGACTAACCAAGGGGTTTAGCCTTACTCTTATGCGTCATTTCATTCACTTAGAGGTAATTCATGACCCAGGAAGTAAGCCCATTTTCTTTTTCTTATTGAAGACCTCTTGCAACCGATCGTGGCATGAAAGAATTGGAGAATACCAGTGAGAAAGCTTGGGCTAGATGGAGTTGAGGACATGGTTGCCTTCAAAGGCCTTAAGACCTCACAAAGTGACACATCACCTTTTTTTATATTCAGCTCTAGCAATAATTCTTTGTGCAACTTTTGATTCTTTCACCTGTAGGTTCACCACCTTGCTAAACATCGCATGCTCCCAATGGTCTTTTTCTAATGCAAAAGTCGAATTATGGTTATGTAGTGTTCATAACATCATCGAGATGAGGCTTATGATCCTTACAGCCAATAAAAGTGGGCTTTTTGTTTCTATTCCAAAGTAAGCTCTTAGCAAAAACTGTGCACCTAGATGCACTTCTTGGTGGCTTTAAATACCTTAATATTAGAAAAACAATATTGATTGAAAGTTTCCCATACACATTGAGATCTTGCTAACACACCAAATACTTTAGTATCTTGAAGGTCTATGTTTGACCACCATTGCTCGGACAATGTTCCATCCCTTAAGAGATTCCTCATACATGTCTTGTGCTTCTCTAAAAAACATAATTGTGTCATTGAGATGCAATTATCAAAGCTTGCATTTTAAATCTATTTTTTAATCTTGTTCCATAAAACTATTATTTCAAGCATTTTCCAAAGAAGATGCTCTTTCACTTTGTCAAACTTCCTGCACAAAAGGCAAGTAGGTGGGAGGCCTCTAATCTTGCTCAACTTCTACCTAGTGGGGAAGCTTTTCATTATTAGCTTCCATTAAAGGAAGTTTACTTTATTGAAGGGTGTGGCATGTCATGTCATCCTCACTCATCTTCCAAGTACTTCCCTGAACCAATAGGTACTTCACCTTCCACTATTCTTTGGTCTTAAGGATAAATCTACTAATCTTGACTTCCCATGCTGGATTACTTCTACAACTCCAAAGTCATTCTTTAGAGTCTCTTCGTATAGCCTTAAGAAAGTGAAACATTATGGACTACTTTCAAAGTTGGTTACCCTTCACCTAATCTAAGGACATCACATAGAATTTCCTACTCTCTATCAATGAGATCAGTTTGGTTTGTGATGATCCTTTGTAAATTAACTCTCCTATTTCCTGCTCAACAATGCCCATCCATCACTTTAGATTTTTTTGCTCAAGTTGACACATTGCTTGTATAATTGAATCTTAGGTGTGTTCATGAGGGAAGATTTGGACTCAAGTTTGAGCCTTGTAAGAAATTCCACATCAACATAAAGAGAGGTAATTCAAAAATTATTGAAAATAAAAAAGCTTAAATTTTCAAAAAATTTCTCCTTTGTTTGGAAACACACAAATTAACATTGGATGAGTTCAAAAAATCAAAGGTTAGTGCATGGACAGATCAACATGTTACCCACTACATTGTATATTGTCTTCATAATGTTTCATAAAATGTAATCACTTAATTGAAAGTGCACCACTAATCTGGCATCCTTTCTTATGCTTTGACATCACATTATATATAATCACACTTCTCGGTTTGCCAAGGAATACGGTTGTCTATCAATGTGACCAACTCAAGGTATATTGTCAAGCTTGTACCAGCTATTTCAACCATAAAAGACACAGTGGAGGAGTAGAGAAAGCTAACAATTTAGAAGCTTTGCACCGATAGACCTATATAAAGCTTGTCCATAGAGCGAATAGAAAAGAAGCACTAAGAACATTTGAAATTAACAAAGCAATGCAACATTTGAAGAGACAAAGAAGAAAGTAATTGTGAGAGAATTTTAATGTAATAATGAAACATACTATGGCACAGCAAACTAGACAAAGACAAGGAAAGACTTGGATACCTATAAACAACAACCCCTCATGAACCCATATACAATGGAATAAATACTTGAGAAGTTTTAAAGAAATATTCATACAAAGAAATACTTGTTAATTTTTATAATGATCTTTTACATAATAAAATACACCTCATTTTTTTGAAAAACACAATGTCTTAGTAAAGTGACCAAAAAATTTTTATATGTTGCTTCAAACTCTTCCTTTGAAGGAAGGGTCAACTCATACTGAAGTATGCTTGACATTTGAATCTACAAGAGAATATTATCCAAACAAGGACTTGACTGCTAAGACTTGACTGGAATATTAGCAATCAACTCATATCAATCAAGAGAATATTCTCTTGCACATCCTTAGTCTTTGCTTCAATAGGCTATTGTGTATCTTCTGGCTCTTTCCCTTCATCCCCATGGCAAAATATCGAAAAACCTTTCCCTCACATTGCGTGGGACATCCCAAGGGACCCACACAATGGAGAGGTGGTGCAAAATATTGAGCCTTCCTATTTCCCCCCATGCCCCCTAGGACTTGCATAATACAAAAAAACAAGGGGGGGGGGGGGGGGGGGGGGGGGGGGGGGGCGATGGACTCAAAATGCGAGGAGATCCACTCTAAAAATCTAAAGGGGTCCCCTCATGTTGTGTGCATCCCTAGGGGGAAACCTACACAATGCGAAGGGGGAGGCTCGAGATTTTTAAAGTATACCCCATGTTGTGAGGGTATAGACCCCTACAACAAGAATCTATGAAAAAAATGACTAAAGGAATAAGGTTGCACCTTAGGAGAGAACAAGGACCTTTGATTGCAATAGTGAGAGAGGGAGTGGACATGCACCATGAGTTGAGAGAGAGAGAGAGAGAGAGAGAGTAGAATGAGAGAGAAAGAGAATGGGGAGTGGATCTGTTGGCTAGCTTAGGCCTTTATATCCTCATGCATTACACAAGTGGTAGATATATATGTAATTATATCTATAACTACCACTAATCCTAATATGTATGAGTGCACGTTTGTGATGATATGGCACTGAGTGATATAAGCTCATGAAATCACCTTATTAAATATGAAATTATTATTATTTGCACATGTTGCATGCCTATCAGAGCTCCATATCCTTCTCATCCCAAATGTTCTCGGTGCTCTTCCACAATGAGTCTTCCTCACCCGCAAAGCCTACATAATGTAACACCCATATGAGCTCAAAGAGCACCCTCTCCTCATGTTGTGCCATTCCATGCCTTCCACAACATGAGGGGGGACCTTCAACATTTTAGAAAACACCCCCCCCCCCCCCCCCCCTCTTGCATTATATCTAAGCACATCCCCCTAGACCCACACAACAAAAAGAGGGGGTTCCAAAATCTCTAGGTCTCACCCTTGCATTGTGTGTATTCCCATTGGGGATATTTGCAAAATGCGAGGAGTGAAAGGTTCCAAAATCTTAAGACCACCTCTTGTGTTGGAGGGGATCCAAAAACTTGATGAACTCCCCTCATTTTATTTGAGTCCGAGAGGGGGTATCCGCATAACATGAGTAGGGGGAAGGAGTCCAAAATATCAAATCCCCCTCATGTTGTTAAAAAGGGAGACCATGAGATCAAGGACAAGGAGATTAATGGAAGGTACATTGGGATGCATGAGGACAACCGTGAGGCCCTAGATATGCTTGGCCCATCCTTTGTTGTTGTACTACATCTTAGAAGGTTGTAACAACCTCAAGTCTCGAGTACCTTTTAGTTTAGTAATGATGATATTCTAGTCCTTATAGACTTTCACAAGGAGGTCAACGATCGTATGATGAACGCCATCTTAAGGTGTATTGTTAAGCCATAATACTTCAAAAATTTTGCATGTTTTTTTAAATAAGCAGATGGTTTGAAGTAAGAATTGATGGCCTTTCACTTTACTAGGGCGCACATTCCAGTCCTTGTAGACCTTCACAAGGAGGTCAATGATGGTGTGATAATGCTATCTTAACGTATATTATTAAGCCATAATACTTTGAAAATTTTGCATTCTTTTCTTATAAGCAAATGGCTTGAAACTTATTGTTTATTCTCTTTTACAGTTGAGTCCTTGTAAATCTTCCTTTTGATCAATAAGATAAGGTTTTAATCATAGACTCTCTTTTATCGTAGGAGAGAACATCTCTTGTGGATGTGTATCCATGATACTGAGATTGTAATTTGGATCTCGTATAGTATCTTGTGATGGCATACCATAAAACGTATGGAACTCATTGGTATGTTTTGTCTAAGGTATTTCAAATCTATCGTCTCATAAATTTTTTAATCCTCCTTACCTTATAGATCTCATTGGAGCTTGATAATATTTGATATTGCTACATGCTTTCTTGCCAATTCAACATACGCATACCATGATATTGTGAACAAGTAAGTTCCTTAAGCCTATGAGAGGGAGAGGGAGAAAGAGAGAGAGGTACTAACATTGTTTTCCTTTGCCAAAACAAATTTATTAAAAAACTTATCAAAGGCTTTGAGACTGTCACTCAAGACCAAGAAATGTCGAAGAATACATGAATAATAAATCACATAGTGCCAGAGCAAGGTGACAATGTGTGGATGGTTTGCTACAATATCAAACTGCTCCTAGAGCATCTACTCAGACTCCAAACAACAATGTAAGTTTAGTTTTTCTTAAATTAACCTAGCATAGTGTTAATGAATTTATAGCTAGTCTCATTTTGTATGATTTTATGTAGGGTGATCACTTTGCAAAGTACATCTCTATTTAAAGTAGAGATAGTTGAAAATATGATCACTTGCATAACACATGGCCTTTCAATATAACCTATCTATATGCCTCTTGTGGCCACACCCAATAGCCACAAAAGTCAGAAGACTAGAATTAGTCTAAATGCCATAGACTTGGATGTTGTAGAGCCGGTTGATATGATAGGGGACACCACCAAATTTTTAGAGACTTTAGATATAAAGAGAATACAAAAATTATAAATATGCAAAAAATTTGTATTCATATCACAACTTGCCCTCTTGTATATAAAATACAGCTTCATAGCCAAATTGTAGTCATTGACAATAGAATTATGTATTGCCTTTTTTCCTTTTTACAACTATTGCATCTCTATTTCTATTGAATAGGATGTGACAAGATAAAAAGTTTTCTAATGAGAATGTCCCTACATAAAGTATTTGTCTTCTTTTTTTTAAAAAGGCACCTACATGTAAGGTTCACCATGATTAACATTGTTAACCAATACAAAAACATTCATGTTAGATAATGCAATAGAATTTTGGATTATATATTTTATTTACCTTGTAACCATTGCACTTGAACAGAAAAGCTATAGGGATACTTAGGTCCTCTTTGCTAGGTCCATTTGCACTTGATGTAAAGAGACATTTTCCCCTACACACTGAGCATTGTTAAGAGCTTGTCCTCTAACCATACCTCTAACATTGCCATAGGATTATCATTCGAGAAAATAATCTAGAGTCTATAAGGTTATACAGGACTATCAAGAAATGCCTCTATCTAGTGTCTTTCATTGTACCAGTACCTCTTTGTCACCAAGACCTAAAATAGTTCCAACAGTGACTCTCTCACACTAAGCACACTATTGAACCCTAAAACACCCAGTCTCCATGGCCTTGTGGCCATGAGCAACTAGTTCTTAGGCTAACAAACCTTACCTCACACTATCACATTGTATTTTATAGTCCACTTTCTAATTGCCTATCCCAAACTCCAAGCTAGAGTGTCCAAGTATATTGTGTCTAATTCACTACACATAACAATACTTAGGTGCCTCCTCGACAATCAACCTAGACTCCCTCATACATTCAATCAAAGTAAACTAATTTCTATGCCATAGTATATGCAAAGAGATGATCAAATGTATAATGCGTAAGACAAGTGCTCAAGCATCTCTTAAAGAGAATACAAAGTGTATGTACAACAACCATTTCATGACTTTGCCCTACATAATGAACATCCTAATAAGCATGTAGTGCATCAAGAAAAAAATCAATTTAGCATGTTTAATCAAACTTAAAACTTGTACCAAGGACGACACCAAGGCTAATCCCCTGCCACTGAAATGTCACTTTTGAACATTAAGATCATCATCTTATGAAGATTGAAGTTTTATATATAATGTTTTATCACGTTCTAAAACTTCAATACATTCTTGGTTTTGTCTTAATTATTAACATTTTTATATCATTTTATTTTTTATTTTCCCATATTTTTATATTTTTTACCTATTCATTATTAAAAAACAAAAAATAGAGTAGCCAAGGCACTAAATATTAAGATTTTTCTTCCATTTATCACCCCCCTCTAAAATAGCTTTTCATTTCATTACTGTTTAATATCAAATTTCTCATACTTGAAAATTGCTATACCACCACGATATGTCATGCCATGAGAGATCCAAGGCCACTAATGCTCTTTCCAACCATTGACGCACTTGAATACACTCCTATGTGCTCCAACAACATGTTTTGATCCTCCTTTACATCTCCTACTCAACCCCCCATCCCCCTTCTCACATAGAGACAAGCTTTTCATGGGGGGAGAGAGAGAGAGAGAGAGAGAGAGAGAGAGAGAGAGAGAGAGAGAGAGAGAGAGAGAGAGAGAGAGAGAGAGAGAGAGAGAGAGAGAGAGAGAGAGAGAGAGAGAGAGAGAGAGAGAGAGAGAGAGAGAGAGAGAGAGAGAGAGAGAGAGAGAGAGAGAGAGAGAGAGAGAGAGAGAGAGTAGAGTAGAATTTTAACATTCTTATTTCTTCATCTCATAATAAATAGATGGTATAAGAGCTTTAATAGTAAAGCTTAAAGCTTTATAAGAGAGCTTATAAAATTTACAAGGTGGCCTGAAATGACATCAAATAGTGATGGTTGTCCCTCGATTTGGTGGGGCAAGAATGATAGTCTTAATGGCGATGAAGGGTGGTTTTGCATTTGATAATGGTAGACTTTAAAAATATAAGCTGATTCGCTTGTCTCCTCCACTTGAAGAAAACCACTTTCTAGTACAAAACGACTTGGATGAGTGGGTATGTTGCAGATTGTGGTTTTGAGGAGAGATAGAGAGATTAAATAACATTTGAAAAAACAATTTCAATCAAATTTTGAGAGAAAGGACCATCCCATATTAATTCCAAGCCTTGTTGTCAAATCCATTGTATAAAGCCTTTCACCAATGATTATTCTAGTGATGCTTGATGTAGATGGTGGAGCAACCTTCAAGATGAATGTATGCCGCTTCTTCGATGTTGATCATCTTGCTATGATACCAATGTTGCTAGCTTTCATCATACAATTATGAATAATTGAGATAAAAAATAAGAAAAGAATAAATTGCACAAGAGAAGGGAATTTCAAAACTTGCATGACACAAAAATGGGTACAATCTTCGCCTATTGTCAAGGAGAGGACTAGAGAGAGAGAAAGAGGAGAGAGAAGACTACAGAAGAGAGAGAAGAAGAGGTGAAAAAGAGATATAAAGAGTGGCAAAGAGAGAGAAATACTAGAAAGAGAGAAAGGCAAAAAGAGATAGAAAATAGCCATGAGAGCTGAGAGAGAGAGAGAGAGAGGGAGAACATGGAAATTTGTATTATGATAAATGATGATCCCCAAAAATAAAGTCCCTTACACCTTTTATACTAGCCAGTGTAGTTGGTATTTTATCCCCATTATTTTATTTCCCCTCTCTTACATTCTATCCCCATCCAAAGGTTTTTTCCCTAAAAAATAAGTTGGGCACTTATTACAAAAAGACAGTGTAGGAGTAGACTAGAGTACTACTCTAGTACACATATTACAAGGGTTATCCAATGGAATGTGGGGTAATTGTTGATGTATAAAGGGTCATTGATCAAGTATAACATATGGATATGATTGGGGAATGATAAATTTTAAATCTTGACCCATATTCTCTAAGAAAATAAAGGCTGTAGATAGTGGACATCATGTTATCTACTATAGGACCGTGTTGTAGTAAATTTGAGATAACTTTCTATATAGAAATCAAATCAAGGTGTTTGATATATAGAATCAAAGGTCTTAATGAGTACTTTCAGTGTATGTATGGTACTCAAAGCTATCCATAATTCAGAATAAAATCAGGTTCAAAATAGATGGATGCATGCAAGCTATCTGGACTGGAATAGGCCACAATTAGCCAAACTTTAGCCAAGTTAGCTTCCAAAAGATGGGGAAACTCTTCCACAAGTGAAGCTGGCCTCTAAGAAGCTTCGTCAAGAGGTAAATCATGCCACTTTATCAAATAACGGCTACATGTAAATCACTTTTTCCACCCGTATCCAAAGACATATGACCATTTGGGTCAAAGTGAAAGGTGTTTGTAGGGTCAAAGAACTCTTCTTGACCAAATTTCTTATCAATATCGTTAGTTTCATCAGCCCATCATTAAGGCATTTGCATCCTCCTGACCATCCCCTGAATTCTCAAATACCAACATAATTTGAACCTTTGCTTTTGTATTTCGGTATGTGCATTTTGTTGCATGTTCACCTGCATATTTTTCACCACTTTAAAGCCCGGTTCTCTTTTCTTTCTTTGTACAAGTCCATAGGAATGGATTTTTGGTAACCAAAAGCTAAAGTGTTTTTATTCTTGATGTCCCCTTGTCTATTATCTAATGTTGCTCTATTATCCAATCTTGCATTGTTTGCTATCCTAAAATTACCTTGCTGTCTAAAAGTATTGAAGGTGGGGTATGTGGGGCTTTTAGGAGTATTGAATGGCATATTACCACCACCATGACTAGCCCCAAAATGTCCATGTCTCATAGCAGCTCTTTGCTATCCAAAAGATGATTGCACATGCCCTCTTTTCCATCTAAAAGATGGCTGAGATACTGCCTTTTGTTGTCATAATGTGACTTAAATAAATTATCCTTACGATACTTCCAAGAGTATCTTTCAGCCAACTCAATGGCCTTGAACAAATCTGAAGGAGATTGTGTTGAAACGTTAGCCCGACAATTGGGGATCCATCCCATATATGTATTTAATATGTATATGCACTCGCACCTAAAATTGAAAATGTGTGGGCTTTGAGACGCAAAGAGGTGTGCAAAGATCCTCCCCAACCGGGTTGTGCACCCCTTGTGGATCTTTGATGTGAGAGAGGGACACCTCTCTTTTCTCACACATGTCATTGGGCATTTTCTTTTCCTCGTGGGAATATACATGGCAATGGCATGTTAAGTTTAAAAATTAGCATCATGAAGTGTATGATTTGAAAGGAAAATTTCAATCCATTCCATGAGATGCAGGGAATTGTGCTTAGTCAATCAACAAAAGTCCAACTGGTTAAGGTTAAGAAAGAGTGTCAACACCAATAAATTTTCAGCATTAAATAACTCATTCCAATGCAAAGAAAGCATAATGACAGGAGTATGGTAAAATGGGCAACATTCAAGCAATTAAGCCTTCACCTAATGCATCAATTAGTTCTTGAATCTCTCCAACAATGGCATAAGCTCAGCAACAAGATGAAATGAGAGAGACATCAAGAACCAAATACCTCTTAGTGCTCGATGAAGATAGATAATTCAATCAATAGCCATAGCCCCCAAGATTACTCCCTAATGCTTCATAATACTCCATAATTGCAATGCTCAGCAATGGATAACCCCTTGATACTCGAAGGTGAATATCTCTTCAAATTGAAGGAATGATGGAGCAATAAGATAGCTCACTAATTTTAGTAGAAGGCATAGGGGTGAAATCTTCCAATAGGATGATCCGTAATGACTTCGAAGTGCTCAATGCTTGCAAAATCTTCATGTGTACCTATTTTAGAAAGGATTCTCAACCTCCAAAGAGTAAAATCCCCTTATCATGAGGCCTTCTTGATAGGTATTCCATAGCCATTGTTACTTTGCTATGAGAGAATGAGGCTCAAGATTTGGAGAATATGAGCAAATATTGGCTTGGATGGAAGGGGAAAAGGTTGTAGATAACTCTCAGAGCCATTTAATTTCAAGAGAAGCCTTGAGTGATGAAGATTTTGAGAGATCTTTCATGCTATCCAAACTATCAGGAACTGTGGTAAGAGCACATAGACACAGAGAGGGAGGGAGGGAGGGAGAGAGAGATCTTCTTCTCAAGCACATTTGCCAATCGATGACAATGGTTTCCCTGGCCTGTTTGCTTCCCATTTTGCTCATATCCTTAACTGAACGTCTTGCCCAAGATCATGGACTTCTTCGTGGCAAAATTCTATGGTTTTTTTGGTTGGGAGTACAAGCCCTTTGTGCGTGCACCACCATCTTGCCCTTATAGACTAGAAAATGTACTAGCAAAGGCACCTCTCAATGAGAATGCAAGCTAAATTAAAGGCATATCAAAGGCAAATGCTACTTCATCAAGCCATGAGCACTTAGATGGGAATGTTCTCAAAATTGATTGATACATGGGTTGAAGAGGTATTTTTCTTCTTTTGTGGCCATGCAAACTCTTTTAAGATTGGGGGACAACTTACTATTTGAAACATGGGACAAAGCCTTTTAGACCTCAAAAGGATGCTAAGGAAATGTATACACTATACGGAGGAGCAAAATAGATCTCAACCCCTCCGTCTAGGTCTTGGACATTTTCCAAATCGGAACCAGCCAAAGCATCCAAGAATGCTACCGTTTGGTTCTCTCCAATGGCACCTGTATCTAGCATGCCATGCTTGCCTCTTAGTTCAACGAGTTTGTCAAATATGGAGAAGTGCAAAAGGGATCCATCATCAAGCTCATCAAGTACATCTGCAACACAATGCAATAATGAAAAATCATCATTGTTCTCAACATGGAGGTAGCTGTATTAGTTTCTGATATAATTGGAGGTCCTAAGTAAGTCATTATGAATGACTTGCCAAAGCAGCAATTGCAATAACATCCACAATAGTTGCAGCAACAACAATAGCAAAACACCAACAACATCAACATCCAGCTCCTCCTCTGCCTCAACTACAGCCTCAGCCTACTAGGGTGGCCAACAATGCCCACAAAACAAGACTAGGGACAAGAGTTCAGCCAACATATGAGAAAGAGAATATTCCTTCTTATGCATATGCTTATCTTGGATATTAGAGTTTTGGTGCAATAGGTGGATATCCACAAGCTACTCTGCTGGAGGTAGGATGTATTCCAATGCTCAAGTTGGTGGTTATGGTAGACCTATAGGTCTTATTTCTACCTTTTAGCCCACCACCAATTTATTCGAATAGAGGTCCTATAATAGAAAATGAGACACCTTGTAGATGTTGATGGAGATGAAATCTATGTCACATGCTTCAATTTTGTTTGCAGATCAGTTTCATGACTGCATGGAACTAGGAAAGAAGGACGCTTGAGGTAAAGTTATGGCTAAGCAGTTGACTGCCGACCAGATCATTGAGTTTAAAGAGGCTTTTAGCCTTTTCGACAAGGATAAAGATGGTTGCATCATAACAAAGGAGTTGGGTACACTGATATTTCATAAAGCTTGGGAATTCCTAATGTGATTAATATTTGGACAGATGGTCAAATCTTATCCCCTTACTTGAAGGTGAAATTTTCCCTAGATATTATACCCAAGTCCCACTCTCAAATATGGGGCTAAGATTTAGCCACTTGGTCAAATCTTTACTTCTTATTTGAAAGTGAAACTTGGGAGATTCCCAAATTATCTAATATGGTATTAGAATAATTGAAAGAAGCATTCTGCGTTTCTTTGACAAGATCAGAATGTATTTATTTCTTCCTTTGTTTTTGCCTCTAGCTTGTGAAAAGTCTTCAATGCTACCTATCTTCTTCTTAGAAATGTCCACGGGTCACTCTAGTGCCCCTTGCCATGTTTGTACCTATGTACTTGAAGTTTTGGATTTGTGTGGCTAACTGGATCAAGAATATGAGATGCTCTGATACAAATTGTTAAGAAGAGAAAGAGAGAGAGAGAGAAAGAGGAGAGAGAAGACTAAAAAAGAGAGTGAAGAAGAGGTGCAAAAGAGAGAGAGAGAGTGATGAGGAGAGAGAAATACTAGAAAAGGAGAGAGAAATATAGAAAGAGAGAGAAGGTAGACATTAAAGCTAAGAGAGAGAGAAGATGAAGGAGACTTGTATTATGATAATGATGATCCCCAAAAATCAAGTCCCTTAAACCTTTTATACCAACCAATGTAGTTGATATTTTATCCCCATTATTTTATTTTCCCTCTCTTACACCTATGCATGAGTTAGCATCTCCCCATACATGTATTTATAATATTGAATTAAGCTTTTATGCTCAAAATATATTGAAAGCATCCTTTTTCCTCTTCTCACATAACTTACTTTTGTGCAAATAAATCAAACACACTCTATCCTAAATAGCTTTATAACTAAAAATAATATTTTATCTTCTCTAATATATACATCAAAATATATCTATTGTGCATATGCACATACAAAGTCCTTGCGCCACTACTAGGCATATACAAAATATAATATTTTTGATAATATGTTTTTACGTTGTGAAGCACATAAATTCTATACATTAAAATGCACATTCAAAATAATAATTTTTCTTAACTCCATCTAATTGTTTGCTCACCACAATATAAAACACATTAGTATCTTTCTATCTATCTACCAAGCATAATGTGACCAATATCGCATGTATTTGTTTAGCATGATAAGTCACAAATTATGTGGCAAATAGATATGCTCCACAATAATAAAAAGCATCTAATTTTCCATAAATAAATATAATTTTATAACAAATGTACTAAGAGAACTACTTATTAATGGGCTAGACCTCAATGCTAGCATAATTGTTACATTAAGTAATCCAAAAACCCTAGTTGAGACCAAAGAATAAGCAATGCAATATGAGCACAATGTTCTAGCTACTTAGGAGAACTTTTGGATTTTTTCCCATATGATACATGTCTAGAAAAACTTTCAACACATTTTCCAACAAGAAATCACGATAAAAAATAATAATTTTTGATAAATCATGCTTAGTGAAAACAGTCTTGAAAAACAATTGTGCAGCTTGAGATGTAGTTAATGTTTTCTTGCATGGTAGAAAATATGCTTGTTTGCTAAATCAATCTACTATAGTCCAAACCATATCATGATTAGCTTGTATATTAGGCAAACAAGTTATAAAATCCATTGAAATATGTTTCCATGGATGGTCAGGAATTGGTAAAGGCATTAACAAACCATATTGCTTACCATGGTGTTGCTTGACTCTTTGGCAAATTAAACACTCATAAAAAAATTTAGAAACATCAAATTCCATTTGTGGCCAGTAAAAATCTTCAACCAATGTTCTTAAAGTGAAAATAATATCTCTATGTCCTTGATAGGGAGGACAATGAATTTCATGCAACATAAATGATCTAAATTAAACATTGACACAATCTTTTCTCATAAAACATAAATCCATCAGAATAAGGTAAAGAATCAATTGGAATCCAGTTATTAGCAACTAATTTGTTCCAATCAGCTTGAAAAGTGGGGTCATGGTCATAGGTATCCTTCATAGGAGTAATGGAATCAAAAGATAGGACATAAATATTATGGATACTTGGTCTTCTACTTAATGCATCGGCAATGACATTTTCTCTTCTTGGCTGATATTGGATAAGTGGATGAAAACTTTGAATGAAAGCAGTCCATTTAATATGACGGTTAGAAATTTGTGGTTGACTAAGGAGATGTTTGATACTTTGCTGGTCAGTTTTAATCACAAATTTGGATCCCATTAGATAGTGTTTCCATTGACGTAAAGCTTGTACTACAGCTAACAATTCTCTATCATAGGTGGAATTCTTCAATTTAGAAGGTTTAAGTTTGCAACTAGAATAGGCTATGGGATGTGAATCTTGCATGAGGACAGCTCCTATTCCTAATCCGCTAGCATCGGTGACTACTAGGGAGAATGGTAGATTAAAATTAGGTAATTACAAGACGGGTGCATGTGTTAAAGTATGTTTCAACATATCAAAAGACTTTTGCTGGTTGTTAGACCAATGATACATAACACCTTTCTTTAACAATTTCGTCAAAGGTAATGCAAGTAATGAAAAATTTCTCACAAATTTTCTATAAAAGCTGGTAAGGCCTAAGAAAGAATGTAACTCATGCACATTTTTAGGGATTGGCCAATTCAAAATTGCCTCCATCTTTTTAGGATCAACGCGAATACCATCAGAAGAAACAATGTGACCTAAGGATTCACTTTGGATTTGGAAAAATTCACACTTGTCAAGGTTAGCATACAATTGATTCTCTTTCAACAATTTGAAACCCAAAGATAGATGCTGACAATGCTCATTCTCATCCTTACTCAAAACCAAAATATCATCAAAGAAAACAATCACACAATTCTGATACTTCAAAAATATACGATTCATCATACGATTGAATGTAGTTGGAGCATTGGTCAAACCAAAAGGCATAACAAGAAATTGATAATGACCAAACTGAGTCCTAAATATAGTCTTAAAAATGTCAAGGGTATCCAACTATACTTAATTATATCCAGATTTAAGATCTATCTTGCTAAAAACAGTGGCCCCTTGTGGTTTATCCATGAGGTTGTCTACCCTAGGGATCGTATATCTATTCTCAATAGTGATTTTGTTTAGGGCATGATAATCAATGCACATCCTATAGGTATTATTTTTCTTCTTAACTAATAGGAGAGGTGCACCAAAAGAAGAACTACTGGGCCTAATAAGTCCTTGGTTCAATAATTCCTCAACTTGTGTTTGGATTTCTTTTTGTTCAATCTGATTGTGTCTATAAGGTGCTTTACATGGTGGTTGAGAACCTGAGATTAAATCTATTTTATGGTCTTCAGGACGTGTAGTTGGTAAACCAGGTGGTAAATCAACAGCATAACAATCTTTAAATTGTGAAAAAAATTGTACATGCCTAGGATGCATATGATTTTCCTTAGCTTCAATTTCATTTACTCATCCTAAATATGATTTACTACATTTTCTCAATGCACGTTTAGTCTATGTGTGACTAAGTAGTGGAAAATTATCAAAGGTGTGCAATCCATGTAATGTGATTTGGTTCCCATTAAAATGAATTTCCATGGAATGTGTGAAATAATCTATGTCAGGATTATATTTGTGACGCCACGGCATTCCTAAAATAATATCACTAGCTTGCAAAGGCACAACAAAGAAATATCTTCGCTTAATATAATCACAGATTTTAATCTCTAAATCATGAACCTCTTGTGTACCATTGTATCTAGTGCTTAAGAATGCAGTCTTTATGCGATAATGAGTTGGAACAAAAGATAAATTCAATTCTTTTACCAACTTTGCGGAAATAAAATCATGTGTGCTTCCATCATCATGTAAAACAATCTTTTCTTGACCTTGCGCTAAACATTTTTTATTAATAATGAATGAGGATTTGGCATACCTAGTAAAGTATTTGAAGCATTGCTGATATCATCATCATCTTCAGTGAAATTTGGCATATCTTCATGGTCCTCGTCATCAGTTGCTCCCAAGTGATTGATTTGAACAGCTTGCTTCTTGGACTGATAGTTCGTTGCTAAGTGTCTAGGTTGATGATACTTGTAGCAAACCATAGGCTTTGCTTTGGAGACATTGTTGGTAAGGGTTGGAAGTTTGGGTATATTGGGATTTGACTCGAGAGAAGGGTTAGGGTTTGAATTAGTAGTTGATGGTAAAATAGGAGGTCGAGCCCAGGGTTTACGAAAAGAAGAAGGAGGAAAGCAAATTTGATTGAATCTTTGGAAGTTAGAATTGAATTTCTTTGTATCAAAGTTACCATTAATAAAAAATTGTTGTGGTCACTTTTCTTGTCCACGAATTTTATCCTCCGCATCATGTGCTAAAGAAATCGCATCCTCCAAAGTCTTTGGCTTGAACATATTCACTTTTGTATAGAAGTGGCCAAGCAAACCAGACATATACTTGCGCTTGTGGGTTGCCTCCTCAGGAACATCTTCAAGCATTTGAAGTTGAAGTAAGGCACTCTAGAAACACTCAATGTATTGCAGGATGGATTCATGATCTCTTTATTGCAGGAGATCCCATTGTCTTATAGCTTTTTCATGGAATTGAGGTGGAAGGAAATTCTGCAAAAATTTCTTTTGAAAGACTTCCCAAGTAGAGGGACAATCAACACTCTGGCGGACAACAGTCCACCATAATTATTCTCTATCTGTTAGATGGTTAGTGATGCATATAAGTTTATCTTTTTTAGCATATTGCTCTTTATGAAAATAGTCATCAAACTGATTGATGAAAGCAAGAACAAATTTGCCATCATGTTGCCCATTTCTTTTACTTATCTTAGTCTCTTTCTTGAGAGTCTATGCATTGAGTGTCACATCAGTCGTACGTCTAATAATATCTTCAGGTTGCACTCCACCTTGATCGACAGTGGATTGAGTGTCACATCAGTCGTATGTCTAATAATATCTTCAGGTTGCACTCCGCCTTGATCTACAGTGGATTGTTGAAGTGTAGCTAGTTGCACTTGCAAGTTTTGATATGCTCTTCACTCTTCTTGAAGCTGCATCATGATTAGATCTAATTTTTGCTCCATAGTCGGCTCTAGCAAATCGCTTTTGTCCATAAAATCATCCATATTACGATCCAACATCCTGCAAAAATCTCAAATAACCTCACACACTCAAAATCTCATTAGAAGGATGAGCATAGCTCAAATTTGGGTCTACAAGGATTGTTTTTATAAAAAAAAAGTATTTTGCTTTTACAATCTTGCTTTTCTTGGGTATGGCAATTGATAACGATCTTCTTTCGAGCAAAATAGTTTTTTGCATAGACTGCATGTGACAGTTTGCTTGTTGTAAATCAGCTCTGCAGGTGGGAACATGGGCTTGCTAGAACTTCGAAACTGGTTTGAGAATACCACAGTGCGAACAACCACTAGATAGAAGATTGATAATTGACTTGAAGCTTTAGTTAAGCTTAATAACTTTAAGCTTTTTAAAAGCTTAAAGAATTTTAGGAATTTGGTGCTGGATGATGGTACGTTCTCACTGGATTCAATGTCGATGAGTGCATATTGCCACCGCAATTCGTTGAATTTTAGAGAGCTTAGGCTTCTTTTAAGCTTATTAAGCTTATAAACTCAAACTTAATGAACTTCTTGTCTGCTTCTTTGTCAACAAAAATGACTTGAAGATGAGACTTACCAAGTGGTCCTCTACTTCCTGGGAGAGGTCCTTCGCGATCAGAGGGTACAACAGGGGGTTTTTCACTTCTAGGAACACACTTATATCATCAGTTCATCGTGAGACAGCCTGTAGAGCCCATTCGTTTCAAGAGCTTTGCCTTTGCGTGAGATGATAAATGATTGGAAGCTCTTGATCTCAGCTTCGCTCTGATACCAGTTATGTGTAGATCGGATGCTGTATGCGCACGTAGTGAATGCCGGAAGGTCCCCAAGAACAAAAAACTCTACAAAACCTTCATAAAAGCAAAAGAGAATTTGCACGACATGAGACAAAAAGACAAATTGGGTGCAATTTCCTCCCACGCCTCTTGTGTGAGCACTTCACAAGGCATGCATTTATAGATTTATTTATCTTTGAGCTAAAAAATAGCCTACTTTACAAATAGCATGCTTTTGCTTTTATGTTTGCTTTTGACCAAATATAAAGTAAGGCGTTCGGGCATCCAAAAGTCGGACTGTGTCCAAATAAAAATATCAGATAATGAAATATTTAATCGAATGCCTATGCGTATACAAGATAATAAATGTTTTGTCACAAGTGGTTTAGTAAATAAGCATGCTTAAATAAATATTGGCACCATGCCTTTAGTGATAAGGTGTGCGCCCATAAAAAATAGTAATTCGTCTAGGCATTTGGATTCATGTCATCACCCAGTGCTACCCAATGCCTCCGCCGTCTGCTCTACACGTCAACTAAAGCATTCACAATTGTTAGAAAATAATAAGATAAAACCCAACAAAAGTGAATACTTAGCAATCTTCAGCTACAAAATATTTAAATAGTTTGGAACTCTGTCCTAACCTTAATTTAATTCAAGTGTGCACTCTAAACTCATAAATGTCCATTAATTTGATATGTACTATGCAGAATCACTTGCTGTGGGATCACCAACGCGAATATTAAATTAATTTGACACCCGAAAAGGATAGGCATCCCGGCAACTTCTTGCACAAGAAATCCACCTTGTGCACGAGTCTCGGTAAATAAATAGTTTTACGGAATCCACTGAAAAACCTCACGGAATCCACCGTGGAATATGCCTTCTGGCATCAATACAAGTTGAAGTGTACCCTTAGATGCCCCAAGCCAAAGTGTATAAGGCTAGATTATTTGCTAAAGGTTTTAAGTAGGAGCATGTTCTTGAGTTCAATGAATTCTTCTCTCTTATCATCAAGATGGCCATCCTATGCTTAGTTTGGCTTTGGTTGTGGAGCTTGATTTGGACCTTTATGAGATGGATATCAAGATAGCTTTCTTACATGGGGACTTACATGATGAGATTTATATGCAGCAAGCTAAGGGCTTTGAGGAAAAAGGCGTGGATATCTAGTGTGTAAGTTGAGAAAGAGCCTTTATGGCCTTAAGTAGGAGTCTAGGAAATGGTACCACAAATGATGCTTTCATGTATTCCGAGGGATATACTCATAGTGATATGGATCCATGTTTATACATGAAAAAGGCTCGTGATGGGCAGCCTTATGATTTTGATACTCTATGTTGATGATATGTTGATTTTGTTGGGAGCACTCAATGAGTTGGATGCCTTGAAAAATTAGCTCAATAAGAGCTTTGAGATAAAGAACATGGGGCATGCCACATATATTCTTGGGATGCGCATAATGCATGATTGCTCTACGGGTTCTCTTCACTTGTCGCAAAATGTGTACATCTAGAAGGTTCACGAGAAGTTTCATATACTGGATGTTAAGCCTATTGGTCGTTCTTTACCTTCTCATGTGAAGGTTAGTCATGCCAATTATCTACAGTGTAATGAGTAGAAGGCCGAGATGGCCAAGATCCCTTATGCATCTACAATGGATAGTTTGATGTATGCCATGATAGCTACTTGTCTTGACATAGTATTTGTAGTGGAAATTGTGGCATGGTATATGGCTACACTTGGTAGCGGCATTGAGATGTTGTGAAGGGTATCATGAGGCACCTTAAGGGTACTATAGATATGTGCATATGTTATGGTGGCTAGGATACAGGAGTTGTGGGGTACACTGACTCTAATTATGCTGGACATGTAGATAGTAGAAAGTCCATGCTTGGCTATGTCTTTACCTTTGCTAAAGGGTATGTTTCTTGGATGTCCAAGGTGCATAAATGCACGGCCCCATCTATTACAAAGGCAGAGTATGTTGCAGCCATTGAGGCTTACAAGGAGGCCCTCTGGCTAGGCCATCTACCTAGACCTTGATATTATTGATGTGGTCCCTATGCTACATTTGGATTCAATGAGTGCTATTTAGTTGGCTAAGAATCTGTTCTTCCATATGAAAATAGAGCACATTGAGGTGCACTATTACTTCATCAGGGAGGTGGTAGAGGACAAGTCTTTTCTTAAGAAGATGATGTTTTGCTTTCCTCAAGAAGATGATGGGCATAGGATGAGATGACGTCTAGTTGGGTGGTTGAAGATACATCTTTCCAATCACCCATATATTCATTATACTAAAAATATCCATACATCTATAGACTGCAAGTGGTGGACACCCATCATTGTCACTTAATTATTTATTCTTTTAGTGACATTGTCGGTCACACATTGTGACTATTTGAGTTCCCACATATGGTGTCTCTCTCTCTCTTGCTCTCTTACTTCATTCACCATAGGTCTTGCTTTACTATTACTTTCACTTGTGTACTTCCACCCAGGCTCTACCTTTCACCATGGTGCTCTAATTTATAAGGCCTCTATTATGAGGAGAAGCCATGTGTGAGCCTGGATATTTGTTGGGTCCTGACTTATATGTTAGATGAGGTATATGTGACCAGATGGATGAAGGTGATCTTTCTAGATCTAACTTTTGGGTTAAATATAGTATTATGTTGATAGCAACTGAGGCGTACATGCATCAAGTTGCAAGGTGTAGGAGTTATCAAGAACCCCTATTTTGGAGTCTAGGGGGGTCTCAGGGGGACTAGTAGCCCCCCTTGATGAAGCTCGAGGATAAGGAAATATTCCTTAGCTAACTAGGGAAGGTTCATAATATGATCACCAAATAGGCTGACTAGACTACATTCTCAGGCGTGGAAGACTTCTCCCAAGCCATCAATTTATCTATCTTTCACCTAGTCAGAGTTCTTCTAGCTAGTCCTAAGCTCTTCCTCTATCATTTATTTGGATTGCCATCTAAGATTCACAATAAAAGTGCACCAGTGGGATAGAACCATCTTTGTATTAGTTTGTTTGAACTTAAAAGAAGTTACTATTATTCTCATATTTGTTGTGCATTCTCTACTCCTTAGACTTTATCTGTTATGATTAGTAATTTTAATATGGTATCAAAGCCTAGAGGGCTCTAAGGAGGAAATCGTACGTAAAGAGAAGGGCTTCATCGAAGTGGAGAAATATATTTTGGTGCATCAAGTAGTGGTATTAGTACATCATCTAGTGATGTCATTATATTAGCAATTCAAACATTGAGGATTCATTCACCCACCTTCAATGAAGGCAACCTAAATGATACAAACTACACTTTGTAGAAGTTTAAAATTACAACTATCCTTGATTCTTATGAGCTTCTAGAGATGTTTGACCTAGTACCACAATCCATCCTTGACCCATCAATTTTGAGTATTATGATTCCTCCAAATGTAGATATTCTATGAGCTTGGAAACAAAGGAATGTAGATGCATTGTATGCCTTTGTTACAACCTATCTTAACAATGTTTCAACCTTGATTCAACATACAAACAAGGCATTAGAGGCTTGGACATACTAAGTACTTTAGTACAAAATGCAAAACCAAACAAGGATTCAAAACATGGAGAATAAACTAGTAGCAAAGAAGTTTGTTATTGAAGAGAGAGTTGAAGCATTCGTCACTTGGAGCAAGCATGTGCGTGACCAGATGGTTGACACTAGGATATGAGAGACTTATGAGGAGCTAGCTTGGAGGTGTCTTTAGATTTGTCCACCAAAGCTTGATGAACTAGTAACTATCCTAAACACTTAAGTGAGACCCCAAACTTTGATGTTTGAGGAGTCTTGTGTACTACTAATAGAGAAAGAGTTATGACTTAAAGCCTAAGAAGATAGCAATAGTGGAGATACTACATTCTCTACCAATGTGCAATGCAAAGGTTGTTTTCTCTACCAATGGTGACAAAAAGAAGAAGGGTGATAAGAAAAATTTTCAAAGAGAGTGCTTCGTGCAAGAAGAAAGGACATGCAATTGCATATTGTTATGTTAAGAAGGAAGATGAAAAGAATGACACCCTAAAAACTAAAGGGAAGGAGATAGCCAATACAACTAAAGTAGAGTTGGAGTTGTTCATTGCAGCAACCATTGAGAAAGCATGTTCCTTGTTGTAAAAAGTATCTACCACTAACACATGGGTATTGGATAGTGGTGTCGCTTATCACACAACCAACAAGAAGGGTCTATACATGGGTATAGTTCCGATTTTCTTTGCTGCTCCAAATGGTGAACTCAAAAAACTTTCAGGGAATGCTTTTCAAATATCTAATAACCCTTATGCTACAGAAAAGACAATAGAAAGAATCTCTACACATAGAAGGTGTGTTGTATATTGTAGAGATTTAAAAAAAATAGTTATTAGTTGCTTCCATAATAATAGATCTTGGACATAAGGTGAAGTTCATTTAAGGAAAGTGTAGAAATTATTGACAGTGTTGGAAAAGTTATCAACAAAGAAGAAAGAAGGAACAACTTGTATGAGCTAAGTGCTCTTACAACCACCACTCGCGCAACCACAAGTAAACTTTGGCATAGAAGATTTGGTCACATTGGTTTTTCATTATTAAAGGAGATACATAAGCAACGTATAATTGCTCATCTACATACAATAACTAAAATGAAGGAACCATGTGAAGCTTGTATGACATGCAAGCAATAGAGAAAGGCAATTCAACAAGAAAAAAAGAATAGAGCAAAGGCTCCTCTAGAGTTTGTGCAGTCTAACTTGTGTGATAAAATGACTACAAAAGCCTTGAGGGGATATTCTTATTTTATGTTGATTATCAATGCTATAGTAGGAACATGCGGGTATACTTTCTTCGTGATAAGACTCAAGCTTTAAGTAAGTTTAAAGAATAGCTTAAACTTATTGAGAATGAAATGGAGAAAAGTGTGAAGAAGTATTGTGGTGAGATCAATTCTATATTGTACCCGGCTCTAAATCATAGGAAGGGTGGTTTGGTAGTCCTCTAAGGACTCATTCCTAGCTATCACCATCCTTGCTAACTTTGAGCATATGGACTTAGGTGACTACCTATTCCTTAGGTCTATCTTGCAAGTGAAGCATCCTCAACCTCATCCCACAAGGACCGACATGTGCATTCCTAAAGACACAACTATGATCTCTAACAGCAACCTAACATCGCGGTCACTACTACACTGGTTGTTAGAGACTCAAGATGGGCAAGCACCACCCTAGGTCTAATGGTTGTGAGAAATGAGAGGGAGCTATACATCAACACGTTTGCTCACTAAAATAGTGCTTAGCTAGTTCTAAGACTCGACCCTAGGAATAGTGATGCTTATTGTCTCTTTCCTAAAATTTAGAAAAGGTCACCCAATTAATTGGGTCTACCCATGCATAGGATGATTTAATCAAAAAGACCGGACCACTGCTTCCCTCAATGTGCATATTTTAGTTATCTAAGAAAGAGTACTACTTATGCTATGAAGCATATAAAAATAGCTTCCTTAATTAATATTTACATAGGATTCATTGAAACATTCTCATGTACAAACATCAAGTAATCATTTTTGAAAGACCAAGTAGTTTATATTATTATCATATTTACAATTGATTTGAAAAGAAAACCAAACCAAGAAACCGGGTTGTCACCTTACCTTGTTAATCTTAGGCCCTCAAACACTAAACCACATTAAGTCCATATAGGTTTCCTTCCCTATCTTAGGATCAGGATTGAGATTATAATCTTAGATTAGAAGAGCCCCATTGGTTCTCATCGCCCACCTAAGAAAGAAGCTTCCTATTTTAAAATTAGGATCAATATTATAATCTCAAACTCAAACCCCACTAGTTCTCGCATGCCATAAGGGAGAACCTTCATATACAGATCATCATACATACTTTAGTGCTGGTTGGCTGCCACTACAAGATACTAGCCTCATATTGCTACGAAGCGGAACACGTAGCAAATCTAGCAAATGAAATCTCAATCATAAACAAAGAATTTAGTGGAAAAATCTAATAAATCAAACATCTCAACTATTAAATACAAACAACATTATAATACATAAGAGGATTTGAATAACTCAATAGATTGAGAAAGACAAGAGAAGAACGCATGATTGGGCCCAACCTCCCCATGGCAAAAGCCATGGTTTGCCATCCTTAATTATATATTATAGTTTTACATGGATATTTGCATACATATCTTACATATAATTACAAAAAAAGTATAAATATAAATTGAAATACAGAGTTTTAAGAGTCAAGAGGTATCTTGTAACATGTTGTAGTTGCTGCAGAAAATTCCGTGCTCTGAATCTTGACATTTAGTCATCACCATCGCATTCGAAGCATGCCAAAATTCCCAAAACTACTCTTGAAGCTCTGAATTCTGATTCCGGATGAGGGAGAAATGAAAAAACTAAGTTTTCACCTTGTTTTGTGCACAATCCTGTTGCTTTTATAAAGAAAGCTAGAAAAGTCTTCTAAACTTAACCACATTAAGAAAATAACAAGTATTCTATAAATAAAGCTTATTTCAATAAAAGCATATCTTAAATCTCATATTCTAAGATAATCTATATGCATTTTTTAGTTATCTAAGATAGAGTATTAAGGACAATGATCTAATTATTACTAAAGAAATTTAAACTTATAACTTACAAGTAGAGTAATAATTTTAATAATTCTAAGATAATCATATTTTAGTTATCCACCGTGGAATATGCCTCCTGGCATCATATATCGACGTTCAACCATATCTTCAATATTTGGATCTCGTATATGGTTTTTGAGATGCCCATATACTTATGTTTTGTTGCTGGATACTTGGGGATCATATGTCATTAGTTAGAGATGCTATTGGACTGATTTGAGCACTCTTTTAGCTCAATTTTCTCATAGATATTACTACTTTCATAACATTGTTGAATGCTATTTTTTTGGGAAATTTCACGCTCTTGGTTTATGTGATGCTCTTGTTGAGATATCGAGCTCCACTCGTGATACGCCAGGGTGACCGTTGTGTATTTATGTCACCGACTTGTCAATTGCAGATGCGGTTGGTACACCGCCCCTGAATAATAGCTACATGATAGCTATCCTTATCTATTCTAGTTCGTGGCTCAGTTAGTATGCCACCTTAGTTAGTTGAGTTTGGTTTGAGACCCATATCTAAGGTTCTTCTATTTCTTTGTACTTGAGTTCTTTTGGCTTCCACAACTAAGAAGAGGAAAACTGTTTTCAGCCTCCACCCTTGTGTGTATTCCCCCATTGTGCAAGCAAGAAAGCTACAAGTGAGACTCCTTCCTTCTCTCCCACAATCTTGACATGGTATCAGAGCCTTGTTCGTGGTAAGGAGCTCAAGAAAGCAAGCCAAGCTCGCGGTGTTCTGGTAAGAGGAGCAGTGTTGCTTTCATTTTCTGTTTTGGGAGCAGATCTCTGCAGGTAGCACAGCCGAAAAGTGCAGGAGTGCATTGTCTCAGGTTGAGACGCCCTTCGCGGTGAAGCAAGAGGGCAGTATATGTTGCGGGAGAGGGCTTTAGCCCATGGCGACCTTGTTTTTTTAATTTGAGACCATTTCGGGGCCTGTTTTGGAGGTCGGAGTTTTCTGCACGCACTCAGGAAAAGGCCCAGTTTTATGCTGTGCAGCCACTGTTCTACAGGTCGGTGAATAGTTACTGTAAAAATTGCATTGTATGCTTGTGCGCAGAGACATTGGGAGTTACAGAATCATCCCTGTTGCCTGTTGATGCAAAATCGTCACTAGGAAGTGACTGTGTGGTCAAATACCACTTTCGCCAGTTTTGCAGATTTTCCCTTGTGAGGGTGAAGCTGTGGTTTTTGCAGTGACAGAAATTTTTGCAGTCTTCTGTAATGGCATCTGATTCTCTTTCACAGATTGTCACTGAAAAGCTTGACAAGAACAATTTCCAAGCATGGAAGTTTAGAATGACGAATTTCCTTATGGGAAAAGGATATTGAGAATTTGTTGCAGGAAATGAAGAAGAACCAGTTCTTCCTGATGTTCCCAATCAACAGCAAATGTAGGCATTTAAAGCATGGCATGAGAGAGCCAGGAAAGTTATGTATTGGCTGTCTATCAGCATTTCAGACTCTATGATTGTGCATATTCAGGATGCAAGTACGCCAAAGGAGGCATGAGATACTTTGTCAAAAATGTATAGCACAAATACGCAAGCTAGGAAAATGCAGCTCAAGCAAGAGTTGCACAATGTGCAAAGAGAAAATATGAGCATCAACGACTACCACATGAAGGTGAAGAAGATTGCAGATGCACTTGCTTCCATTGGGTCACCAGTGGAAGATGATGATTTAGTTTCTGTGACCTTGAATGGTCTAGGAAAGGATTATGCACAGTTTCGGACATCCATTTCAGTTCGTGAAAGACTTCCTGATGTTGAGGAGTTGATTGCTCTTCTAATTTCTGAGGAACAGAGAAATGGTGGTGCATCTTCTTCAGGAGGAACTTCAAAAGAAGTTGTCTTCTACTCAAATGCTGGAAGAGGTAGAGGCAGAGGTAGAGGAGGCCGATTTGGAGGCCGTGGTAGAAATCAGAATATGCAGTAAACTCAAGAAAACCAGTCCTATGGAGGAGGACGTGGTAACTCTAGAGGCAGGGGGAGCCAAAGAGGTCGTGGTGGATGGCAAAGAGGTCAAAATGCAAACAGTAATGTTGAATGCTACTACTGTGGTAAAATGGGTCATATGGCTAAAGACTGCTATAAAAAGCAGAATGACATCATGAATGGAAAACTGCAACAAGGGAATTATGCATCTTCTAGCAGACAGGGTGATGACAAAAATGAGCATTTATTCATGGTGCAGCACATGAACAATTCTGTGACAAGTGCAGAAGAAAGCAATGATGTATGGTATGTTGACTCAGGTGCATCAAACCACATGACAGGTCATGAAGAATGGATGGAGCATGCAAGGAAAATGGAAAAACCAGGATTTGTGGAGATTGGTGATGATACTGCACATCCTATTGTGCAGATTGGAAAAATTCCCTTGTCTATGCAGGATGGGAAAAAGAAATACCTGTCCGATGTATTTCATGTCCCGAATATCACCAAGAATCTGGTTTCTGTCGGTCAAATGGTTGAGCAAAGCTTGCAGGTCAGATTTAATCCTCATGGATGCTTTGTTGAGGATATGAAAAATAAAGGTCGCTTGATAGCAAAAGGAAAGAAGAAGGGCAGAATGTTTACGTTGGATGCAGACATGTCTGAATTGAGTGCAGCAATGTTTGCACATGGGACGGGTGTAGTTGCAGATATTAATATCTGGCATAAACGCATTGGTCATGTTAATGTACAGCGACTTAAATCAATGCAGGCCCAAAATATTATTGCAGGATTGCCAAAATTCAAGGTTGCAGAAATGCATAAGGTATGTGAAGCCTGTCAGTTTGGAAAACAGGCAAGAAAACCATTTCCTAGACATGTTCAAGAGAGTGAGAAGCCATTGGAATTAATCCACTCTGATGTGTGGACTACTAAAGCTGCATCTCTTGGAGGCTGTCATTATTTTGTCACTTTTATTGATGACTATAGCAGAAAAGTTTAGGTGTATTTTATGAAAAAGAAAAGTGAAGTTTTTGGGCATTTCAAAACCCTTAAAGCTATGGCTGAAAAAGAAGCAGGTCTGTAAATAAAATGCCTAAGGTCAGATGGAGGGGGAGAGTACCTCTCAAATGAGTTTGCAAAGTTCTTGCAGGAGCATGGCATAAAGCAGCAATATTCATGCAGTTATACCCCACAACAAAATGGAATTGCAGAAAGGAAAAACAGGCATATTGGAGAGGTATCTCGTGCCATGCTCAATGAAAAAGACTTGCCAGATTTTTATTGGGCTGAAGCAGTTGCTACAGCAGTCTACATAATGAACAGGACTCCCACTGCAGCAATACATGGAATGACTCCAGAGGAGAGGTATACTGGTAGGAAACCAGATATTTCTCATTTGAAAATTTTTGGTTGCATTGCCTATGTACATGTGCCAGATGAGCTGAGATCCAAGTTGGATCCAAAAGCTGAGAAGTGCATCTTTATTGGTTACTCTCTGCAGCAAAAAGGGTATAGATGCTATAACCCTTCTACTCGTAAGTTTACAGTGAGCAGAGATGTTATTTTTGATGAGATGAGTAGCTGGTATAAACCACTAAATGTGATTGATGATGTAGATGCACAAAATGGTAATGCTGCACAGAATTCACAGCAGCAGTCACAAAATATTAGTGGACCTGGAGCGTCCTCTAGCAGTGGTTCACATTCTTCGCCATGGACAGATAGATTGAGATCAGGAGAATCTTCTCAAAGCAATACAGATAGTGGTATGCAGGTATCACGAAAAGGAAAAGAGAAGGTTGATCAGCCCATGTTTGATGTGAATGCAGGTCACTCTTATGTGGATGGTGAATCCAGTGGCTCAGAACAGAGCATTGATGATGAGTTGGGTATTCCTTCTATTGTTACACCTGGAGTAAGGAAGACCAGGGATGTTTTGAGAGCACCTGGGAGTGAACCTACTTTGCGCAGGTCTACGAGAGCTAGGTATCCTGTGCATAGGCTGAAATATGATGGATTTACAGTCATTCACTATGCATATATGGTCAAAGTGATACAGGAACCAGAACCCACATCTTTTGAGCAAGCCATGGGAAAAGAAAAATGGGAGAAAGCCATGGATGAAGAAATGGATGCCTTGGAAGCAAATGCTACATGGAATTTGGTACCTTTGCCTAAAGGTAAGAATGCAATTGGCTGTAAGTGGGTTTATAAGGTGAAGCACAATGCAGATGGTTCTGTGAACAGATACAAGGCAAGATTAGTAGTCAAGGGGTATGCACAAACATATGGCATTGACTATGAAGAAACATTCAGTCCGGTTGCAAGGATGTCAACCGTAAGAGCAGTCATTGCTATGGCTGCATCAAAGGGATGGTCTTTACATCAGATGGATGTAAAGAATGCCTTCTTGCATGGTGATTTGCAAGAAGAGGTATATATGGAGCAGTCACCAGGTTATGTGCATGCTGTTCATCCTGAGTTTGTTTGCAGGTTGAAGAAAGCCTTGTATGGCTTAAAGCAAGCACCTAGAGCATGGTCTGACAAGATAGGACAGTATCTTGTCACTATTGGCTTTCAAATTTCCAAGGTAGATTTCTCACTTTATGTGAGGAAAACAAAGAAAGGTATTATGCTACTTGTCATTTATGTTGATGATTTGATTATGACAGGTGACAGTGATGAAGATATCCTTCATGTGAAAATGCTATTGAAGCAGAAGTTTGAGATGAAGGATTTGGGAGAGTTGCGTTATTTCTTGGGCATTGAGGTGATTAGATCACCAAGTGGGATACAGCTCTTGCAGAGGCAGTATGGATTGGACATGCTGTCCAAATATGGGATGACAGGCTGTAAGCCTATTTCAGTTCCTTTGGAGCAGAATGTGAAGCTGAGCACAGATGCAGGTGAGCTTCTAGAAGACCCTACTATGTACAGACGCATAGTAGGAAGTTTGATTTATATGACTATTACCAGGCCAGATTTGAGCTATGCTGTTGGATTGGTAAGTCAGTTTATGCAGGCTCCAAGGAAACCACATTTGGATGCGGCTAGACGCATACTCAGGTATGTGAAGTCCACATTGCAGTATGGACTATTTTATGAGACTGGGGTTCAGATACAGTTGCATGGATACACTGATGCTGATTGGGCTGGTAGTATTTCTGATAGACGATCTACCAGTGGATATGTGTTCTCTTTTGGGAGTGCTGCAGTCACTTGGAGCAGCAAGAAACAGCCTACAGTTGCCTTGTCGAGCACAGAGGCTGAGTACAGGGGTGCAGCAATGGCTGCATGCGAGGTAGCTTGGTTGCATAAGCTACTTTATGATATGCATCATCCTACAGATGGGCCAGTTGTCATTTATTGTGACAGCATGAGTAGTATACACTTGGAAAATAACCCAGTCTATCATTCTAGAACAAAGCACATTGAGGTGCATTATCACTATGTGCGGGAGAGGGTTTTACTAGGTCTTATTGATCTAGCTTATGTCAGCACAGAGGATCAGGTAGCTGACATATTTACGAAGGCATTGGGCACAGAGAAGCTGCGCAAGTTCAGAGACCTGCTTGGTGTGCAGGAATTGGGATTGAGCTCGAGGGGGAGTGTTGAGATATCGAGCTCCACTCGTGATACGCCAGGGTGACCGTTGTGTATTTATGTCACCGACTTGTCAGTTGCAGATGCGGTTGGTACACCGCCCCTGAATAATAGCTACATGATAGCTATCCTTATCTACTCTAGTTCGTGGCTCAGTTAGTATGCCACCTTAGTTAGTTGAGTTTGGTTTGAGACCCATATCTAAGGTTCTTCTATTTCTTTGTACTTGAGTTCTTTTGGCTTCCACAACTAAGAAGAGGAAAACTGTTTTCAGCCTCCACCCTTGTGTGTATTCCCCCATTGTGTAAGCAAGAAAGCTACAAGTGAGACTCCTTCCTTCTCTCCCACAATCTTGACAGCTCTCGGGATGCTCATTTGATGCTGGACACTTGGGAAATGTTTGGCCAATGTATTCGAATGCTTTTGGACTGATTTGAGCCCATATTTGGCTCAATTTTTATTGTCATGTTTACCCTTGTAATAAGTAGGATTGAATGCTATTTTATCAATGAAAGCATATGCCTATTGCTTGTCGATGCTTTTTGGCTACTTGAGATGATACATTGATGTCTATGGTTGATGCTACATGCTTGGCCATACTCTCGAATGCTTTTGGGCTTCGATTAAGCTCACTTTTGCATAGCCTTGACTATCATTTTACCACTGTACATACATGACAACAATCTTTTAATGGGGACAATCTATGCCTAATCCTCTTTCATGCTATTCAGACATTCTATCCGATGTGTTGGTGCATAACATTGAAGCTCTATGCTTGGTATGCTATTGAATGTATTATGATGGGACCTCAAATGGGCTGGCACTGGCTATGGCACTAGCTGGACCTCATGCTCATGACACACAAACACCCTCACGGCCTCGCGGACTAGGAGCGTCAATCTAATGCTAAAGGACAAACTACCCTAAAGCTTAATCTATTGCGTTTATGGTTTATAGTCCAACATTTCCCTAAAACTCCTCAAAGGGAGAACCCAAAGTACATTGGCAATGCCACGATCACATACACACAGGAGGCACTCCACCGACTAATAGTCGGAGCCCCACTGTAGCTCTCCTACATCGCAGGGATTGGCCCTTTGATGCGCTGCTAAATATATAACACAAACGAACACAAACTCCTCTCAAGGTACCAATATTTTATGTTCCAGGATGTATCATTCCTCACTACAATTTCCCCTTAGGACCCAACGACTAACCTACAGCTTAGGACATCCTCTCATGCTCATCGTTGGTCACAACCTAAGAAAGACAGGTGCCATGCATCCAGGAGGTTTTTCTAATACCTTTTAATTATTATGCTTAATGCAAATCGTGTATGGCTATGTGCTCAGACAAAAGAATAATCAGCATCGTGCATAGTGCATAAAGCATTCTTTCCATGAATTTTTACTAACGTGTGCTGCGTTGAAAGGAGACACCGAGCCATATGCTCATGCTACCATCCTCTTTACTTAAATTGTTTCTTATATGCCAAGTGCAATGCATAAATCAAATCTTTTCTTTATCTTTTAGTGTTTCGGCCCCTTTTCATCCAACTCTTAGGATTTTGCATCATTGATCAGTTAGATAGGGTTTCTATGTATTTTTTCCTATTAAAAGGACGATAAATACACACAAAACATAGAAATGGGGACAAACCGAGGCCAACTTCGTGCTTTGCCATCATTATACATTGCACAAACATAGATATAAATTTTTCTACTTTTCCTCAACCCATTTCTTATTTTTCCCTAATTTTAAACCATTTTTTCTATTTTTAGGCATTTTTTCCTATTTTTCTTTAATAAATAATGACTAAAAATGAAAGTTGATTGTGGGCTGTGGCTCTTAGGTTCATTAACAGCAAAAACTCAAATTTAGTTGGTGTGACATATCATATTTCTCATTTATGTAGCAAAAAGACCAATTTTATCCTTAAAACGCGTGTTTTTCATATATTTTAACATTAATTCCGGCCATGTAGCCTTATATTTTCTGATTTTCAAGTTGCAAACAGTTGAAACTCGTGGAAAACAATATTATAATGAACTTTCATCCCATATGAACAAGGTTTCATAAAGCAAAGAGCATAAAAAGATCATTTTTCTTTATAAAAATAGCATTATCGCTTATTTTCAGGTCTCAGTTTCTTGGTCTTGATTAGGGGACTGATTTCCAGCATGCATTTAATGCTCAACATCTTCAAGAACAGCACTCTTCAAGTCTTCATCCATCCGGAAGCAATCCGGTCTCATCCCTTCATTGTCTTCTTCCACACAAGAACAACCCCTTAAGGGAGAGAGAGGGAGGAGAGAGAAAGACTAAAATCAGTGATCTTCATCCAGGCCATCATTGGACGGGCGAGAGGCGGCAATAGAATCAGCATATAGAGGGTAGGCAAGGGCCATGATCAAACGGGGGGGTTGTGTGCAGACTGGGATCTCCCTCATCATCCCCCATGGCGCATTTTTCGAGCACAGGGAGATGGCGCCTCCTCACGTTTTTTTCCTCATCCTCTTCTTGCCCACGATTTGATGTGTGGCATAAAATGTTTGGGGGCCCCCAAGGTCATGCCCACTTTGGCCAAACTTTGGTCCACCTTTTCGTATCTTGACTGGTTCTTGGCTCCTTCCCCGTTCGGTGTCCAAATCGAGTGCTGCAAATTTTTGCGCGTTCGGCTTGACATTCCGCATTGGCCTGTAACTCCTGACAACCCGCATGGCAGTTTGAAAATTTACCAAAATTCAACAAGTGTCGCTCGGGCGCCTTTAAAGCACTCGACGCTTAAAATCATCCTAGCTGGAGTCGCCACCTTCGAAGGTTGAATATTTTTCCCTTGATATTCGTAGTTTTTGGCTATTTTTAAGTACTTCTTGGCATCAAAACTCTGCTCTCATTGGCGACCACGGGATAGGGTGACGCAGCCCGTCGAATCCCACAGTAGATCTGCACAAAACAACCAAAGGAAGCATCAAGCTGATACAAAATAGATACATACTAAACACAGCACAACGCTCACCCTACCCCCTGACAAAACCAAGGCATGACATCCACAAGGAGCTGGCCTAGCACAATCTGATAGAAGGTCCAAAGCTAGTCACTAACCAATTATTCTAACACGGCCAAACTAATAAGAACTATCAAAGAGGTTGCCCTAAGTGGTGGTCTGAACTACTTACCTAACTAAGGACAACACAACTAGGAGCTCCTACTAGGTGAGGACTCCTATAGCCTGATCAGGAAGTATTTTCTTTCAGCACATTTCTTCTTTTAGGGTTTTATATTCCATACTCGGGCATGTAGAAAGGAGGGAGCTGAGCGTAGTGACCCAAAGAGAACAGGGCATCGGCCTCAGGACCTGTCTCGGTACCCAATAACTTACCAAGCCCTTGCAAGGCGACACTTAATCCTTTTCTAATGCTCACTTTTATTTTCGCTCCAACCTTCCTTATTTTCTTCTTTTCCAGCAAGATGCTACCCTTAGGAAGACAAGGCATCAGCCCCGGGTTTGACTCGTCCCCAGGAACCTACCAGACCTTCGCAAGGCGATGATCAACTGCTTATAAATTTTCATTTCTTTTATTTTCTATTTTTATAGGGGGTTAGAACCCCTTTTTACACACCTTTGTATATATTTATTGTCTTTTAGATACTCAGGGTTTTGTTTCATCATCGTTATTTTTCTTCTGGCAGGCTTCTCTAACTGCCTCACAACTAAGCAAGAACTCCTAGAACGACTGCCTAGCAAGCTAGCAGAACAGGGTCACTAGGACTCCCTTCTAAAATAGGTCTTTTGATGTCTGACAATGTCTTTACAGGAGGCAACAACTACTCAGACCTCCCTCAAACATACTAAACCTAACCCTGGGATTTCATGCCTTGGATGTCGGTCCCCAACAAGAAAAGAAAACCCCCTTAACAAGTACACAAACACATATAGTATAAAAACCATGGTACTCATAAAGGAGAGATATCACCTGGATAGGGCCACGAGAAGCTTCCGCGCAACAAAGGCTCCTTCCAAGCTCTTCTTCCAAACCTGTCTAGCACAAAACTAAAACAAGAAACCATTAACCGCACCTGCACTAAACAGACAACTGGCCCTCTTGGCCTAATGAAATAAAGCACTTCACGACAAAAAACTGATCGGCCCTCTTGGCCTAATGAAATAAAGCACTTCACGACAAAAAACTGATCGGCCCTCTTGGCCTAACGAAATAAAACATAATGGCACCTACACATCCTTCCCTGAAATAGCACATATATACAATAATAAGCTCCTTTCCAAGGAGGAAAACCTAGGGCTCGCAGCCCTAAACTAAATACATAAGGTTATGACCCATCCCTCCTGCATATATAGCAAGAGGCGTCCGCATAACATGTTGTCTAATCAACCTATGGGTCTAGGATAACAATGGTAGATTGGTCTCGGCTACTCTTTGTATCACCCATATCAACCATCATCTGCCATATATTGCATGTTCTGATAACATTCCCCACAAGCTACTAGGTCCTGTGTCATCATTGATAACAATATCCAGACTAGGACCACAATTGAAGAAGAGGTCTTCCTCATAAGCAATATTTGCCAATGAATCCGCAAACTGATTTTAGTAACGTGGAATCAGCTGAAAAGACACTCTCTTAAACTCTTCAAGTAGGGTCATCGGAGTACGATGATATATACAAAGAATGGGATTCTGCACTGTGTATGTCCCATCTAGCTGATTCAATATCAACTGGGAATCCCCTTTTTACTAACAACCGACGAATACCACCTTGTTGGCAATATGCAGTCCCATAATCAAGGCTTTATACTCTGCCATATTGTTAGTGAATCCTACCCCGAGATAAGCAGCTAGCTTCATCATAACTCTACATCGGGGATCTCGGATTACTACTCCAACACTCCCTTTTTTATTAGGGCCCCTGGATGCTCCGTTAAAATATAATGTATATGTCCATAATGGGTTTACACAGCCTGCCATCACGAACTCCTCTATTCGTAGTTATGGTAATCAAAGTTTAGCATGTTGAGAGGATGAACTGACGGCTCCATCCCACCTTCTTCATTGAACTCAACAGGGATACTTGTCAACAGTCATAAGCAGTGATGGCAAAAGACTTTGATCTTCCACACAAAGGTTCCGTCTTCTTACTCAATCACTTTGTATCCTTTGCTCCACCAGATAAGTTTCCCATGATGGTATCTCTGCTCCAGATATGGGTGCTCCAAATAAGGAATTAACCGCCCCATCAACTGGCTTTAAGCTCTTTTGCAGGTCTCAAATCATCCCCAGCATGGACCTGCAATGCATTTCCTTTGTATTAGCATACTTAGAAATAATAAGGTTTAATCTTATTAAGATTAACCTTATTTTTAAACTCTACTCCCTGTAGATCAGCTAATAGAGCCGTAGACCTATTTTTCCCTAACCTGACAATCTTGTAGGGGCCATCCCATTTAGGTTCCAGCTTCCTTGGAAACAGCTCCCTATGCGCATCGTAATAGAGGATTAATTGCCCTTTTTTAAAGGTATATTTCTTTGCTCTAAGGTCATGCAACTGCTTCATTCGACGTTTAGCTACCTCCTGGTGTAATAAGCTCTGCAACTTCAGCTCATCCAGATGGGCTATGGTTGTGAAACATTCAAAAAGGGAATCCTCATCTCCCAAAGAGTGGTTAATTGCAAACCGTATGGTTGGCAATTCAATCTCGAGGGGTAACACACACTCTTCCCCATAAACCAATTTGAATGGAGTATGGCCAGTAGCTCGCTTGAACGTTGTATTATACGCCCATACTGCCACATACAACTTCCTGTCCCAGTCTTGTTTCTTCTTAGAGACTATCTTAGACAAGTTCCCCACAAGCTGCTTATTAGTACTTTCAACTTGCCCGTTCACTTGCGAATTATAAGGGATCGTTTTATTATGCTTGATTTGCCAAGATTCAATCAGGCTTTTGATCATTTTATTCAAAAAATGGGTTCCACGGTTCGACACTAGTTCCTTTGGTGGATCAAAGCGACAGATAATCTGCTCTAAAAGGAAACTTGTAGTCTCTTTTTCATTGTCCTGCCTCGTCGCCTGCGCTTCTGACCATTTTATAAAATAATCAGTGGCTACTATAATGTATCTCTTCTGGGTAGTAGACGACGAGGTGATAGGACCCACAAAATCATTGCCCCACTTCTCAAATGGAAGGATAGCCATGATAGGCATAAGTGGGCATTTCCTATTCTCTCTACTGTCATGTCTTTGACAAGTATCACATCTCTTCACATACTCAAAGGAATCTTGGAAGATGGATGGCCACCAATATCCAGCTCGTAAAGCTTTCTACACCGTCAACTGTCCCGCAAAAGTGCCCTCCACATGCAGAGTCATGGCACTCTTCCAAGATAAAAGGAACCTCATCAAGCATCATACATCGGCGATAGATATCATCAACACCCTGCCGATATAGTGTCCCTGCGATCAAGGAAAACTTCAAAGCCAGTTGTTTGATTTTCCTCTTTTCTGACTTTGACAAACCAGCTCCAGTCTCTCCTGTTGATAGATAATGCGTAATAGCAGCATAACGAGATGGGAAAGAAGCTGTATCAATTTTAAACATTTCCTCAATATCACTTCCTTCAACCAAAGTCTCTTTCGGCTCCCCGAAATCCACAAGGCATTCCACAATACCCTGCAACCTCGATGGCTTACTCTTAATCTCATAATCGAACTCCTACAAAGTGATTAACCACTTTGCCAAACGATCAGGCGGTTGCAGCTTGTTCTTAAGAAATCTAAGTCCTTCCGCCTTCGTATAGAACACTACCTTTTCATAGAGGATGTAGTGCCTGAATTTCTTAGTCTCGAAGACCATTGCAAGACACAACTTCTCCATGTAGGTATAATTGATCTCTGAAATGCCCAATTTCTGACTAGCTCCTGTTTTAGAACACCTCGTCTCTTTTAGGTGCTTTTAGAGCAGGTGCTTTTACTAGCTCCTGTTTCACATCCTCGAAAGCTACCTTACAAGGGTTGCTCCATTCAAATAGACAGTTGAAGGATAATAAGTTTGTTAATGGCAACGTCCTTTCTGCCAAGGCATTTATAAACCTCCGATAGTACCCTATCGATGACAGAAAACTATGAACCTCTTTTGGAGTGCGTGGTGGGCTCATAGCAACTATGACCTTGATCTTTTCAAGGTCAGTTGCGATTCCCACTGAACTGACCACATGACCTAGCAGTAGCCCATAAGGTACTCCAAAGATACACTTCCATGGGTTAAGAGCGATACAAAATTGTCGACAGCGCTCAAAGCATTTTCTTAAAATAATCAACATCCTCTCCCTTACAGTGGGCTGCCCCAGGTCATCGATAAACACTTTCAACTCATCCGGGGAGATGTCACCAAAGGTCTTGTCTGATGTTCGTTGCCATGATCCAGGTGCATTGCACAAACCAAAGGCCATCACATGGTACACAAAAGTACAAAAGACAGTAATAAAAGTTGTTTTTTGTAATTGCCATCTGGTTGTATCCTGCAAAGCAATCCATAAACGAATATATCTCCCTACCCGCTAATTGATCCAAAATCTGGTCAATAAAGGGTAGTAATCCTTAATTTTCTGCTTATTCAGCTCTCTAAAATCCACACATAATCGGATCTGGTTATTTTTCTTCTTCCTGTAACTGGAGAACACCATTCTGTATGTTGTACAGGGAAGATTAAACCAGCTTTCCGTAACTTCTGTAACTCTTCAAACAGCCCGTCCCTCAATTCAAAAGGCATACGCCTTACTTTGTGACGCACAGGATGACTGCCTTCTTTTACATGAATAGTATGAATAGCTAAGCTAGGAGGAATACCTCTCAGCTCATCATAACTCCAAGCAAAGATGTCGCGGAATTCTTGAATCAAGGACACATAGTCCTTCCTTTCTGCTGAACTGAGCATGGAACCTAATTTAATTGGCCGCGAATCATTCGGTGTGCCAAGGTCCAACTCAATCACATCCGTGTCTCTTATCCTATCTTGCGGCTCTATCGGCTCATTTAGAGTTATCTGATAGATATCCTCTGTAGTGGACCCCTCTTTAGATTCATCACTGGATGATGTCTCACTACCAGATGGATCGTCTATTGTTTCTAATTCAGTAGAAGATAAAGGAGCTCTCTCACTTTGAGGAGACTCAAGGTAAGCATCGACTATTACTCGATTAGCACCTCTACCTAGAACCACTCGACCGACAGGTATATCGACTTGACAGTCCGTTCGTAAGATCCAAGGCCTACCTAGCAAAACTCGATAGCTAGGACGTCCTGCAAATCTTATCACCCTAAAGTCCAAGAAGCATTCTACACTTGCAATTGTAACATGGACCTTAGTAACACAACCTTCTGGTTGTCTCAGACTATCATCAACCATTCTAAGAAGGGTGGAACTATCTTTTTGGATGCCTAGATCCAACCTCTCCATCAATTCTGAACTCATGATATTGACGGAGGATCCAGTGTCTACAATGGCATGTTCCACTAATATTCCATCCATATAAGTTGGAACCCTAGGGCAGTTCTTTTCAGCATGGTCAAACCAATCTTCTCCTACTCCTGCTATGCCCAAGGGTTCTACAATATACCCGATACGCAGGATCTTCTTAAATTCCTTGCGTACTCCTAGAGATAATTTGATCAATTGCAAGAGGTTCACATCTGGTTTAACTTCGCAAAGGGAACTTGCTAAATCAAAGTCATGATAAGTAGCCAGAGCTCTCTTTTCCTGCCAAACATCCTCTCTTTTGGTCTTTGGACCGGTTTTGGTGCTTCTTTCTTGACTCTTGCCTTCTTTCTTGGCACTTCCTCATCCTTCTTAGGGCCGCCTTTCCTGTCAAGGCCTTAACAGTCCCCCTTCCATGCTAGGACTCTGGACTTGCGTCCCCTTATTCCCTTTTTTAGGGTTTTTCTACACCGTTTTTTCATTATTTTTGTCAACCTCTTTAGCCTTTTGGCCTCTTGTCACGGCTCTTAAGTTAGAGGTTTCAGCATCATTGACTCGTACAGCCTCAATAAGGCTGACTCCATTGCCTTGTGGCAACTCTTCTATAGTTGTTTTTCCCCTCTGCAATATTTGCCTTGGTGCATAATTCTGCTGCAAGTTATTTAATTGCACTCTATGATTCACTGGGCCCGGCTGTTTACTCCCTTGTTGGAGGGAACTAATCTTACTCCAACAGGTAGCAGCTAAATGGCTCGACTTTCCACAAATGTCATATTTCACATTTGGACAGCTTCTGGAGAAGTGCTGTCCACCACACCACTTATAACTGAATCTAGAGGGTCCACCCTCTTCAGGGCGTTGACTCCCTATCAGATTTTGTTGCTTCTTCAAGAAATTAACGTCAACCACTATTTGTCGATATTGTTCGAAAATCATATCAGTATAATGCTTCAACATATCCTTAACTTCGCCAAGGACATTAGATGCACTCGACTCATAGCCTCGATCGTCGACCCGTCGTTCCATTGGCCTAACAATCTGATTTGGCATTGGCTGTTGACCCACAGGAACAATGTTAGAATTTGAAACTTGGCCTCCAACGTTTGGTGGAGCCAATTGACTTGCCATTGGCATAGTCACACTAGGAGGAGCTGGCAACAAAGGTACATTTTGAACCACGCTCCCTCTCCCATTAGGGTTAGTCATAGGCATCCCTTTACTTCCATTCGTCAATGATGGATTGCCTCCAGGTACTAAACCCCCATTAACATTCAGTCGAGAGGAGTAGGCCATTTGTAATCGTGCTTCTACTCCCTCTTCCCGTGTAATAGCAGCGTCTATGTCTGCCAAGGCCAACTGCTCAATTGTACTTGGATATTAAAATCCAACCCATGCAAAAAATATTGCAATTGGGCAGCCGGCGGAATGGGAATGTAAGTTTGTAACTTACGGAATAATTCCCTTAGCTTCTTGGCATAAGCTTTCACATTCTCATGAGGATCTTGGCATGTTACATTCAAGACCCGCAACCAATGTTGGCCACCTCTTTCAGGGGCATATTCTCCTCGGAAAGTTGCATAGAATCGATCAATTGTGGTTATGGTCCCAGACTCTATGCTGTGATACCATACCGCAGTCCTTCCTTTTAACGTCATATTGAAGAACATCATAAGATGTCCCTCGTCTTGGATGCGATATCTGACCATCAATCTTTGGAACTCACAAATGTGAAATTCTGCATCCTCTTCCACTAACCCATTAAAAATGGGCAAGGGCACTCCTAAGGCTGGTAAATCCGGCGTCCCTGCAGGAATTGCAATGGGTTGTGCCATGGCAACAATCGGATTAGCAATAGGAGCTTGAATGGGTGAATTCACCCCCCCACTTGAAGTGGGTAGACTTGGTGGAGGAGAGGAAGAACTTACGCTTCCTCCTGCACCTAACAGACTATGTAGAGCAGTTGGGTTACTAAGACCACTACTTCGTATACATACTGGGCTACTCCTTTGAGGAGAATAACGACTTACTATCTCTAACCGCCGCCTAGCCCTCTGAGCACGTTCCGCTTTTTGGATTTCGGCTTGACGGTCCTTGTCAGAGGACATAAACCAACTTCCTTTTGGTCCCTAGAAACCCTAGATCCGAGAACCACCACTTATAGGCGGCTCCCGGCAGACGCACCACTGATGGGACCTGAAATGGGCCGGCACTGGCTATGGCACTAGCCGGATCTCATGCTCATGACACACAAACACTCTCATGGCCTTGCGGACCAGGAGCGTCAATCTAATGCTAAAGGATAAACTGCCCTAAAGCTTAATCTATTGCATTTATGGTTTATAGTCCAACATTTCCCTAAAACTCCTCAAAGGGAGAACCCAAAGTACATTGGCAATGCCATGATCACATACACACAAGAGGCACTCCACCGACTAATAGTCGGAGCCCCACTGCAGCTCTCCTACATCGCAGGGATTGGCCCTTTGATGTGCTGCTAAACATATAACACAAACGAACACAAACTCCTCTCAAGGTACCAATATTTTATGTTCCAAGATGTACCATTCCTCACTAAAATTTCCCCTTAGGACCCAACGACTAACATACAGCTTAGGACATCCTCTCACGCTCATCGTTGGTCACAACCTAAGGAAGACATGTGCCATGCATCCAGGAGGTTTTTCTGATACCTTTTAATTATTATGCTTAATGAAAATCGTGTATGGCTATATGCTCAGACAAAAGAAAAAGGAGCATCGTGCATAGTGCATAAAGCATTCTTTCCATGAATTTTTACTAACGTGTGCTGCGTTGAAAGGAGGCACCGAGCCATATGCTCATGCTACCATCCTCTTTATTTAAACTATTTCCTATATGCCAAGTGCAATGCATAAATCAAATCTTTTCTTTATCTTTTAGTGTTTCGGCCCCTTTTCATCCAACTCTTAGCATTTTGCATCATTGATCAGTTAGATAGCGTTTCTATGTATTTTTCCCTATTAAAAGGACGATAAATACACACAAAACATAGAAACGGGGACAAACCGAGGCCAACCTCGTGCTTTGCCATCGTTATACATTGCACAAACATAGATATAATTTTTCCTAATTTTTCTCAACCCATTTCTTATTTTTCCCTAATTTTAAACCAATTTTTTCTATTTTTAGGCATTTTTCCTATTTTTCTTTAATAAATAACGACTGAAAATGAAAGTTGATTGTGGGCTGTGGCTCTTAGGTTCATTAACAGCAAAAACTCAGATTTAGTTGGTGTGACATATCATATTTCTCATTTATGTAGCAAAAACACCAATTTTACCCTTAAAACGCGTGTTTTCATGTATTTTAACACTAATTCCGGCCATGTAGCCTTATATTTTCTGATTTTCAGGTTGCAAACAGTTGAAACTCGTGGCAAACAATATTATAATGAACTTTCATCCCATATGAACAAGGTTTCATAAAGCAAAGAGCATAAAAAGTTCATTTTTCTTTATAAAAATAGCATTACCGCTTATTTTCAGGTCTCGGTTTCTTGGTCTTGATTAGGGGACTGATTTCCAGCATGCATTTAATGCTCAACATCTTCAAGAACAGCACTCGTCAAGTCTTCATCCATCCGGAGGCAATCCGGTCTCATCCGGACAAGCTTTCCTCCATCATTCTTCATTGTCTTCTTCCACACAAGAACAACCCCTTAAGGGAGAGAGAGGGAGGAGAGAGAAAGACTAAAATCAGAGATCTTCATCCAGGCCATCATTGGACGGGTGAGAGGCGGTGATAGAATCAGTATACAGAGGGTAGGCAAGGGCCATGATCAAACGGGGGGTTTGTGTGCAGACTGGGATCTCCCTCATCATCCCCCATGGCGCATTTTTCGGGCGCAGGGAGATGGCGCCTCCTCACGTTTTTTTCCTCATCCTCTTCTTGCCCACGATTTGATGTATGGCATAAAATGTTTGGGGGCCCCAAAGGTCATGCCCACTTTGGCCAAACTTTGGTCCACCTTTTCGTATCTTGACCGGTTCTTGGCTCCTTCCCCGTCTGGTGTCCAAATCGAGTGCTGTAAATTTTTTCGCGTCCGGCTTGACATCCCGCATTGGCTGCTAACTCCTGACAACCCACACGGTAGTCTGAAAAATTACCAAAAATCAACAAGTGTCTCTCGGGCGCCTTTAAAGCACTTGATGCTTAAAATCGTCCTAGCTGGAGTCGCCGCCTTCGACGTTGAATATATTTCCCTTGATATTCGTAATTTTTGGCTATTTTTAAGCACTTATCGGCATCAAAACTCTGCTCTCACATTAGAGCTTTGATTTGAGATTAGGACATTTGATATTGGTTTGTCAGTTACTTCATTGGATGCTTCATAGGTCTATGACCTTATAGGCTTGAAGCTTCTATTGGGTCTTATGCTCCTGGCTATGCACTTGATGTATCTTGGATGCTTGGATGCCACTCATATAAGGATTTGAGCTTTGTTTGATTGCTTGTCATCTAACTTTTATTCTAGTGGGAGCCACTTACTCGACACTTCGACGTTACATTGATTTGAGCTTTGTTTGATTGCTTGTCATCTAACTTTATTCTAGTGGGAGCCACTTACTCGACACTTCGATGTTACATTGAGCTCTAGATTTTATTGCAGTTGAGCTTGAGCTACTTCAACTTTTGCTCACATACTGCATACTATTGTATTATTTATGAGTAGTCCCCTCCATTTGATGCTATTTTGGTCATACTTTATAGATAGCTCATTACTTAGTCCGTACCTCTTGTTTTCAGCTTTGGTTTTAGGGCCATTTGTAGGTATTACGACAGCTTGTTTGGTTTGTATTGTGCCTCTTTTTCCTACAATATGGGTGGTCATTCAAATGATAGTGCCATCTTCAACATTGAAAAGTTGGATGGCAGTAATTATGGTCATTGGAAGATCCAAATTTGGAAAGTTTTGGTGCATAAATCTCATATTAGCCAATCAAAAGCAAGAGCATTAAGCCAGGATGTATGGGATGACTTAGATGAGCTTTGCATGCCCACGATTATCCTATCCCTCAATAAGTAGGTTTATTATAGTGTTGTCACACATGGGTAGTTTGCATGGGATCTTTGGGAGAAAATACGTAATCTCTATTACAAGTAGAGCCCTGCTTCTCAAATATATTGGCTAAAACAGCTTATGGACCTTTGAAAGTGCAAGACAAGTCTAATGATCACAACATTGTCTGTGGTAAGTCCAGTGTTAAGATGAAAGAGATCAATGTAGTGCAACAACCTGACTTTGATGATGATTTCATACTTTTGGCTTCTTATTTGGATGAGTCACAAAGCTGATTGACTGGTCTTACTCAGTGTTGGTTGATGGATTTGGGGGCTTCCCTTCATGTGACCCCTCATAGAGAGTGGTTCCACTCCTATCGCAGTATGATTGGATCTGTCCATTTGGGGAATGATTTGGCATTGCAAATAGTTGGTATTGGTGATATCCGCATGTAGTTTGGTTTAGGCAATATGTTTACTTTGCATAATGTTCGAAATGTACCGGCTCTCACGAAGAGTCTTATCTCTACTGGCACACTGGATGATGAGGGTTACTTTGTTTCCTTTGGGGATTCTTCTTGGAAGATCACCTGTCATGGGAACCTTGTTCTAGCACATGATGCCTAGTCTGGCACTTTATATCCCTTGGTTTTATTTGGATCCATACATCATGTTTTGTTTGTGGGTTCAATTCCACATGTATCTCTTTAGCATCGTCACCTTGGGCACATGTCCTTAAAGGGAATGAAAATTCTTACTCATCTGCAATATCTTCCACACCTTGACTATAAGTGCTTTGAGTCATGTGATCATTGACACGTAGTACACATGCATAAGAAGTCTAACACTCTGTACATGGGTGAGTCTTTGGCTCTTGTTCATTCTGATGTCTGTGGACCTATGCCTTGTCAGTGATTAGGAGGCATAAAGTACTTTGTCACATTCATTAGATGATCATTAACATAAGGTCTAGGTATATTCCATAATGCTAAAATTTGATGTTTTGGCTACCTTTCAGTATTGGCTTGCATTTGTTAAGAATCAATCTGGGTATAAGCTGAAACACCTATGGTTAGATAATGGGGGTGAGTATGTCTCTAAAGCCTTTGAGCAGTTTTGTGATGAGAGGGATATTAAGCATCAGTTGACCACCCCATACACCCCACCCTGTAGAATGATATGGCTAAGCACATGAATAAGAAAATACATGAAAGGGTCAATAGTATGCTTAGCCAAGCAAGCTTACCACAACAGTTTTGGATTGAGGCAATGATGACTACTTCCATACACACAATCAATTGATCTCCTTATAGTACTATTAACTTTCAAGTTGCAGAGGAGGTGTGGTTTGGAAAACCTCCATCATATGCTCATTTATATGTATTTGGTTGTGAGGCTTTTTGCCACGTACCCAAGGATAAGCACACAAAGCTGGATCCTAAGTCTGTGAAATGCATCTTTCTTGGTTATGGAGATGTAGGTGAGATGGGCCATCACCTATGGGATCCATCGGCTCGGAAGTCATCCGTAGCCATAATGTAGTTTTCCATGAGAAAAAGATGCATAAGCAACCTAAGTGGATAGTCAAGATACATAGGGTTATATTTCAAGAGGAGCCTCCTGCTCCCATACAACCAGCTAGATAACCTGCAGCAGCAATTAATTCTCCAGTGGCACATGACCATGATGTTAGATAGAATGTGCAAGCTCCTCAACCTGCTTTGAGACACTCTACTAGATCTAGATGTCCTCTTGAGTAGTTTGAGCCCTACATTGATTATATGATGGTGATAGATGCAGGTGAGCCTCTCACTTATGAAATTATGAGGCCCATGCACCATGGTGATAGTCACTCTTGGGAGAGGGCCATGCAATTAGAGTTTGACTCTTTATAGAAAAATCATATGTGGGAGTTGGTTCCTTTGCCTGTTGATGGAAAGCGTGCATTGCCAGACAAGTGGGTGTACAAGTTGAAGGGCATCCTTAGATGCCCCAATCTTGCCTATAATGCTAGATTGGTTGCCAAGGGATTTAAACAGGAGCATGGTGTTGACTTCGAGTAAGTATTTTCTCTTGTAGTCAAGATGACTACCCTATGCTTGGTACTAGCATTGGTTGCTCAGTTAGATTTGGACCTTTATCAAATGGATGTTAAGTTAGCTTTCTTACATGGGGATTTTCATGAGGAGATTTATATGTAGCAGCCTAAGGGCTTTGAGGAAAAAGGCAAAGAACACCTAGTGTGCATATTGAGAAAGAGCCTTTATTTCCTTAAGCAGGCACCTAGGGAATAGTACCACAAGTTTGATGCTTTTATGCATTCATAGGGCTATACATGCAGTGATATGAATCCATGTTTATGCAAGAAGAAGCCTTGTGATGGCATTCTTTTGATCTTGGCACTCTATGTGGATGACATGTTGATTTCTAGGAGAGTTCTTGATGAGTTGGATGCTCTAAAAAGTTAGCTCAAGAAGAGATTTGAGATGAAAGATGTGGAACATGCCTCACATATTCTTGGGATGCGCATTACACGTGATCGCTCTCAAGGGCTCTTCACTTGTCATAGAAGGAGTATATCCAAAAGGTCCTTGAGCGGTTTCATATGCAGGATGTTAAGCATATTGGTTATCCTTTGCCTTCTCATGTGAAGGTGAGCCAGGCCAATTGTCCATAGTTTGATGAGCAGAAGTCTGAGAGATGGCAAAGATTCCTTACGCATCCACAGTGGGGGTAGTTTGATGTATGCCATGATAGTCACTTGTCTTGACATAGCTTTTGCTATGGGAGTTGTGCTACTCTATATGGCTACACTTGGTAGACAGCATTGGGATGATGCCAAGGATATCATCAGGTACCTGAAGGGTACAATAGATATGTGCATATGTTATGGTGGCTAGGATACATGAGTCATGGTGTACATGACTATGATTATGCAAAACATGCAAGCAATAGGAAATCCACCTCTAGAAATAATGCCACTAAGCTGCCCCACTTTGGTCATCAGTGTGCTAGTAGTATCTAGACTAGTGAACCAAGTCCTCATCCCTTGTCTCCCAAGAAAAAAATAAATGCCTGTGCTCATTGGAGCGGGGTTTGTGAGGTTGTTAACCTCACATACCTGCTCAAACTCCTTGACCAAGCTATAGGGGTTATTCCCTGCCTAGTATTTATCAACTTGCTTTGCAACTACGGGTATTTTCATTTGGCTCCTAGCATTTAGGGTAACTCCCAACTTAGCTAGCAATAATGCCACTAAGATGCCCCACTTTGGTCACATCAATGTGCCAGTAGTATCTACCAGTTTTTTGGTGAGTAGCTTGCTTAGTGTGAGATTGGCTTCTAGAACTCTCTCCATATATCGACATTTCCTTACGTTCTATTCCTACCTGATATGGCTAGGATTCTATGAACCTCATTGAGCTCTCTCTCATGACACAATCTCCTCCGAGCCCTTTGTTCCTAACTATAACTTGCCATGCACTGCAATGCCATCCTTGCCTGTCTCCTCTCTTCCTCAAGGTGTTAAGGGTTTATATGATTGTATTTTTGGGTAATTTTTACTATATTTTTGGGTGCTTTTTGTATGATTTAAATGATGATTGATTATTTTCAAAGTGTTTGAGAGAGTTTTAGATAAGGTTGAATAGGTTTCAGAAGCTCATGATGTTTTTCAGTGGAGATATGATGTGTTGAAAGGGTATGTTGAGTGCCTAATTGGTTTTGTTGAGCTCCTGTTTTGTTTTGTTTTGTTTTTGTATGAGAGGATAGAATGATGATTGATAGAGTTTGAGAGTGTTTGGAAGCTTATTGAATGATTCTTCATGGTTTTGACTGGTTATAGTTGAGTCAAATGCTTTCTAATAACTTTTTGTAGACCCTCCATTGATCGTCTGTAGAGCATCTGTTTTTGTTTTGTTTTTGCTCTGTATGCCTCTGTCAGTGTTTTTTTGGATGGATGTGTAGCTTGGGAAAGTTTTCTAATATTTGGAAGAGATGAATAAAAGTTTCAAATAGCTCAAAGAAGTGGAAGAAGTAGTTGTTAAAGACTCGAGTGAAGATTAAAGTGACAGTGACACTATTGAGCTATGAAGGGATACTATAGTGGCCCTGGTGACCTTTCACGTAAACATACCTCTTGGAAAGGGTATCCATGACCAAATAAGGGTTATGGATGATTATTATTGATGATTCCAATGTACTATTGTGAGAGAGCATGCACGAGAGAGAGACTGTGAAGACTATGAAACTGTTGAAGATGAATGCTATGTGATGATTTCCATTTAAAATGAGTATTTATTTGTGCTATATTATTCTTTTGATGAAGAATATGAGGAATGTGTTGAAGTTTTGTCGTGATAAATCCATGGGAGAATTGTTATATGGAAGCTATGTGAAGATTTGAGAAGTTTGGTGTTGTTTTGTTCCTTGTGGTTGATTAAAATATAAAGAACATGCTTGTTGATGATAGAAGATATATTTTCTTACAATATATTCCTCATTTTCTTGGTGTCTCTCTTGGGGCTCCATGTTTTTGGTACACAGCTAGGGAAAACTACTATTAACAAGCACCAACAAAGGCTGAAAATGGAAGAATTAGCATTGTTGAAAAGGAAGAAAAGCAATCGAAGATTGGAGAATCCCTGCAACTTTTGAAGAATTGGAGATTTTCATTGCCAAAGCCACTTTCTACAAGAAGTTCATCCCTCAATGGTGGAAACATGTCACTATCTTAATGCGGGCTCTTTGTGAGTGATAGACTAATCCCACTATCCTTTGAAGCTATAGAAAGTTGTATCACAATAGCCAATTGTTTCCACAAAACTGAAAAGAGAAGCAGAAACATAGAGAATGACCATCCATGGGAGATTTGGCCTGTATTGAAGAATTTTTAGACATCATCAAGTGGAGATTATGAAGAAGCTTCAAGAGTCGTGGGTCAGTTGTTGAAGTTCACAAGAACAAGAAGGAAAAATGTTGAAATTTGTTTGTAGGATACTCAACAAAAAGATATGTGGGATGCTTGGTGCACTAACAACCTTCTGTTTGTCCAATTAGCAACACATTGGAAGCTAGTAGACAAAGTGTTCTTCACAACATATACTATTGAAACCCTCCGAAGTTGGTATTATTAAGACAATGGCACTATGTCGATCTTCAAAAGAATGAGTTTTGATACCTTGAGAATCGAATTAAACAACTCATTCTAATGCAAAGAAAGCATAATGACAGGATAGAGGTAAAATGGGTAACATTCAAGCAATGAAACCTTCACCTAATGCATCAATTAGCTCTTGAATCTCTCCAACAACTAGCATAGGCTCACCAAGAGGATGAAATGAGAGAGAGATCAAGAACCAAATACCTCTTAATACTTGATGAAGATGGGCTGCCAATCACTAACCATAGCCTCCAAGATTGCTCCATAATGCCCCACCATGCAGGATGACCTGTTGTGTAAGTGCTACAAGTGTCATCCTATCTTGTCTTTTGTGAAGAGATGCAAGCAAAACCTGCCAAGAGGACAATGCAATAGAAGATCAAAACTGTTGTGCTTGTTTAAAAGCTTTCTGACAATAGATGGAAGGGTGATGTCAACACCCATGCCATTTGCAGATCCCAAAATGGAAGAAATTGTCATCTTGTTTGGATTGCATGTTTCTATCTCCATGCTTGGAGTTTCTTTCTAGTATGCCATGGCAGAGTGCAAGCAAGATCACCTTGCAGGAATCCACTTTTTTCCACTCGTTTTTTACTTGTGGCATCTACAATAATTGGGCTTATATTTGGAATAGTAATCGTTATGATTGCACATGTACCTGTTCCTAGAGCATCTCAAGTTTTTATAAATTGCTACATTTTTTCTTCAATTATTGATAACAAAGTTATGTCTGTCACAAGTCTGTTCAGATGCTCACAATTCCTTGAATATGCATTCCAAATTTCATTGCTATTTTGAGTATTACTAGGCTTCAATTTTCAAGGTGGAATTCAAGCCCTATCTATTAGGGTGGTCATATCAAATAGTTATAGAGATCCCTTGAGAAGCATTGCCATCCTACTTCAGGCCTACATTTGGTTATGTATGGTTGATAAAGGGGAAGTACCAAGTTAATGGGACATACCCCTATAAATATACTACTTAGAAATTGGAAATGGTAGAGATTGATGAGGAGTTATTTGCAAACTGTAGAGTAGAGGCTCATGCCTTAAAGTTAGTCTAGCAAATGTGGACATTGTTGTTTCACTCAGAATAGTGGATTTTTTTTCAACAACCTCTCAAGCCAGTCTTATGTTCTAGAAGACTGGAGCTTATGTTGTCATTGGTTCATTTTTTGCCATCCTTATTGTAGGGTTTGTGAAAAGAGTATGACATGCGTGGCTATTGATACTTTGATGGAATGAATTTAAAAATTCTGACCAAGGCCTTTTTGAGAAGAGAACAATTCAAACCAAAATGCTTCAAATGTTTTGCAAATGATTTGATGTGGAATCATCTATCATAGATGATAGAACGCTTGGCTGTGAAGGTGATTTGCAATCTGAAGATCAAAATGGGTTTAGTCAAATTTGCAATGATGACATAAGGTTTGGTCATCTACATCTTGAAGGACTTATTGTTGACATTGATGAAGAGGCTGTGGAGGTTGAAAGGTTCACTCTCAGAAAGAAGAATGGCTATCAACGTGTCTGCCACAACAATCGACACAGGATGAAGAAGCTCAGAAAGTGTGTTGCAGGCAAGTCAATAGTAGGTTTTCCTTCTTAGACTTTAGCTTCATTTGATTACTGCCTTCCTCATTTTGGTTGGCATAATTTCTACTAAAGTGGCAGTTTCTCACAATTTCATCATCTAGTTTCTCACCATCCTAATCTTTTGTAGGAATTTCTTCATGAAAATCATCAAGCATTGACATCATAGCATAGTTCTAGTTACTCAGGTACATAGGTACATCAGGATAGATATAGCATTGAAAGACCCCAGAAGTTAAGAAGTATTAGGAATGGCAGCCTTTCTTGAAGTTTTAAATGGATCTTTGGATATATCTAGAGGCAAACCACCTAATTTAGCAAGTGGTTTTCATTCTCTGGCCATTTTGGAGGTAGCTTGGTCAAAAGAGGATTAACTAGATATTAATTGAGTTTTAAACACTGGTTACTTTTGAGAAAAAGCTTCTTCTTCTTCATTCTAAAAATTTCCATGGAAGCTTCAGCTCATCTCTCTCATTCTACTCCATGGTTCTCACTTATCTTCAAGAATGGGTTACATAAAGAGTTTCTCCTGGTCAAAAGCTTCAAGTAGCATACTCTCTTGATGGTGATTATGAGAGAAAAACTCGTCAAAATTTGGAAACGGCTTCTGTACATATATAGAAGTAACAAAATATTTTTAAGCCATCTCATTATTAAGTCTACCCAAAGCAGATGAAACCAAATCATCATCATTATGATTTATGTCAATAGCTGCTAAGGTATATGTAATGCTTCTCACCTTCAAAACATACTCATTTGTAGAGATCTTTCCTTTCTTTAAAGTATTCAACTCTCATCTTTCATATCTCTATATTTACTAAAAAACATATTCTTGAAGGTTATCCAAGCTACATGTGAGCTTTTTGCTTTCTGATATGCCTTCCTAACATAGTGTTATCAATGATGAGAGATAGCCAATACATTACCTTTTTATCTTTTGCATTCCATTCTTCCCATACCTTTGATTCTTTGCAGGACCACTTAGCTCTAGTTCCTTTTCTTCACCTAAAATAAACTTAAGGAGGTTGATTCTTGTGTAGCCTCTCGATAACATGGTTTCCACTATTCTTAGCCATTATGAAAAATTTGAGTCCTAAACAACAAGTAACTCTTGTACAAACGTTCGCAGGACACATGCATAATAATAAATCAAGCAGTCCTTTTCACTAACTACTTAATAACACATACAATTTGTAGCTTGTTTGTAGATAAATGTTGTGTTTGCTTTTTGACAATTTCTTCTTGACAAACACCTTAGAACTTACAAATTTGAAATTTGTAACTTGTACATTTGGAGACACTCAACACATCCAAAATCAATGTATACCCTGAAACTATTGTCTACAGCCCTATGGAGTAAGAACGGGACCCAAAATGGCCTTAGAGAGCCAAAAACATAGTGGTTAAAAGACTTAAAGGTCCTTTTATATAGAATATGCACCATTCTACTTGCTCCAAACTCTCATCACAATCTAAGATTTTTGCTTTGTCCTGCTTTTCGTATCTCTATAGACACTATCTAAGGGAGAGAGAGAGAGAGAGAGAGAGAGAGAGAGAGAGAGAGAGAGAGAGAGAGAGAGAGAGAGAGAGAGAGAGAGAGAGAGAGAGAGAGAGAGAGAGAGAGAGAGAGAGAGAGAGAGAGAGAATGGAAGAGCTTCTTATAGATTACTTGAATTCGTGCTTCTTTTCCTTCACTTTATCCTTCAAAACTAGTCTTGCCAATGGTATTGCTCTGATATCATATCATGAATCACATGGTGGGGGGACTTGCTTGATGTACTATATCAAATACACACAATACATAGAAGAGAAATCTCACTCAAGAACATAAGAAGAGAGATGGAGGCCAAAATGTTTTCTTACTAGGTTTTCTTCTTTTTTCCACACACAATCCAATGTACACAAAGTATGGATAACATATGGCATAAAGGATAGTGGCCTAAGTCAAATAGTGCATAATAGACTATACTAATCGACATGCATTTTAACTATGCTATCTATAGGTAGTTGTAACAAACTAAGTATAATAAGTGATAAGTCAATGGTGGCCATGTGAGGATCATATAATGACTACTGATGTGCTAAGTATACACGTGCGGACCTATCTAACCAGGTGGTCCATCATTAATGTTTGCACTATTGAGATGACAAGCTCAACACGTTCGTAGGTGAATTGGGTAGTCGGCCTCTTACAACCCCCAAGACAACACCACATGATAAAGATCGAGGATCTCCCCTCAATAAAACCCATGAGACAGCACTACTGAACACATGATCAAATACTCCTGATCACTCTCTCCTCAACTGAGACTTCAACTCAACACTTAAGTTGTTTAAACCTTCAAGCTCAAAAATTACCATTTTTAGAGAGAATCTTATGTGGGAACAATAATGGCTGAGACTCTGACAATACAAGCTTTCATATTCACACAACTCCTATTTTTAAGGGTTGGCTGCTCCATGCAATAATTGCCCCACAAAGCATGGTTACCTCAAGTAGTGAAAATTCAGTTGTAGATCCTTTCTGTTCTTCTTTTCTCAGAGCACACATAAATACAAACCAAAAATGTAGGTAACCAAAGCTTTATACAATGAATTTTCTTTCACTGTTGTAGACATTCCATTAATGCATCAAAAACAGAGTTTACACTAATATAGCAATGGATAATCATGATAAATTTCATGGGAAACCAAGTTGGTAATGTAGATACTTCTAAAATCACATGTTTCCTCATAGAGCATAGAAATGTCCTCATAGAGTACTACAAAGAGAACAGCTCATAACTTTCTAACTAGGTCTCAGATCGTCAAGCTTCAAAAAGGAAAGTTGTAGCTCTTTTTCCAATATAGAACTCTCTTGAACAACTTATATCCAAATTCTTTGAGTTAATATCTTGAAATAGCTCTATATAGCCTACATTCTTGAATTTACTGCTGCTCTATACAACAAACACATAACTTCTCTGCTCAAAGAAGCACAAACTTGCAAAAGGCAGGACATTCTCTTTGATTTCAAATTATCATCTCAACATACCAATAGATACATCTCAGCATATCTTGCATTGATGAAGAGTTACAAGAGTTAGATATGCTCAATGATCCATGGTGCTCAAAGTTGTAGGGCCCCCATTATGAGGAGAAGCCAAATGTGAGCCCGGACATTGGTTGAGTCCCGACTTGTATATCAGATGAGGTCTATGTGACCGGATGGCAAAAAGTTGACCATTATAGGTCTAATATTTGGGTTGGACTGAGTAGTTAAGCTGGTAGCAACTCGAGGCACATTGCATCGAGTTGCGGGGTAAGGGAGTTAAAAGGAGCTGCCCCCGGCCCGATGGTAAAAGGAATATTCCTTGGAATATTCCCTGACCAACTAGTGGAGGCTCATATGGTAGGTCGATCATGCCGACCTAACTGTCTTTGCATGCTATAAAAGCTAAGCCCCTTCACAGCCATCGACCATCTATCTTTCACCCAGTTAGAGTTGTTCCAGGTAGCCTTAAGCTCTTCACCTATCTTCTGTCTAGATTGCCATCTAAGCTTCACAGTGGAAGCACACGGGTGGACAGAGTCATCTCTGTATCAGTTGTTTGGAGCTAAATAAATTTTCTAATTCTCCTCTTATATGTTGTGTACTCTCTATCTCTATCTCTTTCTCAGATTCTGTTCGCTATGCCGTGTAATTTTTACACTAATTCATCATTTTTCTAGCTGCAAATCCTTTCAAACTTCCACTAACTCGAGTCCGTGCATTCAACACCTGATGATAATACATATTCTCTGCCACATACCCAGTTTCAGATGTAGAGATTTTCTACTTCCATTCTTCTCTGTTGTATGGGAATCCTCATGCAAATAACTAATATACATCACTCTCAACACAATGAAGAACATCCCTCTGCTATCTTTCACTCATGTACATATATAAGCAAATTTGCATACTATGTGCCCCATGCAACAGTAGAAGGAAACAAGACAAGAAGAAGACTCTTATTACCATCATCTGAAAACTGAGAACTCACATAAGCCAGTTGGCTCCAATAGTCCTGCCATCATGCTCCACGGCTCTGATAACTTCAGTTTCATGGCCTCTTTCTTCAGATTACTTGTTCTTCTTCTTTGAGCATCTGATTTCTCCCTTCTCTTCAGGCTGCAAGATTCTTCTCTCCCTCTCCCTCTCTCCCTCTGTCTTTATCTCTATCTTTGTCTCTGTCTCTGTCTCAGTCTCTCTCTTTCTCTGATATGTTGATTCCCTTGTGTAGAATCCCTATCCATCTCTTTTTTTTTTTTGTCTCCTCACATTTTTTATTTTTCCCCTATTTTACCAAGCTGCCCCTTGCTTCCCCTTAGTTGCTAGATGGAAAATATGCCCCCTGCCACGTAAAATTCCACTTCGGGAATCCAAATTGGAAGCGAGAACATGTTTCATGTATGAGGATATCTCTTCCTATATGAGGTGTGTGCCTCAAAACTAAAATATCACAACCACATGTCGAACATGCTTGATACCACTTGGGATTTCCATCTATCAACCTGAATCCCGCTATGGGTAGGTGTTAGAAAGACAAAAAATGATATTTGCATGTGTTATCCCACTTGACCCCACACAACATCATGTCCCCGGTCGCTTATTTTCACCCAACATGATTAGCCACCCCTTGGTTTGGAACACAAAGTGTGAACCAACCTTTATTAAAAGCTTCGAAAACATCTGACAAAGACAAACTCATTTTCTCAAAAATCTGCCTCATAGAGCATTGCACATAACAGCTCACAACTTTCTAACCAGGTCTTGGATCATCAAGGTTCAAAAAGGAAAGTTGTAGTTCTATCTCTAGAACAACTTAGAGCCAAGTTCTTTGATCCATTGTCTTAAAAGAGCTTTGCATAGTGTGCAGTCCTAAATTTCTGTATGCAGTCCACTTTAGACATCGACCTTCTAGATACCATAACTTTCACGTTCTTGCTCGGATCAACACCAAACTTGACAGAGACCTTTAGTAGGTGTCAAAGCACACTTTAAATATGCTGTCCATCATTTACAACATTTGATTAAAAACAAATTTTAGAAAATTGAATCTATCCCAAACAATAAAATAGAAGCAACCTACTCTACGTATAGTCTGTACATTACTTACATCCCCTTTATTTACAGGATTTTGCATATATATTTCTTTAGATGGAGCGCATTGATTCTATTGTTGTGAACAATCCCATCTAAATCTTGTAGCAAGTAAGTGCCATTTTCAAACTTTTACTTGATGAGGAAAGGTCCTTTCCATCTAACTCGAAACTTGGTTTGAAAAGTGGAGTCTAAGCTACTGTCATATCTCATAACCAACATTCCCTCTGCAAGATTCTTCTTCTTCAGTAGTCTATTGAACCATTCCCTTCTCTTCACAATCTATTTTTCATAACAATCCATTGCTTGTTGCCTATCCAACTATAGGGTATGCAGTTCACAACTCCCAATTCTATTTGATCTAACTAATGCTTTCTTTCAAACTCCATCATAGGGAACATGACATTTATAGGTAATAAAGCATATTGACCATATACTAACTGAAAAAGGGTGAATCTTGTACTTGTCTTCTGCATTATTCTACAAGCCCACAAAGCTTGATGTAGATAATTGTCCCACAGTCTTTAGGATGATCTTCCACCAGCTTAAAGAAAATCTTCTATTGCATTCCATTGAATACTTCCACTAGTCCGTTGCGCTGAGGGTAATAAGGGGTAGAAAATTTGTGTTTCAAGTCTAGTTTCCCTGTTAATTCTCTCAATAGCTTATTTCTAAAGCTAGGACCTTGATTTGTCACTATTTCTAGTGGTACTCCAAATCTGCAGCATATGTTCTCCATGAGGAACTAAGTTATATCCTCTTTCTTGCAATTCCTTGTAGCCTTAGCTTTAGGCCATTTGGTCATATAATCAAGTGCAGCAAGGATGTAAGACTTTCACGTTTTTGTACCAGGCAAAGGCCCAATAAAATCCAAAACCCACTTCTCAAGCGGTCCATAGGCCAAGTAAGTCCTACTAGGGCAGGATTTTCCTTTTGGCAAGCTCAAAACCAAAATGACCACCACATCCTTCCTCATGATAGGAGGATAAGCAAGCAGGAATCTCAGAACTATACATCACCCTTCTCAGTGCATTATCAATCCCCTTCATGTACAAGTGATTATTTATGAGCACATATGCATTGGCCTTTTCTGACAATGGTATACCTTTTGTATTTATAAGTCAATGAATTTAACTCCCCACTTTTTAGAAACTCTTCAATCAGGTGAAGGCTTTCCCTGCCCTCATATCTAGAACTATCCACCCTCATGGCAGCAACATACTAGGAAAGAGCATCTTCAGCCAATTCATGAGCTCTATGGTTTTTCTCGTTGCCAGTATGCCAAATTTTAAATTTTTGAAGCTGCCTTATGAGGCCTTTTATCTTAAACAACCAATCCTTCAAAATATTTTTATTGTCTTTCCAAACATTTTGAACCTATCTGACCACCAACATAGCATCTCCTTTTGCAACTATCTTCCTGTATCCCAACTGAATACATTGTTTCAAGCTAGCATGTAAACTCACATATTCAGCTTCATTGTTACTTTGTATCTCTTTACTTTCTTGATTTCCAAAAAAGACTTCTTGATTTTTAGTGTCCATAATGACAAAACCCAGTCCTCCTTTTTTTAGCAGTCTTGTGTAACTACCATCAGAAAACAAGGTAGCATCTTTATCCTTCATCTCCTCATGAATTTGCAGATGTGGAATTAGTTTCCATCTTATAACAGTTTCACTTTCAACACGTTCTTTATAAGTCAAAATATCAACTAAGCTAGCTCTTATAATATCCTCCTCCAAACATGTAAACTCAAATTCTTGCAGAGCCAATAGCCACTTAGTAACTCTTGGAGCATTTTCAGCACATCGCAAGACCTGTGGAAGAACTAGTAAGTACTACAAATGGTTTCCAAATCAAGTATGATTTTCATCTTTTAACTGCATATACCAAACCCCATACCAACAATTCCTCTTCCATCCAAGCTTTTTCTGTCGCTTCAATGGATCTGCTTATATAAAACACAGGTCTCATATAAGACATCCCCTTTCCCTTCTGGATTAAAATGGCTCCCACTGCATTTTTCCCAACACTGATGCTAATGAAAAAAGGTTCATCCCAGTTTGGAGGCATAAAACACCATATTGGGGAATATGGAAATTTCCCATAAGTTTGGGACATGTGGTCAAATCTTTGGATTTGTCATAACTTGAACACTATAACTCCAAATCGAGCGCTCTATGGCTGAATAGGTTCCATTTTTCAAGCGCTTTCTAATGACAGGTCACATCATATGGTTTTGAGAAACTTATGGACATGCTATTTGGGTGCCACCTTTTTAGTATTCAAAAAATGGAAATTGGGAGATTCCCAAACTCACTAATATTGTGTTATAAGAAGTGGCAAAGTGTTTAACTTTTCTTTAATCTGCAAGAATGCATCCTCTTCAACTTATGTCCAAACAAATGGATCCCTTTGAGTTTCTTTCTATAAAGGATATACATACTCAGTCAACATATGGAATGATCTTGATAGATGCCTTAACTTTTGAACAAAGCTCATTAGCCTCAACATTACTAGGCTTAGGTGAAATACCATTAGCAGACACTTTCATGACCCAATGGTATCACTCTAGTTCTTGCTATTTTACATTTATCAGGGTTCAGATGACCATAATCCTCATCAAGTCTGCAAAAAACTTCATTAAGTTTTGAGAAAGTAATGCCCTAGAGCTATACACACAAAAGTCGTCCATAAACACCTGCAAAGATTTCCCAATAGAAGGGGCAAATACTCAGCTAACCCATCTTGAAAAGCTAGTGTATGCATTCATCAGACCAAAGGGCATTACTCTATAGCAGAAGCATCCCTATGGGGTAGTAATTGTTGTTTTCTTCATATCTTCTTCTACTATTCTGATCTAGAAATATCAGAGTATGCATCACACACACTATAAAATTCATGACCAGCCACTTGATCCAAGATCTCATCATGAAACGAAAAAGGATAGTAGTCCCTCTTAGTCACTGCATTAAGAGGCTTGAAATCAGTACATACTCTCCACTTTCCATTCTTCTTCGGCCTGATTACAATAGGAGACACCCGCTCATAGGATAGATAAATCCCACATCAAGCAACTTCTGAATTTTAGCTTTAAGTACATTTTCCTAAATTATACCAAGTCTCCTAAGTTTTTGAGCCATTGGTTTATACCCTTCTTTCAATTTGATATGGTGCACAATGCTATTTGTACCCCTTAGTGGTGATATTCTGTAGCAAACAGCTCTGGTATTTCTAAAAAATGGCCGAATATTTATCTATTTCATCGTTAGTCAAGTCATTTCCCAAGATATTTAGTGAATTCCCGAAAGAGAATTCATAAAGATGACCTCTCTTGTGGGAATGTTGATATAGGTTAGGCTCTAATGCTCTTTGGGAACCAAAACACTAGTGAGCAAAAACCCTAAAGACAAAACATCAAGAGATAGAATGTTGAAGGGATGTACCTTTCAACATATGGAAAAAATGTATAATGGTTTGTGACACTATCAAAGTACTTTTAAAAATTGTAATATTTGAATTGGATTTTGAAAAAAAACCCACAGAAAGAAGTGGATCAACAACAAATATACTCTTAGCAATATCATTGCTAAGAGAAGCAATATATGACCTATATACAAAGTAAAGAACAAATAAGAGAATGAATGCAATGTAAGGACCCTTGAAAAAATTCAATATAAACAAAGAGAAGCAAAAGACCTTACCTCAAATAACATAAAACTACTGAATCTACTAGTTGACAATCCTTTTTCTCAAATAGGGCCTTATCTTCAAGAGATATGCTGATGTACTCTTCTTTTTCAAGATTAATAGAAGCATTTATGACCATTTGGCTGTACACTTTGCCCATCCTCTTGTAGTTCGCAGGGCTAAGAGACTTGATCTTTCTTTGCTAGATTACATCTTTGTTTTCTATTATCTCTTTCCTCTTCTCCTCCATGAAAACCTCTCGCTCACTTGCAACCCTTGTAGGATACAAGTAAGTAACATCCTCAACCTTGGGCACCATTGGCTCCTTCCGTTTTTTAGACACCTTGGGTGGAATATTGAGGATTTCCCTTATGATCAGTAGTTCACATAGGCTTCAAAGCTTTGTCACATAGGCTTCAAAGCTTTGTCAAACATATACCTAAGTCTACTAACCATACTAAAGTCCTTATTCATCAATGTAATTTAATGTGCATGATTAGTTGCAATGTATGCATCATTCAAAAAATCAATGAAAAGTTCCTTTGCTGCCTCTTGTAAGCAAAGTAGGGCAAACAACTGCTCCAATAAGTTACTCATGAATATATGTGTGCAACACGGGGGTCCAAAATAAGGTATTTTAAAAATACAAATTTTACATATAGAAGGGTATAATACAAAGGGGTTATTTATAGGTTGAATAGAAAAGGGTTATATTTTATTCAAGGAAAATTTACAGATAAGGATATTTATAAATAGGCCTTGAAGACACGTGATGTAGATGATATATATATAATAACTTCCTTGAGGACAACTGCCATTTCTTATTGAGGCCCTCCATAGAAGCAATTGAAGACAACCTGTCACATATCTCGACCACTCTGAAAAAAGGAGCCTTAGGAATGAGATGGCCAGTGGTAGAACCATCTAGATTTTCTCTTTCTCTCAAAAGGGATTTCAAGAAGGGAACTTGAAGGTTGAACCTAACCAGCTGACTTGAAGTTCTCTGAGGATTCACCTTCACCTCTCCAACACTAGCAAGGGTAGCCAGGCAAACAATATCTTCACATGTCTCCTCGACTGTTTCCTCTTCACCTTCCCTTGAAAGTTTCTTGAGGTAAACCTTCCTTGCAATTTACTTTGTCCTAGCCATCATTTGTGCAGTCTAAGGTTCAGGAGTACCTGGAATAGATTTGACAATATGGCATGATGAGACGAGGCTCCTAATGTCTAACTAACACTATCGCACCGTATAAAAAAAATGCTAGAACAATAGGAAACACCAATGTTAAAGAAAAGCAACACCAATGCGATGCAATAACAAGGAACTTTTAGATTGAAACACATGCCTATCGTAACAGTGTGATAAGATCACGTTAATGATGAAGAAATAACACAATCACTCCATATAAAAAATATGTTAATACAGTGTGATTAGATGATGCTCATGCAGAAATCCCACAATTGTGCTGTATTAGAAGAAATACCTATACCACACGATAGAGGAAACAAGAAGAACTCTATTGTGCATCAATCGCATCGTATGTGCGCTTGTTGAGTGGTATATTCGATACGATGCGAGTGGTTGTGCTAGAGGATTTTGCGAGGCTAGTATTCATGCTGTATAAGATCTGTTGGAGAGATGTCAGTAATTATGAGCATGTCGAACATCTAACACGAAAAATGGACAGAATCGGTAGGAGTATCAAATGTATGACAGGGACGACAGAAAGTGTGGAATGATCTTAGCGTGAAAAATGGAAGCCCTTATATATGCAGGGGAGTTTTTGGACATGTGCCATTTTTCTATTTGTTCTCCAATTAGGGTTTCCCAATAGTTCGAGACTGTTCCACACAGCCTATATAATGAATTGAGCTCTCACTTTGCGCTCTTTTTGTGATTTTCTACTATTCATCTAACCTCCCGTTGGACCTCCCATTGGACCTCCCCATCCCGTCTTCTCCCTCATCTTCTCCCGTCGTCCTCGTTGCCATGTCTACCCCCCCGTTTATGTCATCTTCCTATCGTCACCATCTTCTCATGTTGCCTATTCTTGTCCACCTAGTCTTCTCCATCAACAATGCTGCCCTTTGACGACCTAGCCATGCTTGAATTCCAAGGATTATGTTCACACTCCTATTGGGAGGTTAACCACCACTGACAAGTCTTCCTTCACCAAGAAATGTGCTTATCATTCTCTTGGTAGATTCTACGCATTTGAGTTATGATCTTTATGCCCAAAAAGTGCAAGCTTATGCTTAAATCTGCTGCATTTATTGTATTTGCTCTTGTGAAGTACCCTATCAAATCTGATGTGAAAAGCTTAAGGAAACCTCAAAATTGTCTAGCTATTGTCTTCTTAAAGAGTTAGCAGATGATGTGGATGTTGAGGAGCAAGTAGATCCACATATGGAAGCATCAATTGCAAAAGACCTAGATGTTGCTCAATTTAAAGCAGAGAAAATAATTGAAGAGAGCAACGTAGAGGTTGATGAAGTATCTGATGCCCCTTCCAACCTCATTGTTTCATCCTTTCCAGCTTTCCTAATTAAAGACAAAGAGACAATATTATTGCCCAATCTACAAATCCTTTTCAATTCGAGGGAGGATTATTGCTTGGCAGTTATTGCAAAGGTACCTGCATATGTAGAAGAAAGACATGGTGGATGTTGAGAATGAATCCAAGGATTTACTAAAATTAGATACTCAAGTGTCAAATGATAAGTTTATAGATGCATCAGATGCATTTTCCCCATGTTTAAGCAAGATAAGAGATGCTGAGAGAGAGAGTTACAGGCTGCTAACAATGAGCTTGACCAACTTCAAGAGAAGCTTGGAATCTCTAATTTTGGAAGGGAGGAGTCAGAATATGTTAAGGAACTCAAGGATATCAAGGAGACATCAATTAGTTTATGGAATCCAAATAAACTTGAGAGTGATGAAAATCAAACGATAATGCTTTCTTCTATTTTGTGAAACCACATACATATTTTTATTGTTTTCATTTTGACTTCTGGTTTTATAGTTAGAGATTGCAAATGAGGATAATTTCTTGGGAAGAGGCAAAGGATCAATAATTGGTGGTAGTTCCCTAAAGGGTGTTGCACTTAGGCATTACATATCAAGGATTGATCCCAATATTCTATTGGTTTTGCATAGCATTTTCTCGGAGGAGGCCTCATGGATGATTGCCTGTGTCAAAGTACTTACAAGGCTCCTTGGGTACTCAGGTTTGTAGTATGATACGACAAAATTATGATCCTAGAAAAGACAACAGCCATCCGAATATTTGGTTATGGTCACAGCTTCTCTTTCTCCAGGGCTAGATACTTCCTAGCATTCTCCTCTTATGCTTTAGCAGCAAATAAAATAGATATCAAGTCCATAGCTGGATACAAGAGAAGAAAGTTTTTATGCTATAGAGAAAAAATGTCTGAGGAGGAGGATGTAAAGACTCTTGAAAGCTAGCCATGTATAAATTATTTTGAAAATAGTATGGGTATTCTAGATTCCATCGTAATTTTTTGTGTGCTTCAGTCTTTGAAGTTGTCTTTGGAAAAAACCAATTGAATAACTCCACAAGGGCATTGGTTTTAATTACTCCTCCTTCACGTCTAGTGCTTTGAAAGAAACACATACGTGCTTGGTAGTGAGATTTCTCCATACCTTGGCTACTGTAAGTTGCTAGGGGCCCTTGCTCTTCCACAAAATAAGGCCTGTGAACAAGAAGAATATGTTGGGACAACCCATAAAAGAAAAAATCAATTTGAATAATTAGACCTTGTTTTCAAAGCACAAAGACTCAAATTTATGTCTATCTTACCAAGTAGAAAGTAATGTCATTTTCCCCTCAAGCTTCCTTGATTACATGAACAAGATTTACAATTGAACGTTTGTACTCTTCCAAATAATTGGATGTTACCTTTTGTTCCCTATGTACTTTTAAAAGTATGTTAAGATGTATCCAAACCTCCATTCGTATGAATGCCACTTATGGTGTACTAGCCACATTTGTTGTGATTGCACACAACTCTCTCCAACACTCCCACAATACACTCAATTGTTTACTTTTATGATTTCCTAGAAATTGTTTAGCTTTTGCAACCCCCCATAGAGACGTCTGCTAAGACATCTCTTATTTTCCATGAGGCTATTGGATCCTTTCTCAGGTGAACTTGATCTCCATGAGAATCCGTTTTGAGAGCAAAGCCTCACATTTATCAATGCAGTCATCTGACAAAGATACTAGTTTTATTGAATATGCATAGTCAAGATGCAACCTAAGCAACTTATCAATTATTCTAATCTCTGCATGCAATGTACAAATATGAACGTTCCTTAAAGAGATTGAAATAATAGGATCCCATAAGCCATCCACATTTTTGAACTTGCTCAAATCTATGGAGTTCCTAGTCGGGACTCTTCTTGTTGGGAGCAAAGTACTCCATTCTTTGGTCCCAAACTCTCCATGCAATAAATACAAGGATATTTTTTCAGTGGCATTACTTACTCCAAGCATACATTTGATAGTTTTTAAGTCATCACTCATATGCCACTCAACATTAAAACTACCAACACCATCAACTATTAACATTTCCCCTTCACTTTGAGACTTTATAATATCAGGAATACTTGTATGAGAGAATAAGCATTTTAGGATTTCATGACTTTTAGCTGGTATTTAGGCTACACCAATCCACCAAAGTTCCATCTCGAATTGTATCTTAAATTGTTGTTCTTGTCCCCTACCATTACTATAATCCAATGCCCTGTTCATAATACAAATGCTGACTCTTTCTATCTTTTGTCCCTTTTGAATCTGTGCTTCATCCAATTTTAGTGAAAACTTCAAAATACCATCACATTCTTGAATAGTAAATTTATACATACGGACCATTGCAATTTGGACTCTTTTAAGATCAATTCAAATATTATTAAATGTGTTGTATTAAAAAAAAGCCTTTGTTTTATGCTTTTCATAGGGCATAGATTCTTGGAATCCTATGATTCATGGATGTCCTAGCAATTGAAACTGCAAAAGATCGAGGCAAACCAAATGCATTTATCCTATGACACGAGATCTAAGGTTTGTAAGCCACAATTTTAAGAGAGCACGATAACCTTTACGAGCTGATACCCATATTGTCACACGTCTTCACTATTTCATTTGGTTTGACTGTTCCTTTTAAAATTTTCACTAACTATTTTAGAGTCTAGCTTCTCAAGTCTACATTTTTAGGTGATTTTAGAATCTTAAAAATGTCATTCTTTGTCATGGTTTCTTTAATAAGCTTAATTCTCTCATCATTCTCTCGAATATTAATGCCTGAAATATTAGAGACACATCTTTCTCTTATCATTCTCTCTAATATTAATGTCTAAAATATTAGAGACACATCTCTTCACAAGATTTAGTCTCCTTTTTTTCATTTGACTACATAAGCCCATTATATTTTTTAGTAGTCTTTTTCTCTCTCTAAATTCTATTGGAGTTTCCTTCAAGCGTAGTAATTTTTCTTGTAATGACTAGTTAGAATTTTCTAAAACATCATTCTTATTTGTCAGCTCAGAAATAGTTTTTTGTGCTGATGCTAATGATTTCTTCATTTCATGTATCTGTTATCTAAATGCATAAGATGCAGAATATAACCTCATACAATAGCCAAGCATCCCATCACAACCATCTCCAACGTACCTTATGAAGTTGTGAATATTGTAAAAAGGAGGATGTTTACTTGTAGAAGGGTCCTGTAGATAAATATTTCCATCCACCCATAATTCTACATGCTTCGATCCTTATAATCGTAGCTTGTTAGCTTTGTCCATGTCCAACAATGCTCGATGGTGTATACTCCTCCAAGATGAATAAACAAGATCTACTTGAATAGAAAGTTTATACTTGCATGCTGGGGCTGCATTTGTGTTGCTAGAAGAGGTACTAGGGTAAACATTTCGGTGGAGAATCCTTAACGGGGCAACAATGTCGCAGAGAAGGAAAAAGAACAGATGTGTAGAAAATGAATGTCGAGGAACAAACGAGTGTCTTTTGGTGCGAAATTCCAAAATACAAAATTTTGCAAGTTCCAAGAGAATCAGACTAAAAAGACGACCCTTAACGTCCATTTAAGAATGAAGATAATTAATGGTTGACCTCTTCAATGAACCATATATTCTCTCATTAATCACATCCATGTAGTCAAATTTGGAGGGTTTTTCTTTCAAAACCTCCTCTAATTAGCAACTTAATCATTTCTTACAAGTGTCTTTTTTTAAGCATTTTGGCTCTAATGGTCTCCACTTCTATTTCATTTAATATAAGGACCTTGGTTTGATGTTTACATATATTTCATGTTTCTGATCAATCACAAGTACAACATGCCCAATTGCAATTGACATTTCGAACATGGTACCAATGGCCATCTCTTGTGCAACTATATATTGAAGCTTGCCTTCTATCATCGTGAATAAAATTCACATGAAAATCTAGTATTTCTTTAGCTCTTTGAATGGAATTTTCTATGACCTTTAAAACGTTAAAGTACTTCTTGAAATCCACAACTTTTATTATATCTTGATACCAATAGTATGCATGATAAGAGCAAACCAACTTCTCAATCAACTAGTCAATGCACTGACCATGCAAGTTGCATTTCTCACAAAGAAAGTGACTCTTCAAAATTGAGTGGTAAGACTCAATGCTACCATTTGTCTCTTGATTTGCATGAGGGATAACTCTTATAGCACATATCCACATTCCTATGATAATAGTACCAATTGGTTTTCATCATGCTCTAGCTTATTTGGATTCCATATATTAATTGATGATCATGTCCATTGCTAGCAAGCTATTATGACCATACTTATTGAGCATTTGAAGTTGCCATGTTGTTTGGATACCAAGTATTAAAGGATTATCTCCATCATCATAAGGTTGATAAAAGAAGATACCACCAAGATTGGCTAAAGCCTAGTTATGGACACTTTTCATAAGCAAGAATAAGGATATGCGACTTAAGAGGTGAGAGTAATTTGTGCTTTAAATATCAATAATTTGGCATTGTGATTGTCACCATTTTTTCCCTCGCAAAGAGTGGATTAAGTAACAATTTCTTGTTAAAAAGCTTGAAAATTCCAATTCTAATAGCATTGCTCCCTCTATTTTGGATAATGTGCACTATTTTGGGAGCTCCAAAATGACAATGGATTCATGATATACCACATATCTTCATGTCAAAAAAGAGCATTAGTGTGTGATATGACATTTATGTAGTGAACTATAATGTTGATGTCATTTATAGAAAATATCCAAGGTTGTTTCAAAAAGCTAAAAAAACTAGTTTCAATTGCAAAATCACGAAATCAAAAGCTCGCAAAAATAATGCACTCTCATGGGTTATATATCAGATGGCCATAGCTAAAGAGGATAAGTTAAAGACGACGTTCACTATAATTTTTGGTACTTTTGCATACCATGTGATGGCTTTTAGCCTATGTAATACTCTTGGGTCTTGGCAAAGAATGATTGATAAGATGTTTGCCAATTTATCCCTTGAAGGCTTGAAGGTTTTAATCAATGATTTGTGGGTAGCTACCATGATCCATCAAGATAGTTGATTGTTCTATGTGCATGCTTTGAGTGATGTCATGCGTATTGCATAGCATTGAATCCTCCAAAGTGTTAAAATGCATGGATCTAGAGCATGGCTATGGTGGATGGAATGCAAAGAAAATGTTCATGATGACATAGATTAGAGAGACCAACTATTACTCAAGTGAATTAGGTTCCAAGATTGAAGCTTAGACTCATAAACACAATCTTGAGTATGACACTGACTATGACTTAATGGACAAAGTACAATAGTATTCCATCATTGAATGATAAAAAGGTCCATCACTTTATAGGCTCATGATGGTTCCCTTTTTCTCCACTCTGGTTATGGGATTTAGGACATCTCTTCCTGGAGCATACATCATTTGTCATTTCTCAACACCCCCCTCACAAATGATGAGTTCCTACACTTTCTGGATTTTGCCTCCCCCTACATGATAACATCGCCCAGGAGACTATAGTCAAGTTAAAGCTTGAAACTTTACATCTTTGGAAAGGGTTGTATTTTACAAAGAAAATCCACTAAGGGAAACAAAATCCACTATGGGAAATATAATTTCTTCAAAATAATCTGTCAAAGTTGTTGTTGATGGCGGAAGCATCTTCTTCTTCTTCTCTTTCATTCATGAACTGATCCTGATGGTTACCATTCTAAACATATTGTGTGCTTTTATGGTAGAAACATTCACTAGCTATATGGCCAGTCTTACCATAATAATGACATGTCATCCGATCTTTGTTTTTAGAGTTGAATCCTTGACCTTGGCCTTTTGCTCCAGCAGCTCCTTTGGTGTATAAGATATTTTCCCTAGATGACGGGACACCATCTTTTGCATTCTTGTTCTTCTATTTATTCTTTTCATCAAGAAGAGAGTGCTCAATATCTTTCTGTGACAAATTAGGTACATTGCTAAGAGTAGAGACAAGATTTTCATAAGGATCCTAGTTTACACTAGCAAGGAGTACAACAATGGCTTCATCTTCATCTATTGTTTCCTATAGAGTGGCAATTTGAGTTTTCAGAATTTTGAATTTGTTAATATACATAGTCATTGAAGTGTTGTCATTTATGCCAAGCTTATAGAACTGCATTAACAACTTGGCCTTAGAGTTTTTGGCTTGACTTCCAAAGATCCTGTCAAGCTCAAGCCTTTTCAGCATCTTTGATGCCAGAGATATGGTGCAATACATCGTCAGACAATCCCTAGGCAATAATTCCTAGAGCTTTGTTGTTCATCTTTTTCCACTCATTTGTCTTGAGCTAGAATTCTTCAATGAACCCATCTTCATCATCTTCCTTCTTGCAATCTGCATCTCCTACATTATCCTCAAATAGATCCCAAAGATCCTTTCTCATGAGATGGTACATTGTCTTTTCTTTCCAAGCATGAAAGCCTTCACCATTGAATTTGGCTATTTGCTCAAGTTTAGACATTTTGAAGGAGGTCTTACTGCAAGTATACTCAGGTAGTAGTATCAAAAGATACTAGCTTGATTCTTGATGTTGTTGTTGCTTTATGTTTGATTTCTTGCTTCCCTTATTGCTGATTTGAATGGGAAATTGAGTAGATCAAAGTGAATCAGAATTTCAGAGGTTTGGTTACCCAAAAAGGAGTGAGAAATTGAAGAGTTTTATGAGGTCTAGTGAAAATGAGCTATGGCTTCCTTTAGGGTTTCAACAGGTTGATTGGTTTTTTCTTGATTGCAGTAGCTACAGTAGAGAATTTGGGCTCAAAATTTACTAGGATGAAGCTCATGTAATGGGCTTTAAATGCCCTATAGGTACATACTTAGAGTTGGATGATGGACTTGATAGTTCTAAATCATTTCCACCAATAAAAAAAGAGATTTTACCTTGGATTGCTAGCAGTCCCAGACGAAAGAAGTTGAAGACTTTATTGTTGCAGATGAGTGAATGCCCTTTTTTTGTTGGTGAGATTCCAAGAGAGTACAATGGTTTTGTTGCTTTTATTCTTCTACCTACATATGGCACATCTTCAAACATGGATGGGATGCAGCAAAAATATGATGGTCATATCTGGACAAGACCCCATCCAACTAATATCTTCCCTGATGCTACTTCAAGAATTAGCCATTGCCTTGGAGATTTGCAATGCCATCAAGTCAATTATCCTTACTATGAGAGCAACAATCAACATAATAAAATGCATTATCATGGTTATCTCAATAGCACAGTGATGAGCAAGAGGCTACTTGCAAGTGAAGAAAAACATTCAATCACTATTGTAGTAAAGTTGTCACTTGTTATGCAACTTGTAATTGCAAAGTTTATTACATTTTGCCAAATGACACAAGCATGGAGAGATTGATGCTTCATGTAGGCACTTACACACACAATGTGCAACTAAGGACTTCAATGGCGGCAATTAAAAAAAATAGATCTGTAGTTCACTCAGTTTTGCAAGTGAATGGACACTGTGGTGCTAGGAAGATTCAAATTATTGTAGCAAAACAAATTATCATTGAATCTTTGACTAATAATGGTTCAAAGGTGGAGGGAGAACAAGAGCTTACAAACTTTTTGGAGGAGTTGATGCCATTGGTTCAAAATCAGAGGTTAGTTTTGGTTATTCAAGTCTACAAACTATGGTTTGTAGCATTGTTATTGGTTTAACAAACTTCCTTTTGTTGAGGTTGCAGGTTCAATAGTATCGTGACATGTCAGAAAAAAAAGAAACATGTGTTGTTGGAGATGGCTTTGATAAAAATTTGGACTAAAAAAAAAGATGAATGTTTCCTTTTTTTCATGGCAGTATATTTCCAAGGCAAGGAGGGGTATATGCTTATGTTACACACTTATGGGCACTTAGTGTGTGTCGGATGTGAACACCCCCTACAACCCTAAGGTTTAAGGGTTGTACTTTGTACTTTCTGGTCACACTCTTTCAGTCTATTCTCTTGGGTGTCGTGCTTCACTCTGTCTCTCACTCTCACACTGTCTACTACTGAATCTCAGCTGCACCTCGATCCTTCCATCTCACATTTGGTATCAGAGCAGTCTGCAGTCTGCAGACTAAAGCTTCCACTATTTGCAGCCCCCGCCAGTTCTCAGTTCTGCTCTAGGCCTTCAACTCCAGCCGGGGTGAAAAAAGTTACATTTTCAAGATGTCTACTAAAGGACCCGGCTCTGGAGTGGAATTGGTAAATCAAATGTGACGCTCAAGAAATGGAGACCTTTGCAAGTCTTGGGTTCACTTTGACTTTACACATAGAATAGATGACTGGGCAACAATGTCTTGTTCTGTGTACAATCCATGGTTCGAGAACCTTACTTGTTATCAATTTTTGTTGACATATTTTAGTTGCTAATCATTGTATTTTTTATTGCAGCTTGAAGGGGATCATGGTGATTGCTATTTGTGATACAAAGGAAGAGGATACAGAAACACAAATTCTCTTTTGGAGATGCCTTAATAATGTGATGCTTGAGTGTGGACACCCTCTTGTAGACTTTGTAGGTTTTATGGCAAATGAAGCAGGTGCAAATTGATGGCAATCCACATCGTTTTCAATGGGGGACCTAAGAATGTGTTGGAAAGAAGAGAGCAATCATGTTTGTTTCACTGGGAACAAAGCTTACAAAAGCACACAACAAAATATGTGACTTTAAACCTTCGAAAGCATCACTTAAATTTGTGTGAGAGGTGGCACCTTTCAAAATCCATTGAAGAGGGCAAGAGGAATGCTACAACTATACAAAATTGGTGGCAGCAAGTAGGGCTACCTCGAGTCAGTGTTGTAGCATTGAAGAGATGAATCAAATGGTGGGAGAATAGGATCGACCATTGGTGTAGTACTACACATGTAAATGTTTTTATTTGTTTCTATTTGTTACATGCACATGTACTAATATCATTGGGGTGGGAATACCCAAGTACGAGAACAAAATAGACATGTAAGAGGAATTGTTGACTTTTTTATTGGGTTGCAAGCTTCCTTGAGTCCTTGGGAGAGGGCTTGTATTCCCAATACAAATCTTTCTGAGAGTGTGCATGAAAATTGGTTGGCAAGGGAGGATGGAAATAAGAAAATTGGTTTGTATGATGCATGCATTCAATGTTCAAGGCAACTAGCCTTCACAACTGGAAGATAATCTAGAAGTGGTCCCGACATCGATGCTCTTATTAATAGGGTGGTTGCAAGAAACACCCCTTCACCTACTTTCATAGCTTGAACAATTCAAGGAGAAAATTTTGGCACCCCCATGTACGGAGATCCTTTCATTTCCGAGAACAAAGAAACAATCCAAAGGAAAAGAAGATCTCTAGATGGTTGTAGCTCTCATAAACCTGGCTATGCAATGAAGTCAAGGTATAGAAAACAAAAAGTACAACCACACAATATAATTTTTCAAAATAGAAATGACCAAGCTATAGAAGTAGGATTGGACCATGAGGTGCATGCTCAATGACTTGGTAGTACCACATGTCTTCAACATAATTTTGTAGGGGTGCATGAAGAGATTGGACTCAAATAGTACATAGGAATCAAAGATGGCCTTTGTTGTGATACTAGTGTTATAGACTCAATAGCAAGTTGCCACACAAGGAAGGAAGAGAATGTAGATAATGTTGAATATCATGTGAGGAAGTGCTAGTGTATCCAATCCTATAAGAGCTATCCAAGGTACCTTAAGGTCGAATAATTGGTCCAAACTTACCACCAAGGGGAGCATTTAGCCACTGAAAGCACCCAAAAACTCACTATTCCTAGAACCTTCTATTCATATTATTTAAGGAAGAACCATATAGAGGACATGTTCTCTCTAAAGGAGATGCATGAAAGAAGGAAGAAAGATGAAGAAGAAAGATTCAATCTACTAGAATCTAAGATGACAACCCAAGACATTAGATCTAAACCTCATGAAGCTGCTACGATTGCATTCAGGCTCTTTTTTATCATCAACCAACCCATTTTCTTGCTAGAAGGCGAAGCTCGGGAGGATTAGTATCTAAACTAAAAGTAGCCAAATGTATAGCATCTTGTCACAAACACTCATTCTCAGACTTTCACTAGCAAGAGTACCCTCATTTACCTCCCAATCTACTTCTTGTTGAATTGAAGGATGAAAGAATCTAATATGAAACATGAAAATGTTTAATGCTTCTCCTATTGTGCTACCATTGTGGATGCCAGAGTATTTTCTGAGTATATTCTAGCCTTGAAAAGGAGTTTTGATGTTTGGTCCCCTAGTGTTTCATCAACAACATTGACTTCAAAATGGCATGGGGAAAGTGAATGCATAGTTCATTATCTATTGTCTTATTAGCAACATTGGCTTCCAAAGGGCTTGGAGAAAGTGAATGCATAGTTGTTGTTTGTTTGAATTGGCATGGCCTCTACTTCTGGAACTAGATCAACGAACTATCACAATTATCTCATATGCTTTGTAGTCTACATTCAGATTGACCACACCCAACCTTGGAGATGCACTTTCTAATCTACCTTCCATCTCTGTGAACAATTGGTAATAGATTGCTCTCTCTCTCTCTCTCTCTCTCTCTCTCAAATTCTACTTTGCTCACAAGGAAGTCTTTCTTCCAACACATGAGGTGCCACCAAAGCTTCTAGAGTCTACAATAGATATAGAGATAGGATTTGGAGATTTAGTTCCCCTTCAATGCATGCACATATGTGGTTAGAAGAAAATATTTTGCTACAAAGAAGTCACATTTGATGATGCTTGTAGAGAAAATTGAGCTTGGCACATATCTACTCAGATGTTCCCTGTTTTTTTGCCTTGAATCCCTACATCAAAGTCTATTCAAAATGGTAGTGACAACTTGTTTGAATAGTCTAAAACAATGAGTTCAGAGAGTTATTTTGGCCAAGAACTAATCAGTGGACTTGTTGAAGAGCATAATGATCATTTCTTGATGCTTCATGCTACCATTTGAGAGATTTTGATGTACATTTTTAGCTTCAAATGTGTTGCTGATCTTATGTCCATGTTACTACATTTGATATCAAAAGGGTGGCGGATAGAAAGCTTTTGACTCTTGCTAATATAAATACTGTTGAGTGCTGAAATGATATGTTTTTTGGGCCGATTTTTTGTTGTTTTTGTTGCTGAATGGTTGTTTTTGGTGATGGATTGTTTGAATTTGAAGTGTTTGGAGTGGTTTGAGTATGTTTGAAGGGTTTATGATGGTTTTTGATGAGGATATGTTGTTCTGTAGGGTTTTGTAATTTTTTATGTTTGGTTCAGTAAGGTCTAATTTTCTTCTATTTTCTTTTTGTTTTGGTAGTTGAGATGGTTGAATGAATGTTTTGAGAGATGGTTGAGGTTGCGTTAAAAGGTTTATGAAATATTGAATTGGTTTTGGTTTGGTTTTTCTGGTATCTGTTGATCTTCTGTAAGGTTTTGTGGTTCTGTTGTTCTGTATTTCTGTTGCTCTGTGGTCTGTTATATTCGTTTCTATTTAGTGTTATGTTGGATGTATGGATGTTTTGGAAAGTATTTTTATTTTAGGAGAGGATGAATGGAAGCTCTATTCAAGCTAATTGAAGTGAAGAAGTAGTTGCTACTGAAGATTCATAGAAGGCTATAGAAGAACAGTGAGATAGAAGCCAGATCTCACAGGACACTATGATGTCTCTAGTGCCTCTTCGCATCTGACATACCTTTTGGGAGGTGCATCCATGGCCAAGAGAGGAGAATTGAGTGTCATTCTTGATTATTGTAGTGAGGCTATGATGTATTATTGAGCGAGTAAGAGTATGTGAGAGAGAGAAGTGAGAAAAACTCAGTTCTATGCCTAAAAACAATGTATCTACTATGAGAGATAGAGAGAGAACTATGAAGACAATGAAGATGAATACTATGTGATTGATTTCCATTCAAAAGTGGTGTATTCTTTTATTTTTATTGTTTTATTGATGGATTCTACAAAGATGTTGAAGATTATGGTTGATTTTATCAAATCTGTGGGAGATATCTACTATGATGCTGTGTGAAGATTTATTCTTTTTCTTGTTATGATTCTCTAAAGTATGAAATAAAAGGTTGTTGATGTTACAATATATATTTTATTGCAGTAGAAACCCCTTTCCCTTGGTGTTCCTCTTGGGGCTCCATGTTTTTGGTGTGCAGTTGGGGAAACTTGCCATCAACAAGCATCAAAAGAGGCTGAAAATGAAGGAAATAGCATTGCCAAGAAGAGAAGAACTCAATGGATGTTTGCAAAGTTTCTTCTTTCACTAAAGAGTTGGAGATTCTCATTACCAAAGCCACTTTCTACAAGAAGTTCATCCCACAATGGCAAAGCATATTACCATCATGATGCAAGCTCTGTGCGGTGGACTATTTCCTCTTATTGTTGAAGCAGCAGAAACTTGCATCTTGGTGGCAAATTGTTTGGGAACAAACTGAAGGGTAGAAACAGAGAGAATTACCATCCATGGAAGATTTGGCATTCATTGAGAAGTTTCCAGATATCATCAAGTGGGAGATCGTGAAGAAGCTTCAGGAGTCGTGGTCTGTGGAGGTTCACGAAAACAAGAAAGAAAAGAGTTGGAATTTGTTCATGGATGCTCAACAGCAAGATACATGGGATGCTTGGTGTTCTGACAATCTTCTGTTTGTCCAATTAACAACCCACTGGAAGTTGGTAGACAGAGTGTTCTTCACAACATACACTATTGAAACCATCAGAAGCTGGCATTATTGTAATCATGGCACAACAACGATCCTAAGAAGAATGAGTTTTGATACTTTTAGAACGAAATATCTCCCCTTCTGTAGTGGTTTGAAAGCTGAATTTAGAGATGTTGAAAAGAAGTAGAAGAGATGTTGGCCAGAGAATCCTCCAGAGACTAAAGTCTCCCTCTTATTCTATTCTACTGAGTGTAGACCAACTAGTTGGAGCCAACCCCTTATGAATGATGCAATCAAGAGGCAAGCACTAGAATGAGTCCAGAGGTATGTGAGAAGAGAGAAGGCAAGAATCAAGGCTGAGAATGAGCTTGCAGCAGAAACCTCCTTTGACGCCCTAAAAGCACTCTTTACAGAAGTCCCCATGGCGACTCAAGGTCCTCTTCCTAGTCAAATTTGTCCTAGAAATATTGATGATAGGTCACAAATGTAGTCCCATTGCCATTTTTTAAGGGAGAGTACAATGAAGACCCCGATCATCATGTAGCAAAATTTATGGTAGCATGTGCGGCTAATAATGCCAGAACCCCTGATCGTTGGTTAGCGATATTCCCTACCACTTTCAAAGGTGCGGTGTTTCGATGGTATAAGAGACAAGCAGCAGGAACTTTTAGCACATGGGACAACCTGAAGTTGGCCTTCCTCACTAAATTGAGGCATGAAGGTTTTTAAGAGCGAATGCGAGAGGAGTTCATGAACCTAAGTTGGTCCTCTAGAGAAAGAATAGAAGCTTATGTCTCGTGAATGGAATCTATCCTGAAGAGATGGACTAACCATCATTTAGACAAAGGTATCCAGAAAGGAGTGTTCCTCAGAGGCCTACAACTAGAAGTTCGCAAGTTCATGGAATTGAGAAGACCAGTCAATCTGCAAGCTACAATGAAAGGTGCAAGATTGTATGACAAAGTTGAAGCAAGGTTGTCAATGACTCCAGGAAGAGAATTCTTACCTCCTCCCATGCCAGGAATGGTATACCCACCAAATGCAGTCCCAGGGATAGTTCCCTACCCCTCTTCCCAGATACAAATAGTGCTGCAATACAATGCACCTAATCCACAGTGGCCACAAACAACAATGCCTCAAATAATGGTTCAACCACAACAACAGTGGCCTCAAACAGTTCCTCCAATGGTGACTCAACAACAATGGAACCCTACCAATTGGAATCAACAACCCCAAGTCTCAACAGGAGCTCTGAATTAGAACCAGAACAGAGGACCCTTTGGATCAACCCAACATGTATATGCAGTAATTACAGAAGCTTCCCAAAACCCTACTACAAGTATTCCAGGAAGTGAAAATCTGAAGGACTAATTATCCAACTCAATCGCAAGTATCAAGAAAGAGCTTATGGATGTGAATACAAAGCAGCTACAGATGATGAAGGTGAATACCGCCAATATATCCATTCCTACAGGAGGTGGGAGGATGTGGCGCATTCTAATACTTACATGGTGCGGAAAGTGCCATCAAGCAGGACATTTAGCCACCACTGAATGTACCCAAAAACCAACCATTCCTGGAGCCTTCTGTTTCTACTGTTTGAGGAAGAACCATATAAAGGATATCTGCTCTCTGAAAGAGATTCACGAATGAAGACAGAAAGATGAAAATGCAAGATTCAACTTGCTAGAATCCAAAATGACAACACATGACATTGGACCAAAGCCTAGGGAGTTTGGTCATGATTTCGGTCCAAGGAGGTTTCCCTCTCAAAGTTACAGAGGACAACAGTCTGGCGGTGGTCAGAGATCTGAGGTGGAATGTTATAGATGTGGAGAAAAGGGTCATATCTCCCCGAATTGTCCAAACCCTATAAGATCTATGAATTACAAGCCCTTATGCAGCTGATGCAAAGGAGAAGGTCATATTGCAAAAGATTATACAAGTCCTGTCAAATCTACTTATGATTTCCAACAGAAGACCCAAGAACCTGCTTCCAATTTGGTGGAATTGGAAGTGGCAGCAATAACGTGAGCAAAGAAAGGAGAACCCCTAGTTACAAAAGAGAACATTCCTTCTTCCAAGACTATGAAGTTCAACCTCCCTCGGGAAAAACATAACAATGCAATCCAAAATAAGGAGGTACAGAGCACCATAGAGCCATAGAGAGCTACAGAGACAATTGCAGAGGTAGGACCAGAGGTCCAGGAAATAGAGGATGTAGAAGTCCCTCCTCATGAAGACAAAGCACATATGTTGCCGCTTCTGGAAGAAAAAGGGAAGATAAAAGTGGGCGTGGCCCCATTTCCCAGTCGATTGGAAAAGCCAGTGAATCCTATCAAAGAGTATGACTTAGTCAAAGACCTAGACACCTTTAAACCTAACCTTCCAACAAAGCCTCAGAACCTATGAAGGAAGTAGATGTGGCTAACGCCTTCCTAGATTCTGGAACTCGAGAGATTAGTGTATAGATAGAAGGACGCTTTATTTTAGATGCATTGATTGATGGAGGCTCATCAGTAAACATAATGATGGATGCGACAATGAAGGATCTAGGTTTGCAAGGAATTCAACCTATATAGTGGCTTGTCAGATTTGCAGACCAAAGCAGAATCAAACCGTTGGGCATCCTCCCATATGTAAAAACAACCCTTGTAGGAAGAGACTATTGGCTGACATATTCGGTGGTCAAACCAAATTCTTATGGAACCTCATACCCTCTGCTATTGGAAAAACCTTGGCTTTTTGAAGCAAGAGCCAAGACGGACTGGTTCAAAGGAACCCTAACCCTAGGCAGAGGACCCAATAAAGTGGTGTTGAAGTTGTATAGATCGCAAAAAGGCAATGGATCCACGTCCATCGAAGTCATAATAGACTCCTCCAATGAAGTAACAGATGGTACATCAGGAGACGAAGAGGCTGTCAAACACATCTTTCCCAAGAAAACAGAGGCACAGTTCCTAACAGTGGGCACTGTAAGCCAACTATCAAGAGAAGAAAAGTCTTTGTCCATGGGAGAATACCTCCTCCTGCCTCAACTCGAATTGACTTCTGAAATCACCTCTGATAGAGAAATAGAAGCATGGATGTACTATTCTCCTTGTTACATGGCAGTTGCAGAGACAGAAGCAGAGATAGAGCCAGAAGCAAACATAGAGGCGGAGGACCTATTCTTCTCCTATAGAGCCTCTACAAAAGCAGAGATAGAGCCTCCAGGGGAAGATGATTAAAATGATGAGGAAGAAAACGAAGCAGGTTATGAAAGTGTAGATGAAGAAGTTCCTCTGATAGTAGACGATCTTCTTGATATCCCTACAGAGACCTCAGAGGCTAAAGATCTCGGGATGTTGGACGAAATGACCATGGTTCCACTTGGGTTGACCAATGGACCACAAAGTATGTAAAATTTGCATAAGCAATGGATCAAAGGTATAAAAATTAAGTTCACCAGTGGCTCCTGTTGCCCTAACCATTTATTCTGGAGAAAAGATGATGATGATGTCCCTTGTCAACAAAAGCCAGAGCTATCAGAGCCACGGCTTATAGAAGATTCGTGCTATGTGACATTCCTAGACGTATCCTCTGAAGATGAATCCCTAAGCCCAGAAGAAATCACCACTCACATAGAAACAAACAAAGCTTTGATACCCTTCCAGCAATCTCATCAGACAAATGAGTCATCTATTCAGAAGGAGGACACTGGTTCTAGTGGAACATCAAACAATGACACTACTCCATTGAAGGAGTTAGACCTCTATCCCAAAGCAATCCGTGGGACATTTATCCGCGAAATGGAAGGTGAAATGCAAGTGACATTCTTGGATACTAACGATACTGAACGTCACCTAAAAGTGGGTCTCATTCTTCCAAAAGAAGAACTAGTGTTCCTAGAGACTTAATAAAGGAGAACTTGGACGTGTTTGCTTGGTCGTATAAAGATCTAAAGGGGATTGATCCCACAGTATGCCAACATCACATTGACCTAGAGCTTGATGCAAAACCTGTAAGGCAGAGACAAAGGTGTATGAATCCTAATTATTCAGCTCTGGTAAAGGCTAAATTATTGAAGCTTCTTGAAGATGAGTTTATTTATCACGTGGTTAACAGTGAATGGGTGTCGCCCATTGTGCTTGTACCCAAGAAGAACGGGAAACTTTGAATATGTGTGGATTTTCGAAAGCTCAACTCGAAGACGAAGAAGGATCATTTCCCTATCCCTTTCACAGACCAACTGTTGGACACAATGGCATGCCATGAGCTCTATTCCCTCTTGGATGGATTCAGAACCAAGCCCAAATCACAGAGGAGGACTAATCTAAAACAACCTTCACAATAGAATGGGGAACCTATGCCTATAGAGTGATGCCGTTTGGGCTCTATAATGCTCCTACCACCTTCTAATGAGTAATGATGGCTGCCTTCTAGAATCATCTGCATGATTTCATTGAGGTGTATCTCGATGACTTCTATGTCTATAGCTTAATCCGTGAGCATTGGGGACACCTAGAGCAATGTTTTGACAAATGCTGAGAGTATGGGATTTCTCTCAACCTCGAAAAATGTGTCTTTGGGGTCTCATCAAGAATTCTTCTGGGATATATTGTCTCTGCACAAGGGATTGCACAACAGACTCGTGAGAAGATTGCAGCCTTGACAGCACCAACAAACCTCAAGCAATTGAGAGGATTTCTTGGCCATTTGGGCTACTACAGAAGATTTATTGCACATTTTGCAACTAAGGTAGCCCCTCTGCACAAGCTCCTAAGAAAGATACAGTTTTCCTTTGGACTGATGATTGCAAAGAAGCCTTTAATACCCTAAAATAGTGCCTCATCCAAGCACCCATCTTGCAACCTCCTAACTGGACAAAGGAGTTCCATGTGCACACAGATGCATTAGTTGAAGGGCTAGGTGCTGTCCTATGTCAAAAGGGCTCCTCTAAATTAGATCAAACAATCTATTATGCAAGTCGGAAAGTAATTGACTGAGAGCGGAACTACACAGTGACAGAGCTTGAGTGCTTAGCAATGGTGTTTGCACTAGAGAAGTTTCGACACTATCTACTGTCAACGCATTTCAAGTTCTACGTGGATCATGAAGTCGTGTCCTTCCTGATGAAAAAAAATGTCAAAGGAAGACTGATGAGATGGTTGCTCCTGTTCCAGGAGTTTGATTTTGAAGTGGTTACTAAGCCTGGTTGTTCCCATGTCCTAGCCGATCATCTATCACCGATTCCTCAAACTACAGAAGAGGAACAGGATAATCTAGACCTTCCTGATGCTTCCTTGTTTCTAGTCAAAACAATTACTCCCTAGTATGTAGACATAGCCAACCTCCTGGCAACTCAACGGTATCCTCCTGGCATCTCAAGCCATGAGAAGAAGAAGCTTCTGTTAGAATCAACCCCCTACACCTTGCTAGACGGTGCACTGTACAAGAGAGGCAAAGATGAAGTATTGCGAAGATGTGTTGCAAGAGACAAAATCGACATAGTATTAAAAGCATTCCATGACGAACCATGTGGTGGATACTTCGCAGGAGAAGCAATAGTCAGGAAGGCTCTGTTAGCAGGATAATGGTGGGTGGTTGACCCTCCACAAGGATGCATATGACTACTGCAAGAGACGTGATGCTTGTCAGCGAATGGGAAAACCCACCAAAACAAGTTGATGCCAGGAGGCATATTTCACGGTGGATTCCGTGCCACGGTGGATTCCGTGAGGTTTTACTGTGGATTCCGTAAACTTTGATGACCGGGGCTCATACACAAAGTGGATTCTTTGTGCGAGAAGTTGATGGGGACGCCTGTCCTTTTCGGGTGTTTCATTAATTTAGTGTGTACATGGGTGATTCCATAGCGGGTGATTCCGCAAAATGCATATTAAATTAATAAACGTTTATGAGTTTAGAGTGCGCACTCGTAATAAATTAAGGTTAGGATTGATTTCTAACCATTGATTTATTTATGTAGCTGAAGACTGCTAGGTATTCACTTTTGTCGGTTTAATTGTATTGTTTTACTAACGATTGTGAATGCTTCAGTTGATGTGTAGAGATAGTAGCAGTGGCGGAGGAAAGCATTGGAGGATAGCGAGGATTCGATTTATCATTTATATTTTGATGGGCGCTTAGGCATGGCACCTATATTTTGTCGCGCCTATTTATTAAGGCGTTGGATATTTATTTATTATTTTGTATGCGCATGGGCGCACGATTATGTTATTTGTACTTGGACATTGTATTGGGCATGCCAGACTCTTTGGGCACCGTCCATTAGCTTTATTCCTATTTTGTGCCAAAGCAAACTCAAAAGCTAAAAGCTTGCTATTTTGTAATTTGGGCTATTATTTGAGCTTGAAGATGATTAATACATAAAATACATGTTTTGTGGAGCGCTCACACAAGGCATGGGGGGGAGATTGCACCCAATTGGTCTCTTGTTCATGTCGTGCATGCTTTTTACCTTGAATTTTGTGCAAAAAGTAGAGTTCTATTGTTCTTGGGGACCTTCTGGCATTCACTACGTGAGCGTACAACATCCAATCTGCGCACCAGTGGTATCAGAGCTAAGCTGAGATCAAGAGCTTCCAATCGCTACCCATCTTGTGCGAAGGCGGAGCTCCTGGAACGATCGAGCTCTACGGTCAATCTCGCCTCGAACGGTCGATACGGGTGGATTCCTGGCGATCAAGAACCTCTGTTTCCATCATCAGATCGCGAAGGACCGGCCTGCAGCAGCGGAGGACCACTCCTACATCCTCACATAGAAGTCGTGGAGTTGCAGAGATAAGTTTCAATCTTTATATCTTCAAAGCTTAAAAAACTAAAGCTTAGAAAGCTTAAAGAAGCTTTAAGCTTCTAAATCTCATCGCGAGGTATCAGAAGATGGCCGAAATTTTCGTCGTGCTGGAAAAAACGCCCCCCCCCACGATTCGCCATTTTTAACAAGATTAAGCTTAAAGCTTAATCACTTAAGCTACAATCACATAAGTCCTCTCAATTCTGCAAGTCACACACAAGCAATCAAGTTCTGCAAGTCTATCAAGTTGAAATCCTGCAAGTTAGATAAAGCAACTAAGTTCTGCAAGTCCTGAAACTCTGCAAGTCACATAAGTTTGTAACTCTGCAGGTCAGACAAGTCATCTGAAGTCAAAACTGACTTCTGTTCAAAACTTATAGAAGGACTGTTCTTGCACAGAATCTCCGAACTGCAAAGTTGTTCATTGGAAGGTATTCTTCGCATACGCAGGTTTGCTGAAGCATTTTCAGCATACGCAGAAGGATAAAACACAGATTTTTCAAAGATTACAAATCCCGCAATAGTCGAAGACGAAGATTGTGAAGCCACACCCAAAAATATACAAGCCTTGTATACCCGATCTTGAGCTATGCTCATCCCGCTAACTTGATTTTGAGAATGAGAGGTCTTTTGAGTTTTGCAGGATGACGGAACCACATATGGATGATTTAATGGCTGAAGGCGACCTACCTGAACCTACGATGGAGCAAAAGCTAGACTTAATTATGATGCAGTTGGATGAAGAACAACGAGCTAGGCAAGCATTACAAGTTCAATTGGCTAATTTACAAAGATCGACTACCGACAAAGAGGAACCTCAATCTGAAGATCTTATTCGACGTACCATCAACGTGACTCTCGAAGCTCAATCCATCTGCAAGGAAGCAAAGATAAGTAAAAGAAATTTCAAATTCCGTACTTTCAATGGCACTCGAGAGGGAAAAACTGTTCTTGCATTCATTAGTCATTTTGATGACTACTTTCACGAGGAAACCTATGCAGAAAAAGATGAAATCAAGTGTGTCACTAATCATTTAGTGGATAGAGCATCTCTTTGGTGGACTGTGGTTTGCAAGTGGGACCTTCTTCAGCAACGGGATCATGAGCCTATTCCTCAGTACACCAAGTGCTTTTGGAATGCATTACTCTAGTTACGCATGCTTGAAAACGTACCTGAAGCGACACACAAGTGCAAGTATATGTCTGGACTACTTGGGCATTACTACACTGAAGTTAATATGTTCAAGGCTGCAACTCTTGAAGACGCAATTTCATTAGCTCATGACACTGAAGACAAGCTGCGAGGAAGAGACAGATGTCCACTGCAATTCCAAGCCAATGGTAACTATGGATCTAAGCAATTCAACTCCAAACTTCTGAAGAAAGGTATTGTTTATCATTGGTCCGATAATCAATAGAAATCCTTTGACTTATTGAAACATGCATTAACCCATGCTCCTGTACTATAGTTGCCTGATTTTAATAGACCATTTTTTTTAGTAGTGACCGATGCTAGCAGATCAGGAATAGGAATCGTACTTATGCAAGACAATCATCCCATAGCCTATTCTAGTTGTAAGCTGAAACCCTCTGAACTGAAATATTCCACATATGATAAAGAATTATTAGCTGTGGTACAAGCCTTAAGACAGTGGAAACACTACTTAATGGGCTCTGAATTTATGATAAAGACCGATCAACAAAGTATTAGACATTTACTTAGCCAACCCCAAATATCTGACCGACATATCAAATGGGCATCCTTTATTCAGAGTTTTCATCCTATCATTCAATATCAACCGGGTAAAGAAAATGTAGTGGCTAATGCATTAAGTAGAAGACCTGCCATTCATAATATTTATGTTATATCTTTTGATTCTTTGATTGCTATGAAAGATACTTATCATCAGGATATTACTTTTCATGCTGATTGGAATAAATTAGTTCAAAATAACTTCATTCCTATTGATTCACTATCTTATAATGATGGATTTATGTTTTATGAAAAGAGATTATGTGTTACAGTTCCATTTAGATCTTTTGTTTTGAATGAGATTCATTGTCCTCCATATCAAGGTCATAGAGGTATCATATCTACTTTACGTACATTAACTGAAGATTTTTATTGGCCGCATATGGACAGTGATGTATCTAACTTTGTTTCTGAATGTTTGATTTGTCAAAGAGTTAAGAGACATCATGGTAAACAGTATGGATTACTTATGTCTTTGTCTATTCCGTCGAGACCATGGGAACAAATTTCTATGGATTTTATTACTGGTTTACCTAATACTAAATCTAACCATGATATGATTTGGACAGTAGTAGATAGGTTTAGTAAACAAGCATATTTCATTCCATGTAAGAAAAATTTAATAGCGTCACAGGCAACACAATTGTTTTTGAAAACTGTCTTCACTAACCATGGATTACCAAAATTTATTATTTCTGATCGTGATTCTAGATTTTGTAACAACTTTTGGATTACTTTGTTTGCTAACCTAGGCAGAAAAATTGATTTCTCATCTGCATTTCATCCTGAAACTAATGGACAAACAGAAGCTACTAACAGTACTATACTATATCTTTTACGTGCTTATACTATTTCTAAACCACAGACATGGGATACACATTTGCATTTATTACAGTTTGCATATAACAATACACCACACACATCTACAAAGAAAGCACCGTTTGAAGTGATTTATGGTTATAGATTGTCTACACCTGTTACATCTTTGTCAAATAGAATTCAGAGTGCTGATGATATTGCTAGTATGCACAATACTATTTTTGATGAGGTTAAAGCCATGATTGCCAAAGCCCAGCAATCATATACCAAGCAAGCCAATAAGAAAAGACAAGCAATGAATTTCAAAGTTGATGACTATGTTTGGTTGAGAATAGAAAAACATAGATTACAAAGTGTAGATAGACACCCAATTGTGAAATTAGCACCTAGATTCTATGGACCATTTAGGATCATACATAAAATTAATGACAATGCATTCAAGTTAGAATTACCACCTCACTGGAAAATTCACAACACATTTCACATTAGTTTATTAAGACCCTTTAGAGGCCAATTACCTATACACCCTGTTTATGAAAACCCACCTTTGTTAGAGGAAGAGACTGAAATACTTGAACCTGAAGCTATCATAGATACTGATTTTATGACCACTAGAACTGGCCCAAGATATTCTAGATATCTAGTTAAATTTAAGAACCATCCTATAGAAGAAGCACAATGGATGCACGCTAGAGACTTAAATGCTTTCCCCACTCTGTTAGCTCCACATTGAGCTAATAGCAATTGAGGTCAATTTCTATCCCACCCCGGGGGTATGATGCCAGGAGGCATATTTCACGGTGGATTCCATGCCATGGTGGATTTTGTGAGGTTTTACGGTGGATTTCGTAAACTTTGATGATCGGGGCTCATACACAAAGTGGATTCTTTGTGCGAGAAGTTGATGGGGACGCCTGTCCTTTTTGGGCATTTCATTAATTTAGTGTGTACATGGGTGATTCCATAGCGGGTGATTCCGCAAAATGCATATTAAATTAATAAATGTTTATGAGTTTAGAGTACACACTCGTAATAAATTAAGGTTAGGATTGATTTCTAACCAGTTGATTTATTTATGTAGCTGAAGACTGCTAGGTATTCACTTTTGTCGGTTTAATTGTATTATTTTACTAACGATTGTGAATGCTTCAGTTGATGTGTAGAGATAGCAGCAGTGGCGGAGGAAAGCATTGGAGGATAGCGAGTATTCGATTTATCATTTATATTTTGATGGGCGCATACCTTAGGCATGGCGCCTATATTTTGTCACGCCTATTTATTAAGGCGTTGGATATTTATTTATTATTTTGTATGCGCATGGGCGCACGATTATGTTATTTGTACTTGGACATTGTATTGGGCATGCCAGACTCTTTGGGCACCGTCCATTAGCTTTATTCCTATTTTGTGCTAAAGCAAACTCAAAAGCTAAAAGCTTGCTATTTTGTAATTTGGGCTATTATTTGAGCTTGAAGATGATTAATACATAAAATACATGTTTTGTGGAGCGCTCACACAAGGCATGGGGGGAGATTGCACCCAATTGGTCTATTGTTCATGTCGTGCATGCTTTTTACCTTGAATTTTGTGCAAAAAGTAGAGTTCTATTATTCTTGGGGACCTTCCAACATTCACTACGCGAGCGTACAGCATCCGATCTGCGCACCACAAGTGCCATGCCACTGTAACCTATTCTTCCCCTAAAGCCATTCAAGAAGTGGGGGATTGATTTCTGGTTCCCATTGATTCACCTACCAGACGGAAGCAGAACAGATACATCCTGGTATGTACGGACTATGGCACAAAGTGGTGTGAAGCTAAAGCTCTGAAGCGGGACGATGGTAACAGCATGGCCCTATTCATGTACGAGAATATCATCACCCTCTTTGGCAGTCCCTTAGAGTTGGTAAGTGATGGAGGCACTCATTTTATTAAAAAAATCATGGAAGAGCTGACAGAGTTGTATAAGATCCACCATCGCAAGTCCACTCCTTACTACCCCAAAGCCAACAGCCAAGTTGAAGTCACCAACCGCATCCTCTACTTGATCTTGACAAGAATGATTGCCATACAATGTTGTGATTGGGACGATCGACTTACAGAGCCCCTCTGGGCGTACAGAACCTCCCATAAGGTTGCTATAGGACAGAGACCCCTTTCCAACTGGTGTATGGTACAGAAGCTGTTTTCCCGATTGTTTAGACGAGACTGGCAAGATGGCTCTACAACGCATGAAAGCCATGCAAGCCCGATGTAAGGCTTACCATGACAGCTTCATAAAAAACAAGGAGTTCAACGAAGGTGATCTGGTTCTGGTTTATGATTCCCGATTGGGCAAGTTTCCTAGCAAGCTTCAACAACGGTGGATGGGCCCGTACAAGGTACTTGCTGTGAACCCTAATGGCTCTGTTCAAGTGCAGACTGTTGATGCCTCTGATGATCCCTTCCTGATTAATGGCTATCGCCTGAAGAAGTACTTCTCTCCTTAGGGATCTTGACAATCACAGTCACCCCATCCTTTCCCCCATTGGTGTGGCATTGTAATTCTTCTGATGCTACTTCTAATAGCCGTTCTTTTTCCACTCTTGAAGAGGTGCATGCAACCCTCTGTCCCCTCCGGCCCAACTCCTGCCCCTGATGTCTTATCCTCTATCTTCAATCAACCATAGTGAAGAGGATGGTTCTAACAAATGGTGTTTCTACCATTTCCCTTCTGAAAGCCAAAAAAAACAAACAAAACAAAAGATAAAAAAAGGAGAAATAATATATATATATATAATTGTTATGAGAGAAAAGGAAGAAATTCCCTGTCATAGCAGGCCTCATTCCAAGAAAAGGTGGAAACACCCTTGGGTAAGAAGCTGACTGTGGAAAAGGTGGTAACACCCCACAGTTCAAGATAGTTGATTCACCAGCAGAACCTTTCCAGAAGCAATTTGAAGCTACCTCCCTTGGTGCGTTGTCTCTACAATATCAGTCCATCTGCCCTCCTTAATTAACAGACGATCTTTCATACAAATCATTGAAGTACCAGATGTCTCAGCTACCTCCCTGGGTATGCATCATCTTCAACACTCTGGTGACAACAACAGCCGATGCAATCTTCATCATCAACCTCTTGAGTAATGCGAGCTTTTATCCTAACAGGATGGGAATGTGAGTATGGGCTACCCTCTATATTTATCAAAAGAGTGTGAGACAGAGGGTGGGGTGAGTGACCTGTCTTTCCCTTCAAATCAAATGAGAGGTGAGATGTGTGAATGGAGTGTTACACGCATGGGTTGGGCTTCTCAATGCACAATGCATGATCTATTCCTATGCACTACACCATAAGGCTCCCTGGCCTTTCTTCTTGCACGATATACCGGCACAGGGTGCGATGCACTATTGCACCATCAAATGCGCACAAGGCATACAACCTTTGCACAAGGGAATGTGAGGATTACATCAATGCGTTTCGGGAATGGGCTGCCCTCTGTATCTTTCAATAGAGTGTGAGACAGAGGGTGAGCTGAGTGTGACTGGTGTTTCTCCTCAATCAATTCCGAGAGGTGAGATTGAGGGTCATTCCGACAATTGGAGTTAGGTACATTTTCGTTTCCCTATGCACACCAGGGATATCTCTGCTGCCATCACAAGACACATCACCCTATTCTGTACATTGCACTACAAGGCTCCTTGTTCTTCCTGCTTGCACCTATGCCAGATAGGGTTGGACGCACTAATGCACCATCAACTATGCACCTTGACATACTCTCTCTACTGAATCTTTAGTTATTAATTTTTCCATGTGTTTTCGGGTGTCTTTTTTGTGTTTTTTGCATGTGAACCCCTCCTAATTCCCCCGGAACTGTGTGTTGATGTGATAGCCCTGTGAACCCCTTTCCCCTGTACATTTTTCCTTTTTTTTGCCCTTCATTCTGCCAAATGGTTCTTTTCGTACTAATTTCGGAGTCCATTTTTGGGTTTGATTTTTAGATTTTTCCCATGTGAATGCATCCTATCTTAGTTGGAACCATGTTTTGACCTGATAGGATTGTTGGGAACATTATTTTGCACATTTTTCCTTTTTTCCACACTTCATTCTAATAAGTGAATTTTTTGAAATTAATCTCCGAATGTATTTTCGAAGCCAGTTTTTGCTTTATTTCCATGCGCACACCCTGCTTTTGCCCCGGACATCCTGTCGTACTTTTCCATACTTTTCTTTTCATTGCCCGACACATTTTTTCTTTTTACAGAATTGTGTTTTGACGAACGGTTTGCGAGTTATTAATTTTTCTTTGTTTTGTCGTGTTCCCGCGTGCCTCGCCTCACGCGTGAACGTGTGCGTTTAAAGTATCCATACCAAACTTTGGGATTGCTGGAAGGATAAAGCAACAGAACCATCGTAGTACTTATTTTTTACTTTACATGTATTGTGATGCCCCGTTGCCCTCGCGCCCTTTCGTATTGACGTCTCGAATGTGTTCAATCCCGTCACTGCAAATTTTTTTACCCCCACCCCATGCCTACGCGTGGGACGGGGGCGTACTTTCCTTTTTAGGGCTTTTATTTTATTAATTTAATTTAACCCCCCCCCCCCCCCCCCCCCCAAATTTCACCTTAACTATCCCCTTACTCATTGTTTTCATTTATAAAAAAAAAAACAAAACAACCAACAAAACAACAAAAAAAACCCAAAAAATAAGAAGAAAAAAAAAACAAAAAACAAAACCAAACAAAAAAAAACCCCCCACCACTCACTTTTAAAATACAAAAATAACCACACAAAAAAAGAATCAACCAAAAAGAGAAAAAAACACCAAAGAAAAAAACAACAAAAAATTTAAAAACAAACAAAAACAAAAGAAAAAGAGAAAAAAATCAAACCCCCTCCCCCCCCGACGGTTTTTCCCTCCCCCCCTCTCTCTCTTTCTTCTTCTTTCTCTCTCCCTGATCTTCTTCTTGTTCTTCTTCTTTTCCCTTCTCCTCCTCCTCCTCTCCTTCTTGCTCCTCCTCCTTCTTTTCCTTCTCCTTCTCCTTTCCTCCCCCCATCCCCTCCTCCACCTCCCCTCTCCTCTTCCTCCTCCCCTTCCTCCTCACCGCCCCGTCTGCGGACGTCATCGTCTGTTGGAGCCGTCGCCCTATCCTCCTTCCGCCCCTCCTTGTCCTCCTTTGCCCACCCTACTCCTCCTCCTCCCCCACCACCACCAGCTCCTTCCCCACCACCACCTCCTCCTCCCCCACCTACACCACCTCCTTCCCCATGACCTCCTCCTTCTCCCCCACCACGACCTCCTCCTCCTCCCCCACCACCTCTTAATCCCCCCTTACCCCACCCCCTCTTAAGCCCCCCTTCGCGCGCAACCAAACCTTTTTGTGGTTGCGGTCTTCGTAGCAGCTATTCCCACGCCATGGTGCTGTTCCACGGGCTTGTTTCGCGGCTTTTCCCATGTTGGAGCAATTTTTGCGTCTTCATAGCAGCTGTTCACATGCAGCTATATGTGGTCGTTGCGTTCGTGGTCTTTGCGGGCATTCACCCGTGAGGACGCGCGTCGGACTCGTTCATGGCCGTGCGTAGTTGCTGATGTTCATACGCGACTGTTCACCCGCGCATCCAGGTATTTATTTTTGAAATCTTGAAAAAAAAAATTAAACCATAACATCCATTTAAAATAATAATATATATTTTTTAGTTTCCAAAAAAAATTAAAAAATTTTCAAAAGATTACAAAAAAATTTTGAAACTTTTTTCCACAGTTTAAGAATTTTTCTTCATGAAAATGCCATTAATTAATTATTGAAAAATCCAAATTGCCTACAATTATTCACAAAATGATGGAAATTGATAAAATTTCCACAAAAATACCTCAAAATTAGAAAAACAAATTCCAAAAAAACACATTCACTTTTTTTCTCATTTTGGATATTTTTTTGAATGAAAAATTATTAAAATATTTTTTTAAAATGCTTCTTTTTTTGAAAAAATCTTATGACAATGTCATTATCATAAACACATCCTTGAAACTCCCAAACATGATAAAAACATTTCCATCACATTGAAACAGAATGGTTTTTGGCCCTCATAGTGGGACAAATTGGTTTCTTGGTTATTTTTTTAAAAGAAGAAAAAAACAAAACAATACACCAAGGTATGATAGTGACATACTTCGTCGATGACAATGGACACTACATGATTCTGTCACAGGACCGGTGTTTAACTCTGGCCTTTTATTCCAGGGTCCTGGGATACTTCTGTAGCATGTTCAAACTCTTACCTCCATTTTGCTAGAGTACATGTTACTTCTGGGGATACCACTATTCGCATTGCAGCTCATTTTTGCTGGTATCTTGCTTTCATGCATCAACAGTCCACCCTGAATACTCGAAAGAGTATCCCACATTTGCTGACTAATCAAAATGAGGATGTAGCTATTGCTCACATGGATGTTATGTATTACTTTGCACAGGCCTTCCCTATCAGGTTCATAATTTTACTGGAAAGGATGTGTTGTCTACACTTCCTCCAAAATGTACCTCAGTACTTTGTAGATGAGAACAAAGCCTTGGACCGTCTTAAATTTAGTATGCAATTTAAGAAGAAATACCTTCATCCTACTTCGTAGGAGTAGGAGGGTTTTCATGATTGTATCCTCTCTTTCTTAATGGAAACTTCTTCTTTCTCTCAAAATTTTTGGGGATTTGTGCCATTCAGACTATATTTGTATATGGGTATTTTTTGTGTTGGGTTTTGTTTGTTTTTTATATCGTGAGGAGCTGATGAAGATGAAGCTGTGAAAATTGTTGATTATGGTTATAACATGGTTGTAGTGGGAATTTGGATGCCGAACTCTTACATCCTTTAATAGTTTGAGTTATTTTGGTTTTATGGTATTGGAATGGTTTTTAGTGTTATTGGTTTTCCTTTCATATGTGTTTTAGATACATGTTCTATGAAGTTGATATGTTGGGGTCATGATAGTAGCTGGTGATTTGAGCTGGATTGAAGATTCTTTTTAGCAAATATTAGAGCCTTTATTCATTTTTTTTCTGAAGTTGCGAGGACGCTTCCTTTCTAAGTGTGGGGATATGTTGAGTGCTGAAATGATATGTTTTTTGGGTTGATTTTTTGTTGTTTTTGTTACTAAATGGTTGTTTTTTGTGATGGATTGTTTGAATTTGAAGATGTTTTGAAGTGTTTGGAATGGTTTAAGTATGTTTGAAGGGTTTATGATGGTTTTTGATGAGGATATGTTGTTCTGTAGGGTTTTGTAATTTTTTCTGTTTGGTTCTGTAAGGTCTGGTTTTCTTTTGTTTTCTTTTGTTTTCTTTTGTTTTCTTCTGTTTTGGTAGTTGAGATGGTTGAATGAATGTTTTGAGAGATGGTTGAGGTTGTGTTAAAAGGTTTATGAAAGATTGAATTGGTTTTGGTTTGGTTTTTTTGGTCTCATTGATCTTTTGTAAGGTTTTGTGGTTTTGTTGTTCTGTATTTCTGTTGCTTTGTGGTCTATTCTGTTCATTTCTGTTGAGTGTTATGTTGGATGTATGGATGTTTGGGAAGTGTTTTTGTTTTAGGAAAGGATGAATGGAAGCTCTATTCAAGCTAATTGAAGTGAATAAGTAGCTGCTAAAGATTCACAGAAGGTTACAGAAGAACAGTCACACAAGCTAGATTTCACAAGACACTATGATGTCTCTGGTGCCTCTTCGTATCTGGCATACCTTTTGGGAGGTGCATCCACGACCAAGAGAGGAGAATTGAGTGTCATTCTTGAGTATTGTAGTGAGGTTATGATGTATTATTGAGAGAGTAAGAGTATGTGAGAGAGAGAAGTGAGAAAAACTCAATTCTATGCCTAAGAATAATGTATCTACTATGAGAGATAGAGAGAGAACTCTGAAGACAATGAAGATGAATACTATGTGATTGATTTCCATTCAAAAACGGTGTATTCTTTTGTGTTTCTTATTTTATTGATGGATTCTGTAAAGATGTTGAAGATTATGGTTGATTTTATCAAATCCATGGGAGTATCTACTATGATGCTACGTGACGATTTGTTCTTTCCTTGTTATGGTTCTCTAAAGAATGAATTAAAAGCTTGTTGATGTTACAAGATAGATTTTCTTGCAGTAGAAACCCCTTTTCCTTGTTGTTCCTCTTGGGGATCCAAATACTTCCATTACACTAGCAAAGGAGATAGAGTTGGGATTACAAGAAGTCTATGTAACTAGGGCAAATCTCTATTCAAGTCTCAGTCTTGGCAATAATTTGGCATTAACTACATCTAGTGGAGATCAAGGTACGGTAAATACATTCATGACCCAATCCTAATATAAGAGGATGTGTGATACAAAATGTACCTATGTTGCAAGCTCCTCCTAATGATGCTATGCCAATGGCTAACCAAATAGCTCCATGAAATAGTGAAAGCTAAAATTTGATGAATCCCAACATAATGCCAACTAGTCAGCAATAATCGATACCTAGCCAAGTGGTTAGATCATCATGTAACAAGTGGGATACATATAAACTAGGGGTTAGACACCTAGTCACACTAACCGAGGTATATAAGGTTCAAGAGTCCCAAATTAGAACAACCATGTATTATCAAGAACATACTCTTCACCTTCATCTTCAGATTCCATAGCTTCCTCCTTCCTTCTCTCCTATTTTCTATCTTTCTCTCTCCTCTCTTAGTCTTCTTTTCTCTTCTTCTTGCTCTATTTCTCTCTCTTCAGCTCTTCTCCTCTCTCCTCTTAACTTTATTCATTACAAGTGGTATTGGAGCTTTAGGCCTTTGGTCCTTTTCTTCTTTGCCCTTTTTTCCTTTTCAAAACCCAAAAACGTGAGCTACTCAGCTTACAGGTACATGTACAACAAGGACTACAGCTAACCTCAACTTTTTGGAGCAAGCAAGAGCTATGGCTGAAGATTTAGACATAACTAGAGGTAAAATGGCTAAACTAGTAGGCTGTCACTTCTTTTCATGCAAATTTTAAGGGTCTTAGGCCAAGTTTACAGTTCTAGGAGTTAGAAGAGGGAAAAACCCCAGCTACTTTTTTACCTCAACCCTCCTCTCTCTTCTCCTGCAAGCTGCCATGGCTGCCAGCCCCCACAACCTCTCCAAGGTTGCTCCAGCCACCTCTAGGACATTAGCCACCACTAGGAACTAATCCCTCTCATCCCCAACTATAGAGTTTGAATACCCTTGAGGCCAAGGAAACCCTGCCCCAAGCAGTAGGCAACATCCCACAATTTGCGGTGCAAATTGCATTGCTGCCTCTGCCTTCCTCCTTCCTTCTGCTCCAGCCACCATTGACAACCTCCTGGTCATTCATGCCCCTTGAGGCAAGTGGCTTAAAAATTACTTTAGCAATATTGGCACTTCTCCCTCCAACATTGATCTCCCAAATATAAACGCCCTGTTGTACATTGTCTATGGGTAGCCATTATAGCTTAGCTCAAGCTCTTGATCTAGCCCACAACCTCTAGAGTTCAGCCCCCTCAAGAGACCTCACCATTTTTTCCTCTTTCTTACTTGGATTGAAGGTATGGAGATTAGCATGTATGGGCTTCTTATGGGTAGCCATGAAAGCTCCATTTGAATCTTTCCAACCTTGAATTTCAAGCTGAGGAACAAGCATGGGAGCCCTCATCATCATCATCAGTGAAAGCATTTGAATGTTGAAGTCTTATTCCATGGGAATGCCCCAACCAACTGGGCTTGCTTGATGGAGTAAACAGGCATCATGATGAGGTATGCTTCAATCGTCTCCCCAAGCACTAATGAGGTATGTCAATCTGATCTTAATCTCTCAAGTTTATCCACTTGCTGAGCTTAGTCCCTTTGTTCGAGAGATTAATATTGCAAGGTTCTAGATAGCCCTGCATCCCTTCAAGATTAGCCCCATATGGAGGTGGCTTCCAAGGCACTTCTGTGCCTAATAAAAACCCCAGAATACCCACTAACCCCACTTTCCATGCTAAAAGAAAATAGGGCACTTTTGGGATAGCATTTGACTATAATGCTAAGAATAAGTATGCTCAAAACAAACAATCCACTACATCACCTTCCCATGGCTCTAGTGGCCAACTCTTCATTTCTCTGGATGTCGTGAAGGAACGGAAGGAAAAGGGCCTATGCTTTGAATATGGGGATAAGTAAAATGTTGATCGGGCCTCCAAGTTCCCTTACAAGATAGCTAAGGTCAAGGTCCATAGCATGTATGTCATGGAAGATTGGCACAATGATGAGGATGATCGACTATGTTGAGCTTGCTGAGGATGTAGATCACGAGTAGTTCTATGACCCGGAGGATGGGTTTCCTTTTGACCCAGGTGGTTGTCCATCATAGATGATCTAACATGCCACCCGCCTACCACTTCCCTTTGCTCCATCTCCTTCGATGCCCCAACACCCTGTGCATTCAAGGAAGTATCCATGGAATGCATGCCTTCATCCTTGTGGATAGTGCTAGAAATCATAGTTTTGTCAATAAATCAACCATTGAACGGTTGAAATGCACCCCTATAGAATTACACCACCCCTTGAAGGTCCAAGTAGCAAATGGAGAAGAAGAAATCAACACACATGTATGTCCCATAGTTCCATTATGCTTGGCTGAAAATTACATTGCATTGGTTGATCTACTTGCCCTAGATATGGGCCCCATTGATATTGTCTTAGATTGTGATTGGTTGAAACAATTGGGAAAATTTACTATGGGCTTCTCTCATCTCTACATGGACTTTATGATGCATGGACATCCCATTCGCCGAGAGGGAGTTCAAAATCATGCTAATTTTCAGCTCATCATAGCAAAGAAACTCAAAAGGGAGTTTAAGAAATGCTCACAAATTTTTGTATTGCAATTGAATAAGAACAATTTAGGTCAGCCCTCTACAGTATCTAATGATTCAGTCTTGCAGGCCCTACGTGAGGAGTATAATGATCTATTTCAGATGCCTAGAGCCCTTCCCCCTAAGAATGGACCACCCACTTGATTTAGAGCCCCATTCCAAGCCAGTAAACAAGCCACCTTATAGACTCTCCAAGTGTGAACATGAAGAGGTTGCAAAGCAAGTTAAGGAGTTGTTGAAGATGGGTTTCATTGAATCAAGTTCTTCCCCTTATGCATCCCATGTCCTGTTAGTCAAGAAGAAAGGTGGCTCTTTTCGCATGTGCATTGACTACAGAGACTTGAACAAAATCACGGTGAATAATTGCTACCCCATTCCATGGATTGATGACTTGTTGGATGAGTTGAAAGGACCATGCTTGTTCACTAAGATTGACTTACACTCTGGCTACCATCAAATTAGTATGAGGGAGGGAGATGAGATCAAAACGGCCTTCCGGATTGATCATGGGCTTTATCATTTTCTAGTGATGCCTTTTGGATTGACAAATGCCCCTGCCACATTTCAAAGCCTCATGAACAAAATCCTTCAATCCTTTTTGTTCAAGTTTGTGCTTGTTTTCTTTGACAACATCGTTATTTACAACAAGTCACCAAAGGAGTACTTGGCACATGTCAAAAGGGTGTTTGACATATTGAGAGAGCATCGACTTTTTGCTAAGGAGAGCAAATGCACCTTCATGCAGACATCGAGTCTTGGGACACATTGTGAGAAAAATTGGCATACAGGCTGACCCGAAGAAGCTACAATGTGTTAGGGACTGGCCAAGTCCATCCACCACCACTTCATTGCATGGCTTCCTTGGTCTCTCTCCATTCTATAGACACTTCATTAAGCACTATGCCACCATTCCAACACCTTTGATTGATCGATTGAAAAAGGAGTCGTTCTTTTGGGATGTCACTGCTAATCATAGCTTCAAGTAGTTAAAGGGCGTGCTTACTTTTGCCCCCATCCTTGTCTACCCTGACATCTTTAAGTTGTTTACCATTCATTGTGATGCCATGGCATGCTGTGATTGCATTTGAGAGCCATAAGCTTGATGAGAAGGAGATACAAATGAATGTATATGACCAGGAGATGTTACCTATCCTCCATGCTATAAAGAAATAGCATCACTATTTGTATGGCAACCGCTTCCCAGTAAAAAGTGACCACTGAGTCCTCCAATACTTTTTGACTCAGTCCACTTTGACTCCTAAGCAAAAGCGATGGGTAGAGACACTACAAAACTATGACTTTGACATTTCCCACACTCGGGTCAAAGATAATATCGTGGCTCATTCACTCTCTTGGATGTGGGCATGCAGAGTGTCCTCTATTTCAGAGTTGCATAGTGATTGGATTGAACAGCTTCAAAAAGCTTACTTGTTAGATGATTACTTTAGCCACATCTTCAAGAAATTACAGCGTGGGGTCATGGCTAAAAACTCCCAATATCAGCTCAAGCATGGCCTTATTTGGTCCCATGGCAAGATTGTCATCCCACACACTTCCCCCTTCATCATGGAAATGACGCATTCTTGCCCCACTGCTGCTATTCACCTGGGTGTTTTCAAAACATATGAAAGGATTTCCAAGTTCTTTCATTGGAAAGGCTTATGGAGGGATATCAAGGACTTTGTGACCAAATGTGTTCCATGCTAATAGAACAAGGACAATACACTCAGGCTCGCTGGCCTCTTGCAACCCCTCCTTATTCCTGAATGGAAATGGGCTCATATCAAAATGGACTTCATCAGTGGCCTTTCTGTGACCAAGAAAGGGTGGAATAGTATCAATGTAGTAGTTGATCACCTCATCAAAGCTGCCCACTTTATCCCCACTAAGACCCAATACACTACCTCTCAGGCGGCCACTCAACTTATGGAATATGTCTTCAAGTTGCATGGATTACCACAAGTCATAGTACATGATTGCGATGCTAAGTTTATGAGCAACTTTTGGCAAAAAGTTTTCACATCCATGGGCATAAAGCTTGCTCCATCGATCCTGCATACCACCCTCAAACTAATGGCCAAACTGAAAGAGTGAACAAATGGCTTGAGATATATTTGAGGCACTTTTTCCATGATGTACAACACATTTGGGATACGTGGCTCCACTTGGCTAAGTTTGCCTATAATAACTATATCCACTCTAGCATTGGAGTTTTCCCTTTTGAGGCCTCATACGGGTATAAAGTTCCCCTCCTACAGTCTTATTTAATTATAAGATAAACCCTTAGAGTCAAGTTGAGTTGGATTACATGCAAGCCCTACTTCAGCAATGCAAAGTGAATCTTCAAAAGGCACAAATACACATGAAACTCTATGATGATGAGAAAAAAATTCATTTGGAATTCCAAGAAAGGGAATTGGTCCTCTTGAAAGTGCCTAAGTCCCGCTACTCCACTCTAAAAAAGGGAAACAGTAACAAGCAGGTCCACCACTTCTATGGCCCCTATAGAATCCTAAAGAGAGTTGGAGACTTGGCCTACCAATTAGAGCTTCCGCCACCACAAAAATCCACAATGTATTCCATGTCAGCAAGCCGAAACCCTTCTGTTGAGATGACAAGCTCAACACATGCAGACATTAATGATGGACCACCTGGTTAAATGGGTCCACACGTCTACACTTAGCACATCGGTGGTCATTATGACTCTCACATGGCCATTGACTCATTACTTATTATATTCATGTTGTTACACCTATTTATAGTTGGCATAGTTATAGCGCCAATCGACTAGTGTAGTCGGTTATGCATTGTTTGACTTAGTAGGCCACTTTCCTTTATGTTGTATCCTATCTATACTTTGTGTACATTGAAAAATGTGTGGAAGAAGAAGAAGAAAATAGCAAGAAAACGTTTTGGCCTCCATCTCTCTTCTTGTCTCTTGAGTGAGCTTCTCCTTGTGCATTCTGTGTGTGTTCGGTGCAGCATCTTGAGCAAGTCCCCCCACCACATGATTCTTGACATGGTATCAGAGCTGCACCATTGATTGAGACTAGTTTTGAAGGCTAAAGAAAAGGAGAGGAGCCAAGGATTTGAGTAAGAAAGCAATGGGTAAGAAGCTCTTCCATTCTCTACTTCCTCTCTTGGATAGTGCCTGTGGAGGCAGCAGAAGCAGGGCAAAGCAAAAATCTCACATTGCAATGAGATTTGGTGTGCATGAAGAGTGCTGTGTATTCTGCAGATTAGGCTCTTTAGGGCTTTCCCACTGCTATTTTGGCCATCTGAGGTCATTTCAGGCCCCATTTTAGACTCGCAAGGTTGCGGACAGCAGTTCGAGTGGTATCCTACAATTTTAGCTGTGTGTGTCGTATATAGGTGCACAGGTTACAGATTTCAGATATGTAAGTTCAAAGGTGTTTACTAGCAAATAAACGCAAGGTTTATTTGCAAATTGGTTGCAGATTGTATGTATTGTTGAGTAGACAGTGAAAAAGGCTGTCTGGTGTATTGCTGTGTACTACAGGTCAAGGGCTGTAGAAGATTTGCTTGTTGTTTGGTATTAGTTTTGTGATAATGACAGAGAACAGTGGAAACCCCATCATTGAGAAGCTCAACAAGAACAACTACCCTTCATAGAAGTTCCGTGTCACGAACTTCCTTATTGGAAAAGGTCTCTACGAGTTTGTTTCAAGTGAAGAAAAGGAGCCGCAGGTGAGTGATCCTCCAACTGCAGAAGAGACAAAGGCATGGAAGGAATGGAATGCAAAAGACAAAAAGGTCATGTATTGGTTGTCTACAGTAATTGACAATAATATGCTGGGACATATTCGAAATGCAGAGAATTCATATGCAGCTTGGACCATACTTGAAAGTATGTTTTCCGTAAATATAAAGGCACGGAAGATTCAACTCAAGCAAGAGTTGAATACATTGAAGAAAGGGAAGATGTCTATCAATGAGTATGCATTGAAGGTAAGGAGCATTGCAGATGCCTTGGTAGTGATTGATGCAATGGTTGATGATGATGATTTGGTGTTGTCTACCTTGGGTGGACTTAACAATGAAAAGGCTTGGAAGTCTTTTGTAACTTCCATATATATCAGAAAGCCATTTCCAGATTTCGATGAGTTGGTCTCCCTTATGATCACTGAAGAGATCAACATGCAGAGTGAGACATCTAAAAAAAGTGGTGAACATGTCCAAGCTTTCTACTCCAATTCAGGAAGGGGACGTGGCAAGTCCTCTTCAAGAGGCCGTGGTATAGGACATGGTAGTGACAACCACCAAAACAGATTGAATCAACAATTTGGTGATATGCAGGTTTCAGGAGGTCGTGGTAACTTTAGAGGCAGGGGGAACTTTAGAGGAAGAGGTGGATGGCAGAACAGAGGTTCTAACAACTCTAATATTGTGTGTCACTACTGTGGCAAAACAGGTCATATTGCAGCCCGATGTTATGCTAAAAAAGATGATATTCGCAGTGGTAAGTTGCAACAAGGAAACTATGCATCGTCTTCACAATAGAATGAAGACAAAAATGAACGTCTGTTTGTTATGCAGCATATGCCAAATGCTGTTACAGGAAAGGGAACATATGATGATGTTTGGTATGTTGATTCAGATGCATCCAATCATATGACCAGCCATGCAGAATGGTTTGGAGAAATGTAAGATTTGCAAAATACAGGTTATCTGCAGATGGGTGATGATTCATGCCACCCAATCTCACACATTGGAAAATTTTCCTTGTCCTTGCATGATAGTAAGACAAAGAGTCTTTCAGATGTATTACATGTGCCATCTATTACAAAGAACTTGGTGTCAGTCGGTCAGATGGTAGAGCAAGGGCTGCAAGTCAGATTTAATGCAAAGGGTTGCTTTGTAGAAGACTTCAATGACAAGTGCAGGTTGGTTGCAAAGGGAAGTAGAGTTGGACGTATGTTTACTCTGGATGTTGGAATTCCTACTATGAATGTGCTATGTATGCTAAAGGAAAAGGTGTTGTTGCAGATATTGAAATTTGGCACAAACGCATTGGACATGCAAATGTACAAAGGCTAAAATTAATGTAGTCCAAAGGGTTGGTTACAGATTTTTCTACATTTAGAGTTGCATAATTTCATAAGGTATGCGAAGCATGTCAGTTTGGCAAGCAGGCAAGACAATCCTTTTCACATGACAGAGATGTAAGCATAAATATCCTTGATGTTGTGCATACAGATATTTGGGGGCCTACACAAAATGTATCTCTTGGAGGCAGTTCATACTTTGTCACATTCATTGATGATTCTTCTAAAAAGTTGTGGGTATATTTTATGAAGGAAAAGAGTGAAACGTTTGAGCACTTTAGAACTTTCAAGGCTGCAGCTGCTGAAAGAGAAACAGGCTTGAAAGTAAAGTGCTTGAGGTCAGATGGAGGGAGAGAGTACCTCTCGAATGAGTTTAGTGATTTTCTGAGCTCTCATGGGATAAAGAGACAGTTCACATGCAAGTATATGCTACAGCAAAATGGTGTTGCAGAAAGAAAAACCAGGCATATTGCAAAAGTTGCACGGGCATTAATGGCTGAAAAGAATATGCCCAAACATTTTTGGCCTGAGGCTATTCATACTGCTGTCTACATTATGAATAGAACTCCCACAGCTGCGGTTCATGGGATGACTCCTGAAGAATGCTTTATGATGGGACCTGAAATGGACTGGCACTAGCTGGACCTCATACTCATAACAAACAAACACACCCTCACGGCCTCGCGGACCAAGAGCGTCAATCTGCTACAAACTGCCCTAAAGCCTAATCTATACATTTATAGTTTTGTAGTTTTGTAGTCCAACGTTTCCCTTTCTATAAACTCCTCAGAGAGCGAACCCATACACATTAGTGCTAAATGCCACGATAATCTCATACATGGGAAGCAGCCTACGGTTGATTGTCGTTGCCCCACTGCAACTCTCCTACATCTTAGGGATTGGCCCTTCGATGCATCGCTAAAACATATAGAACATTCGAACACAAACTCCTCTCTTTTATATTTCTCGTATTTCCAGGAGATACCATGTGTCCTTACTTAACAGTCCCTTAGGAAACTGACCCTCTATCCTACGGCAAGGGATAACCTTACGCTCTCAATCGTGGGTCAAATTCCTAAGAAAACAAGTGCTATGCAGTCCAGGAGCTTTTCCGTTGATACCATGAACTATGCATAGTGCATAATGTGAACGGTTTAGTGCATAAACAGAAGAAAATCAGCATTGTGCATCGTGCAAAACCATTCTTTTCATGATTTCCATGCTAGTGTTTATGTGCTGCAATGAGGGAAGACACTGAGCCTTACGCTCATGCTGCCTTTCCCTTTATTTTAAAACGATGTCCTATAGGCATGATGCAACACATAAACCAGATTTTAGTTTATGTTTTGAAGCTCAACCTCCCCTCTCACCCTGCCGTTTAATGTTTTGCATTCGTTGATAGGTGAAAGGGTCGTTTTATGTGTGTTTCCTTACAAAGAAAGCGATAAAACATGAACGAAAACATAGAAACGAGGGTAAACCGAGGCCAACCTTGTGCTTTACCTTCATTATACGTTGCACAAACACACATGTAATTTTTTGGAATTTTCCTTTTATCGTTTCCTAATTTTCTCCCATTTAAAACCCATTTTCACCATTTTTTGGTATTTTTCCTCTATTTTCTTCAATAAAAAATGACTAAAATTAAGATTGATTGTGGGTTGTGGCCCTTAGGTTCCTTGACAGCAAAATTTCAGGTTTTGTATGCGTCATGTCTCATATTTCCCATCTATTTTGCAAAAACCCCATTTTTACCCCCTAAAAACACGTGTTTTTTCGGGTTTTATAACATTAATTTCAGCCATATCGCTTATGATTTTCAGATTTTTAGATTATAAACTGTTGAAACTCATAGAAAACAATATCATAATGAATATTCAGCCCATGAGAACAATGTTTCATCAATCAAATGGCATAAAAACTCATTTTTCTTCATAAAAATTTGAATTACCACTTAGGTTTCGTGTTTTGGAATTTTGGTTTTGCTGCGGGATTGCGAATCAGCCCACATTCAATGTCCAACATTTTCACAATCAGCAATCTTCATATCTACATCCACCCGGAAGCAATCCGGTCCCAATCAGACAATCTTTCCTTCACCGTTCTTCATTTCCTCTTGAACGCAGGAACAACCCTTTAGAGGAGAGAGAGGGAGGAGAGAGAAAGATTAGATCTAGTTCTCTTCATTCAGGCAGCCATTCCACGAGCGAAGGGTGGCGATAAGACCAGCAAAGGGAGAGAAGTTGCTCCCCATTGTCAGTTGCATAGGTTGTTTACAACCTGCAACAATCACCCTCATCAAGATTCATGGCGCAAATTTCACTGTGTGCAGCTCACGTCATCTTCATCCTCTTCTCCACGATTTTCTTCATGTGGCATAAAATTTGGGGGTGTCCAAGGCTCCCAAAGGGCACCACCCCTTTTGGCCAAACTTTGGTCCACCTTTTCGCATCTTGACCGGTTTCTGGAATCTCTCACGTTCGGGCTCTGATTCGAGTGTTGTAAATTTCTACGTGTCCATCTCGACATCCTGCACAAGCTAGCAGCTCCTCTAACTTGCCCAAGTGCTCTGAAGAATTATGAAAAATCCGGGAGTGTCGCTCGGGCACCTTTTAAAAGCCGTCTTTCACTTGGTGCTTAAAATCATCCTAGCTTGCAGCCACCGCCTTCGATGTTAAATATTTTTCCCCTAAATTCTGGATTTTTTGGCAAATTTTAGGCACATCTCGGGCTCAAAACTCCTCTCTCATTGGCAACCATGGGATAGGGCAACTCAGCCCGTTGAATCCCACAACAGATCTGCACAAAACAACCAAAGAAAGCATCAAGCTGATACAAAATAGATACATACTAAAACATAGCACAATGCTCACCCTACCCCCTGACAAAACCAAGGCATGACATCCACAAGGAGTAAGCCTAGCATAATCTGATAGAAGATCCGAAGCTAGTCACTAACCGACTGCTCCAACACGACCAAACTGAAAAAACCTATCAAAGATGTTGCCCTAAGTGGTGGTCTGAACTACTTACCTAACTAAGGATAACACAACTAGGAGCTCCTACTAGGTGAGGACTCCTATAGCCTGATCAAGAAGTATTGTCTTTTAGCACATTTTTCTTCTTTTAGGTTCTTATTTCCCCATACTCGGGCATGTAAAAAGGAGGGAGTTGAGCGTAGTGACCCAAGGAGAACAGGGCATCGGCCTCAGGTCCTGTCTCGGTACCCAAGAACCTACCAAGCCCTCGCAAGGCGACACTTAATCCTTTTCTAACACTCACTTTTATTTTTGCTCCAACCTTCCTTACTTTCTTCTTTTCCAGTGAGACGCCACCCCTAGTAAGATAAGGCATCGGCCCTGGGTTTGACTCGTCCCCAAGAACCTACCAGGCCTTCGCAAGGCGATGATCAACTGCTTATAAATTTTCATTTCTTTCCTTTTCTATTTTTATAGGAGTTAGAATCCCTTTTTACACACCTTTGTATATATCTATTTTCTTTAAGATATTTAGGGTTTCTTGTTCCTCTCTATTATCATCATATTTCCTTCAGGTAGGCTTCTCTAACTGCCTCACAACTAACAAGAACTCCTAGAACGGCTGCCTAGCAGGCTAGCAGAACAGGGTCACTAGAACTACTTTCTAAAACATGTATTTTGATGCGTGACAATGTCTTTACAGGAGGCAACAACTACTCAGACCTCCCTCAGACGTACCTAACCTAAACTTGGGACTTTATGCCTTGGACGCTGGTCCCCAACAAGAAAAGAAAATCCCCTACAAGTACACAGACACATATAGCATAAAACACGGTACTCATAAAGGAGAGATATCACCTGGATAGGGCCACGAGAAGCTCCCGTGCAACAAAAGGCTCCTTCCAAGCTCTTCTTCAAACCTGTCTAGCACAAGACTAAAATAAGAAACCATTAACCGCACCTGTACTAAACAGACAACTGGCCCTCTTGGCCTAATGAGATAAAATATTTCTCTACAAAAACCAATTGTCCCTCTTGGCCTAACGAAATAATACATATAGCACCTCGCAAAACTGGCCCTCTTGGCCTAACAAAATCAAATAGAATAGCACCTACACATCCCTCCCCGAAAGAATACAGATATATGATAATATGCTCCTTTCCAAGGAGGAAAAATAAGGCTTGCAGCCCTAAGCTAAATGCATAAGGTTATGACCCATCCCTCCTGCATATATAGCAAGAGGTGTACGCATAACATGTTTTCTAATCAGCCTATGGGTCCAGGATAACAACGGTAGATTAGTCTCGGCTACTCTTTACATCACCCATATCAACCATCGCCTGCCATATATTGCATGCTTTGATAACATTCCCCACAAGCGATTGGGTCCTGTCTCATTATTAATAACAATATCCAAACTAGGACCACATTTGAAGAAAAGGTCTTCTTCATAAGCAAGATTTGCCAGTGAATCCGCAAACTGATTCTAGTAACGTGGAATTAGCTAAAGAGACACTCTCTCAAACTCCTCAAGTAGGGTCATCACAGTTTGATGATACATACAAATGATGGGATTCCACATTGTGTATGTCCCATCTAGCTGATTCAAGATCAACTGGGAATCCCTTTTACTAACAAATGCCGAATACCACGTTGCTTGGCAATATGCAGTCCCATAATCAAGGCTTTATACTCCGCCATATTGTTAGTGAATCCTACCCCGAGATAAGCAGCTAACTTCATCGTAACTCTACGTTGGGGATCTCGGATTACTACTCCAACACTCCCTTAAGTATGATAGTCAAAATTTAGCATGTTTAGAGGATGAACTGATGGCTCCATCCCACCTTCTTCATTAAACTCAACAGGGATACTTGTCAACAGTCGTAAGCAGTGATGGCAGAAGACTTTGATTTCCCAGACAAAGGTTTCGTCTTCTTGCTCAATCACTTTGTATCCTTTGCTCCATCAGATGAGTTTCCCCTGATGGTATCTCTGCTCCAGATATGGGTGCTCCAAATAAGAAATTAACCGCCCCATCAACCAGCTTTAAGCTCTTTTGCAGGTCTCAAATCAGCCCCAGCATGGACCTGCAATGCATTTTTATGTATTAGCATACTTAGAAATAATAAGGTTTAATATTATTAAGATTAACCATATTTTTAAATTCGACTCCTAGTAGAGTCGTAGACCTATTTTTCCCTATCCTAACAATCTTGTAGGGCCCATCCCATCTAGGTTCCAGCTTCCCTGGAAACGGCTCCCTACGCGCATCATAGTATTGAACTAATTGCCCTTTTTTAAAGGTATACTTCTTTGCTTTAAGGTCGTGCAACTGCTTCATCCGATGTTTAGCTACCCTCCTAGTGTAATAAGCTCTACAATTTCAGCTCATCCAGGTGGGCTAGGGTCATGAAACATTCAAAGAGTGAATCCTCATCTCCCAAAGAGTGGTTAATTACAAACCGTATGGTTGGCAACTCAATTTCAAGGGGTAACAGACACTCTTTCCCATAAACTAACTTAAATGGAGTATGGCCGGTAGCTCACTTGAACGTTGTATTGTACGCCCATACTGCCACATACAACTTCCTGTCCTAGTCTCTTTTCTTCTCCGAGACTATTTTAGACAAGATACCCATAAGCTGCTTATTAGTACTTTCAACTTGCCCGTTGGCTTTTGATCACTTTATTCAAAAAATGGGTTCCACGGTCCGACACTAGTTCCTTCGGTGGACCGAAACGGTAGATAATCTACTCTAAAAGAAAACTTGCAATCTCTTTTGCATTTTCCTGCCTCGTCGCCCGTGCTTCTAACCATTTTGTAAAATAATTAGTTGCTACTATAGTGTACCTCTTCTAAATAGTACACGACGGGGTAATAGGACCCACAAAGTCAATGCCCCACTTCTCAAATGGAAGGATAGCCATGATAGGCAGAAGTGGGCGTTTCCTATTCTCTCTGTTGTCATGTCTTTGACAGGTATCACATCTCTTAACATACTCAAAGGAATCTTGGAAGATGGACGACCACCAATATCCATCTCTTAAAGCTTTCTGTGCCATCAACCATCCAACAGCGAAGTGCCCTCCACACGCAGAGTCGTGGCACTCTTCCAAGATGAAAGGAACCTCGTCAGGCATCACACATCAGCGATAGATATCATCAACACCCTACCGATATAGTGTTCCTGCGATCAAGGAAAACTTCAAAGCCTGTTGCCTAATTTTCCTTTTTTCTGATTTTGATAAACCAGCTCCAGTCTCTCCTGTTGATAGATAATGCGTAATAGCAGCATATCAAGATGGAATAGAAGTTGTATCAATTTTAAACATTTCTTCAATATCACCTCCTTCAGCCAAAGTCTCTTTCGGCTCCTCGAAATCCACAAGGCATTCCACTATACACTGTAACCTCGATGGCTTACTCTTAATCTCATAATCGAACTCTTGCAAAGTGATTAACCACTTTGCCAGATGATCAGGCAGTTGCAGCTTATTCATAAGCAATCTAAGCCCTTCCGCCTTCATATAGAATACTACCTTCTCATAGAGGATGTAATGCCTGAATTTCTTAGTCGCAAAGACCATCGCAAGACACAACTTCTCCATGTAGGTGCAGTTAATTTTTTATATGCCCAATTTTCGACTAGCAAAAGCTATCGGATGATACCACTTTTCCTCCCAGATTTGGACTAAACAGTTGAAAGCTACCTTACAAGGATCGCTCCATACAAATAGACAGCTAAAGGATAATAAGTTCGTTAATGGCAACATCCTTTCTGCCAAGGCATTTATAAACCTCCGATAGTACCCTATCGATGACAGAAAGCTATGTACCTCTTTCGGAGTGCGTGGTGGACTCATAGCGACTATAACCTTGATCTTTTCAAGGTCAGTTTTGCGATTCCTACTGAACTGACCACATGGCCTAGCAATAGCCCATAAGGTACTCCAAAGAAGCACTTCCGTGGATTAAGAGTGATACAAAATTGTTTGCAGCGCTCAAAACACTTTCTTAAAATAATCAACATCCTTTCCCTTACAGTGGTATCCCCCAGGTCATCGATAAATACTTTCAACTCATTTGGGGAGATGTCACCAAAGGTCTTGTCTACTGTTTGTTGCCATGATCCAGGTGCATTGCACAAACCAAAAGCCATCACATGGTACGCAAAAGTACCAAAGACAGTAATAAATGTTATTTTCAACTTGTCCTCTTCTGCAATTGCCATCTGGTTGTATCCTGCAAAGCAATCCATAAACAAGTATATTTCCCTACCCGCTAATTGATCCAAAATCTAGTCAATAAATGGCAACGGATAGTAATCCGTAACCGTCTGCTTATTCAGCTCTCTAAAATCTACACATAGTTGGATCTGGTTGTTTTTCTTTCCTGATAACAACTGGTGAACACCATTCTGTGTGCTGTACAGGGAAGATTAAACCAGCTTTTCGTAACTTTTGCAACTCCTCAAATAGCTCGTCCCTCAATTCAAAAGGCATACGCCTTACCTTCTGACGTATAGGGCGACTTCCTTCTTTTAGAGGAATAGTATGAACATCCAGGCTGGGAGGAATGCCTCTCAACTCATCATAACTCCAAGCAAAGATGTCGCGGAATTCTTGAATCAAGGACACATAGTCCTCCCTTTTTGTTGAATTGAGCATGGAACCTAATTTTATTGGCCGCGAATCATTCGGCGTGCCAAGGTCCAACTCAATCACATCCGTGTCTCTTATCCTATCTTGTGGCTCTATCGGTTCGTTTAGAGTTATCTAATAAATATCCTCTATAGTGGACCCCTCTTTAGATTCATCACTAGATTATGTCTCACTACCAGATAGATCATCTGTTGTTTCTAATTCAGTAGAGGATAAAGGAACTCTCTCACTCTGAGGAGACTCAGGGTAAGCATCGACTATTACTCGGTTAGCACTCGACCTAGAACCACTCGACCGGTGGGTATATCAACTTGACAATCTGTTCATAAGATCCAAGGCCTACCTAGCAAAACTCGATAGCTAGGATGTCCTGCAAATCTTATCACCCTAAAGTCCAAGAATCATTCTACACTTGCAATTGTAACATGAACTTTAGTAACACAACCTTCTGGTTGCCTTAGGTTATCATCAGCCATTTTGAGAAGGGTGGAGCTATCTTTTTAGATGCCTAGACCCAACCTCTCCATCAACTCTGAACTCATGATATTGACGGAGGACCCAGTATCTACGATACCATGTTCCACTAGTATTCCATCCACGTATGTTGGAACCCTAGGGCAATTCTTTTCAGCATGATCAAACCAATCTTCCCCTACTCGTGCTATGCCTAAAGGTTCTACAATATATCCAATACGCAGGATATTTTTGAATTCCTTGCGTACTCCTAGAGATAATTTAATCAACTGTAAGAGGTTTACATCTGGTTTAACTTCGCAAAGAGAACTTGCCAAATCAAAATCATGATACGTAGCCAAAGCTCTCTTTTCTCGCCACACCATCCTTTCTTTTGGTCTCGGGACCAACTTCGATGCTTCTTTTTTAGCTCTTGCCTTCTTTCTTGGCACTTCCTCATCCTTCTTAGGATCGACTTTCCTATCACAATAGGCCTTAGAGGTCCCCCTTCCATGCTGGGATTCAGGACTTGTGTCCCCTTATCCCCTTGCTTAGGGTTTCCCTCGACCAGTTTTGCATTATCTTTGTCAACCTCTTTAGCCTTTTGGCCTCTTGTCACGGCTCTTAGGCTAGAGGTTTCAGTGTCATTGACCCGTACAGCCTCGATAAGGTTGACTCCATTGCCTTGTGGCAACTCTTCTATAGTGGTCTTTCCCCTTTGTAGTATTTGTCTTGGTCCATCATTTTGCTGCAGGTTATTACCTTGCGCTCTATGATTAACTAGACCTCGCTATTTACTCCGTTGTTGGAGGGAGCTAATCTTACTCCAATAGGTAGCGGCTAAGTGGCCTGACTTCCCACAAATATCACATTTAACATTTGGACAGTTTCTAGGGAAATGTTGTCCGCCACACCACTTACAGTTGAATCTTGAGGGACCACCCTCTTCGGGGCGTCGACTCCCTATCAGATTCTGCTGCTTCTTCAGGAAATTGACGTCAACAGCTATTTGCCGATATTGTTCAGAAATCATGTCAGTGTAGTGCTTCATCATATCCTTAACTTCGCCAAGGACATTAGATGCACTCGACTCATAGCCTTGATCATCTATCCATCGTTCCATTGGCCTAACAATTTGATTGGGCATTGGTTGTTGACTCACAAGAACAACATTAGGGTTCGAAACTTGGCCTCCAACATTTGGTGGAGCCAACTACTAGCCATAGGCATAGTCCCACTGGGAGGAGCTGGCAGCAAAGGTACATTTTGAACCATGCTTCCTCTCCCACTAGGGTTATTCATAGGCATCCCTTGACTTCCATTTGTCAATGGTAAATTGCCTCCAGGTACTAAACCCACATTAAGATTTATTCGAGAGGAGTAGGCCGTTTGTAATCGTTACTCTACATCAGCCAAAGCCACACTGCTCAATTGTACCTGAATATTGAAATCCAATCCATGTAAGAAGTATTGCAATTGGGCAGCCGGCAGAATGGGAATGTAATTTTGTAACTTACGAAACACTTTCTTAAGCTTCTTGGCATAGGCTTTCACATTCTCATGGGGGTCTTGGCATGTTACATTCAAAACACGCGACCAGTATTGGCCACCTCTTTCAAGGGCATATTCTCCTCGAAAAGCTGCATAAAATTGATCGATTGTGGCTATGGTTCCAGACTCTATGCTATGATACCATACCGCAGCCCTTCCTTTTAACGTCATGTTAAAGAACATCATAAGATTGTCCTCATCCTGGATGTGGTAATTAAACATTAATATTTGGAATTCACAAATGTGAAACTCCGCATCTTCTTTGGCTAACCCATTAAAAATGGGCAAAGGAACTCCTAAAGCTGGCAAATCTGGCGTCCCTGCAGGAATTGCAATGGGTTGTGCCATGGCGACAATTGGATTGACAATAGGAGTTTTGACTGATAGAATCACACCTCCACTTGAAGTGGGTTGACTTGGTGGAAGAGAGAAAGAACTTACGCTTCCTCCTGCACCTAAAGGACTATGTGCAGCAGTTGGGTTACTAAGATCACTGCCTCTTATGCATATCGGGCTACTCCTTTGAGGAGAATAACGACTTACAATCTCCAACCACCGTCTAGCCCTCTCAGCACGTTCTACTTTTTGTATTTCGGCTTGATGGTCCTGTAGAGGACATAAACCAACTTTTTAGTCCCTAAAAACCCTAGATTCGAGAACCACCACTTGTTGGCAACTCCCAGCAAACGCACCACTGATGGGACCTGAAATGGGCCGGCACTGGTGGCTATGGCACTCCTAGCCGGACCTCATACTCATAACAGACAAACACACCCTCACGGCCTCGCGGACCAGGAGCGTGAATCTGCTGCTAAAGGACAAACTGTCCTAAAGCCTAATCTATGCATTTATAGTTTTGTAGTTTTGTAGTCCAATGTTTCCCTTTCTATAAACTCCTCAGATGGAGAACCCATATACATTGGCGCTAAATGCCACGATAATCTCATACATGGGAAGCAGCCTACGGCTGATTGCCATTGCCCCACTGCAACTCTCCTACATCTTAGGGATTGGCCCTTCGATGCATCGCTAAAATATATAGAACATTCAAACACAAACTCCTCTCTTTTATATTTCTCGTATTTCCAGGAGATACCATGTGTCCTTACTTAACAATCCCTTAGGAAACCAGCCCTCTATCCTACGGCAAGGGATAACCTTAGGCTCTCAATCGTGGGTCAAATTCCTAAGAAAACAAGTGCTATGCAGTCCAGGAGCTTTTCCGTTGATACCATGAACTATGCATAGTGCATAATGTGAACGGTTTAGTGCATAAATAGAAGAAAATCAACATTGTGCATCGTGCAAAACCATTCTTTTCATGATTTCCATGCTAGCTTTTATGTGCTGCAATGAGGGAAGACACCGAGCCTTACGCTCATGCTGCATTTTTCTTTATTTTAAAATGACGTCCTATAGGCATGATGCAACACATAAACCAGATTTTAGTTTATTTTTTGACGCTCAACCTCCCCTCTCACCCTGCCGTTTAATGTTTTGCATTCGTTGATAGATGAAAGGGTCGTTTTATGTGTGTTTCCTTACAAAGAAAGCGATAAACATGAACGGAAACATAGAAACGAGGGTGAACAGAGGCTAACCTTGTGCTTTAACTTCATTATACGCTACACAAACACACATGTAATTTTTTGGAATTTTCCTTTTACCGTTTCCTAATTTTCTCCCATTTAAAACCCATTTTTCACATTTTTTGGTATTTTTCCTCTATTTTCTTCAATAAAAAATGACTAAAAATTAAGATTGATTGTGGGTTGTGGCCCTTAGGTTCCTTGATAGCAAAATTTTAGGTTTTATAGGCGTTATGTCTCATATTTCCCATCTATTTTGCAAAAACTCCATTTTTACCCCCTAAACGCATGTTTTTTCGGGTTTTATAACATTAATTTCAGCCATATCACTTATGATTTTCTGATTTTCTAATTATAAACTGTTGAAACTCATAGAAAACAACATCATAATGAATATTCAGCCCATGAGAACAATGTTTCATCAATCAAATGGGATAAAAACTCATTTTTCTTCATAAAATTTTGAATTACCGCTTAGGTTTCGTGTTTTGGGATTTTGGTTTTGGTGCAGAATTGCGGGTCAGCCCACATTCAATGTCCAGCATCTTCACAATCAGCAATCTTCATATCTACATCGACCCGAAAGCAATCCGGTCCCAATCGGACAATCTTTCCTTCACCGTTCTTCATTTCCTCTTGCACGCAGGAACAGCCCTTTAGAGGAGAGAGAGGGAGGAGAGAGAAAGACTAGATTTGGTTCTCTTCATTCAGGCAGCCATTCCACAAGCAAAGGGCGGCGTTAAGACCAGCAAAGGGAGAGAAGTTGCTCCCCATTGTCAGTTGCATAGGTTGTTTACAACCTGCAATCACCCTAATCAAGATTCATGGCGTAAATTTCGTTGTGTGCAGTTCACGTCGTCTTCATCCTCTTCTCACGATTCTCTTCATGTGGCATAAAATTTGGGGGGGTCCAAGGCTCCCAAAGGGCACCACCCCTTTTGGCCAAACTTTGGTCCACCTTTTCACATCTTGATCGGTTTCTGGCATCTCTCACATCCGGGCTCTGATTCGAGTGCTGTAAATTTTTGATTGTCCGTCTCGACATCCCGCACAAGCTAGAAGCTCCTCTGACTTACCCAGACACTCTGAAGAATTATGAAAAATCCGAGAGTGTCGCTCGAGCATCTTTTAAAAGTCGTCTTTCACTTGGTGCTTAAAATCATCCTAGCTTCAGCCGCCGCCTTCGATGTTAAATATTTTTTCCCTAAATTTTGGATTTTTTGGCAAATTTTAGGCACATCCCGGGCTCAAAACTCCTCTCTCACTTTATTGGCAAGAAGCTTGATGTATCACACTTGAAGGTATTTGGCTGTGTTGCATATGTTCATGTGCCAGATGAGTTACGGAAGAAGCTTGATCCAAAGGTAGAAAAATGTGTCTTTATTGGATACTCTTTAGAGTAGAAAGGGTATCGCTATTATAACCCTGTCATATGTAAGTTCTGAGTGAGCAGGGATGTCATCTTTGATGAAATGAGTAGTTGGTATGCATCTAGTGGTGATGCATTGGATGATGATGATGATCGTGACACTCATGTGCAGGCTGAAAAGCAAGAATCATAGACTCTTAGTGGACCAGAGACATCATCTGGTAGTCCTTGGCCTGGGAGACTAAGGAGTAGCTCTGCATCTTCAGGTGCATCTAGTAGCACTACAGGTAAAGACAAAGGAAAGAATAAAGTGTCAGATGGCATTGATGCAGTTCTTGATGGAGACTCCAGTGGCTCAGAGAGCTTGGATGATGGGCTTGGTATTCCTTCTGTCAGGACACCAGGTGTATAGAGAGCTCATAGTAATGTAAAGGCTCCATTGAGTGATCCGGTGGTACGCAGATCTAGCAAGGTCAGATACCCTGTTAAAATATTTGGTTTTGAAGGTTATGCAGCTCACCATTATGCTTATATGGTGAAACTAGTTGAGGATGTTGAGCCCACTTGTTTTGAGGATGATGTTGGTCATACTCATTGGGATGCAGCAATGGATGAGGAGATGGCTGCATTAGATGCCAATAAGACTTGGGATCTAGTATGTTGAAGGGCAAGAAAGCTATTGGATGTAAGTGGATTTATAAGATTAAGCACAATGCAAATGGTTCTATTAGTAGGTACAAAGCTAGGCTAGTTGCAAAAGGCTATGCCTAGACATATGGTATAGATTATGAAGAAACCTCAATCCAATTGCTAGGATGGCAACTGTCAGATGTGTGATTGCTTTGGCAGTAGCCAAAGGTTGGAGGTTGTAGCAAATGGATGTGAAGAATGCCTTCTTGCATGGTGATTTGCAGGAAGAAGTGTATATGGATTAGCCAGCAGGTTATGAAGATTTAGAGCATCCCACGTATGTGTGCAGGTTGAAGAAGGCGCTCTATGGGCTCAAGCAAGCACCTAGAGCATGGTCTAACAAGATCAGAGAGTATCTTGTCAATATTGGCTTTTATATTTCTGATGCTGATAACTCACTTTATGTGAGAAAGGGAGTTGCAGGTTTGGTCATCATAGTCATCTATGTGGATGACTTGATTATTACAGGTGATAGTGATAGTGGGATTGCTGAAGTCAAGGACTTTTTGAAGAAGAAGTTTGAGATGAAGGATTTAGGTGAGCTAAGGTACTTCCTTAGCATTGAGGTGATCAGATGTGATGATGGTATATGGCTATCCCAAAGACAGTATAGCTTGGATATGTTGTCCAAGTATGGTATGACAGCATGCAAACCACTTTCAGTCCCGTTGGAGCAGAATGTAAAGTTGAGTGTTGATGTTGGGGATGAGATAGAAGACCCTACTATGTTCAAGAGGATAGTGGGGAGTTTGATCTACATGACCATTACAAGGCCAGACTTGAGCTATGTTGATCTACATGACCATTACAAGGCCAGACTTGAGCTATGTTGTTGATCTTGTGAGTCAATTTATGCAAGTACCTAGAAAGCCACATTTGGATGCAGTCAGACGCATATTGAGATATGTGAAGTCCACATTACATTATGGACTTTTCTATGAGGCAAGTACAGATGTACAGGTGTTTGGATACACAAATGCAAATTGGGCTAGTAGTATGTCTGATAGAAGATCTACTAGCGGATACATGTTCTCTCTTGGTAGTGCAGTAGTTACTTGGAGCAGCAAAAAGCAATCTACAGTTGCTTTGTCGAGTACAAAGGTTGAGTATAGAGGTGCTACTATTGCAGCATGTGAGATAGTATGGCTGCAAAAGTTATTGGCTGATTTAGTTGTGCAGGTGGAAGGTCCAGTTGTCATTTATTGTGACAACATGAGCAGTATACAGTTAGCTAGGAACCCTGTGTTCCATGCCAGGACAAAACATATTGAGATACACTACCACTTTGTGAGAGAGAATGTACTAGCAAGTGAGATTGACTTGGTGTATGTCAGCATACAGGATCAGATAGTTGACATCTTCACGAAGACATTGAGTATAGAGAAGCTTCAAAAGTTTCGAAGCTTACTTGGAGTTGCAGAGATGCAGTTGAGCTTAAGGGGGAGTGTTGAGATGATAAGCTCAACACATGCGGACATTAATGATAGACCACGTGGTTAGATGGGTCCACATGTCTAGACTTAGCACGTCGGTGGTCATTATGACTCTCACATGGCCGTTGACTCATTACTTATTATATTTAGGTTGTTACACCTATTTATAGTTGGCATAGTTATAGCGCTAGTCGACTAGTGTAGTCGGTTATACATTGTTTGACTTAGTAGGCCACTTTCCTTTATGTTGTATCCTATCTATACTTTGTGTACATTGAAAAGTGTGTGGAAGAAGAAGAAGAAAACAGCAAGAAAATGTTTTGGCCTCCATCTCTCTTCTTGTCTCTTGAGTGAGCTTCTCCTTGTGCATTCTGTGTGTGTTCGGCGCAGCATCTTGAGCAAGTCCCCCCACCACCCGATTCTTGACACCTTCATGGGCACCTCAATGGACTATGTGGAAGAACTTCCCCCCATAGATGAAAAAGGCATCACTTAGTATATCCCTGAGGCAATCATGGCAACAGGATAAGCACTTAAGGTCTCAATCCATCAAGGAATACCTCATCAAATGGCAAGGCCTGCCCCTAGAAGAAGCCTCTTGGCACCCAACCACCATTGTCAATAAATTTCCCCACTTCCAAGAGGCCCAATGGACTGAAGACTAGTCAATTATGCCCCTGTTTGACCACTCTCTACCTGCAGATTGCACACTTTTTTAGAATAGTTTTGTACTTATCCAAATCTCAAGCATGTGCATCTACCTAGGCTGAAAGTATTTGTCATAAGCTTTCATTTGACATGTGGCATGCCCCATTTGGAGCAGCCTACCAAAAGTTATGACAATTTTACCTCAGCAGACCGGTCATAGACAACATGTTGTCCTTGGTTTTTACCCACCAATTTTCATTGTAATATGGCTCAGAGTAGTACTCTTCACCCCTCCCTACACCCACCCTCACTCCCCTCTAGTTCTCTTTGTTTTTTAAGGCAAAAACCTTCAAGGTGGGGATGGATTATAACAAGCATGGGATACATAGAAATTAGGGGTTAAACACCCAATCACACTGACCGGGGTATATAAGGTGTAAGAGTCCCAAATTAGGGCAACCAGTTATTATCAAGAACATACTCTTCACCTTCATCTTTAGCTTCCATGGCTTCCTCCTCCCTTCTCTCCTCTTTTCTTCTCTCTCCTAGTCTTCTTTTCTCTTTTTCTTGCTCTCTTTCTCTCTCTTTAACTCTTCTTCTCTCTCCTCTCAACTTCATTCATTACACATCAAAATACCAAGAAAATGATTAGAGTTACGAGTCTAGTGTGCCAAGTGTTTTTGGGAAAGTTAAGGATATGATGAAGCATTATATTGACATGATAACTGAATAGTATAGACAAATAGTTGTAGACATAATCAAAGAAGAAATTGAAGGCTAAGAAAAAGGTGTCTAAGCCTATGAAGCGACTAGGAGAGCAGATGGTTTGGTGGGAGAGGAGAGCTATTGCTAACTTTTAGGAATTTGATCTAATAATTTCTCTTTGTGAGGTCAAGCCCAACGTTGACCTCTTGCAGCTAATCAAATTATCCCTAAGAGTACATAAGAAGTTTAAGAAGATCCTTCACATTGGATATATCATTGAACCCTTGGATATATCCCATGTTGGTGATGATTGGTCTGAGCATGCTGAAAAACATTGCCCAAGGGTACCAGCTTATGCTGATGGTATATTGGTGGACCATGCCATTGTGGATATAGGATCCTCCGTCAATATTCTGAGCTTGAAACTGATGGAGAGACTAGGATTAGAGATCCGAAAAAAATACCTCCACTATTCTAAGGATGGATGATGACACTTTTAGACAACTGGAAGATTGTATCACCAAAGTCCATGTAATCATTGCTAATGTCGAATGTATCCTAGACTTTAGGGTCATTAGGTTTGTAAGGCACCCAAGTTACCAAGTGCTATTAAGAAGACCATGGATCTTGTAATCCGACTATCAAGTCAACATACCACAGCTAGTCATTTGATTGTTGGCAAAGGTGCCAAACAAGTTATAATTGATACTTACCCAAAATCACCTCAAAGCAAGAGAGCGCCCATATCCTCAAGGGAATTGGATATGCTAGAGGGGCCTTCTGGTAGTGAGACTTCGTTGAGTGATGAATCAAGAGAGGAGTCTACTATGGAATATGTCTACTAGGTAACTCTTAATGAGCTTATAGAAGCTTAGGATAGAATCAGAGATGCAAATGTGATAGAGATAGACCTTGGTTCATTGAATGACTTGCGACCAATTAAATTAGGATCTATGCTCAACATGAAAGACAAGAAGGACTACGTGCCCTTAATCCAAGAATTTCATAATATATTCACTTGAAATTATGATTAATTGAAGGGCCCCAGCTTAGCTATGCATACTATCCCCTAAAAGAGAAAAGTTGACATGTCCAAGGCACATGCCTTTTGGATTAAGGGACATGCTATTTGAAGAGTTACAAAACTTACGTAAGGCTAGTTTAATATTCCCTGTGAAACACATAGAGTGGTGTTCATATGTGGTTATCAAAAGAGGAATAATAATAATCAAATCTTGATTTTCATTGATTTTAGAGAGCTCAATAAACAAACATGTAAGTATTATCATATGTTTCCATTCATTGATCAAATCTTAGATCGACTAGTAGCTAGAAATATATAAATATTCATTTATGGATTGTTTTGCTAGCTATAATCAAATGGCCATTGCAGAGGAAGACAAGCTAAAGATGACATTCATAACCATATTTGGAACCTTTGTGTATCATATCATGGCCTTCTTATTACGTAATGCACTAAGTTCTTCTAATAATTTTGAGGAATGCTTCAAGCACAACATGCAGATTTGCATTACTCTAAATCCAAGGAAGTGCATATTTGGAGTGCCCTATGGATTAGTGTTAGGCCATATAGTTAGTTTGATTGAAGTTGTGATTGATCCAGAAAATATTAAAGTCATTGTTGCTATGAGACAGCCAACAAACTCCAAGGAAGTGCATACTTTTCTATCATCAGTCATATTACTGACAATTCATTAGTGCACTTGCTGAAAGGATATTGTCATTGAAAATTTTACTGTCCTTCAACTGTACATTTGATTGGAGTGATATGTGCAAAATATTCTTCAAGGATGTGACAAATGAATTGGTTGAAGTACCAATCTTGAAAGCACCTCAGAGAGGTGAGACATTCTATGTGTTTTTGGCAACCATGATGTATAGTATCAACTACTGTTTAACTCAAATATAAGATGAGCAATGGTACCACCTGATTGTGTTTGCTAGTCATAAATTGGGTGCATTCAAAATTAATCATACGTATATGGAAAAATTATTCCTTGGGATGGTATTTGCTACGAAGAAATCTAGGCAGTATATTCTATACAAGAAGGTAGTATTTGTGGGAGCTTTCGCTCAACCGCCAAGACCCACAGATCCCTTATTGTTCAAGCGTTTCAAGCCGAGCACTAATGGCTACCTCTCACATAGCCGACGCACAATGGCTACCTTACAGGTGTAGTGAGCTTACCTCCATGCTGATCGAGTTACCTCCTCTCTCGTGCACTCCGGTAGCTCCACAATCCAAGTGCAAGCTTCAAGCAAGCTCCATCCTCAAGCTCCACGCTCCAAGCTCCATTGTCGCGAGCAAGAGAAGAGAAGAGAAGAGAAGAGAAGAAGAGAGGAGAAGATGGAGAGCTTCTCCTTTCTGGTCCCTCACCCTCACACACTCACTCCCTCACACTCTCACACTCCCTCTCTCAAGCACAAGCTAAAGCAAGCAAGAAGAAGAAGAAGAAGAAGAAGAGGAGAGCTACTTTTGGCCACACACAAGAATGCATTAGGGCCAAAAACGTTTCAAAAATGGCACTTGTAAGAAAATGATTAAGTTACTAATTAGTTGAGGTTTTAAAATAATGAACCCTTCAAATTTGGCCATTCAGACGTGATTAATGAGAGAATTTATTATTCATTTAAGAGGTTAGCCATTAAATGCCTAAGGACGTTAACTCATGTCAGAGGTCACTTTTCGGCCATTATTCTTTCTTTTTGAATGTTCTACTATCACGTTTCCCACCAAAATCACGCTTCTTTTTTCGTCTGCATTCATTTGAATCATCGTTCTCTCCTCTTCACTTTGTTTCTTAGTTCTTAAAGCAGATTTTACTATGTCGTAAAATTTCTCACCAAAATCACGTCCGGTTCTTACCAGTAGCGTGCATTGGTCTCCCTTCGTCTCCCTTCATCTCCTTTCACAAAATCTTGAGAAGGTGATCAACAATCAAAAGAGTCTCTACACAGAGGATCAATACCACTTACTTGTCGATTGAGCTATAGAGATATGGTCCTCCATGGACCTGAGATGAGATCATCTCATTAGTTTTCAGCAGACCCAACTAGGTTGGGACATCCAAGCCACATCTTTACTTCGACCCCTAAGACATCCATTCTGTAAGATTTTGTTTCAACTAAATCCAAGCTTTTTCTTCAATCTCTTCAATTTGATTCATAAGAAAATGGGTAAAAGAGTCCCATGGTGTTGATGCAAATTGGTAGGGATAGATATACTAAGGATAATCCTTAAGCTAATAGAATAGAAAGTGAAAAATTTCACTTTGATCTTGACACTTGAAAATAGAATATCTTCATTATACAGTGTTGTAATATCAACTTTTTAGCAAGCACTAATGGATAAGACAAGGATAATATATTATAATTAGAAGAAAGAAAGTACTTTGATTTCTAGGAGATAAAAATATTTACCTAGTAATAGATTGAAAATTTTTATTATTCAATTTTGTCTCTTAAAATATAAAAAACATTAAACAAGTAATAGATAGAAGTATTAGGGATATTGTGTATCATATCAACTTTAGGATTAAGATGATTTTATGTGTGCAGGATGCTTCGAAGAATATGAAGGATACAACTTCTTACTTGATATTAGCTCTTGGGAGTATTTTTCTCATCATACCCTCAACTATGATTAGCACTATGGGGTTTCAAGTTTCAATATCTTCAATTTTGATTCTTATTAGCACTATCAGATTTCAATACCTAAATGGTGGCTTGATGTCATGGGATGATACTACTCATGCTATCATATCCTAGTAAATCTCTTAAGATCTCTTCCCTTGATTTGTAAGAAGAAATAGAAAGGGCTTGACTCTATTTCTTTCTCTCAGAACTCTGATTCTAATGCAGACTGATTTTATAATTGAAAGTATCACTACATTATTGATGCTTTATCCTTGTATATCTTTTTTCAAATGTAATATATCTCAATTTCACAAAAAAAGACCATCAAAATAATCTTTGTGATTATAGATCTCCTTTACTCTATAGCATTCATGATCTTATTTATTTTTTAAAAATAGTTTAAAGAGTATTATATGATGTTAAACAAAGTTCTCTACATGAAATAACATGAACTTTTGACAAATCAATGAAGTTAGATAAATAAATAACATGAACTTCCTTGAGCAGAAGAGGATCTAGATTGATTTGTTGGTTGATCAAGTACTCTAGGGGAGATTGGAACCTTGACAATTGTCTGCTTTGTCCTTGTCATCATTGTTGCGCTTGAGAATATGACAGGAAGAGTAAAAAAAAACTATTCGCTGGTATGGTTGATACGACATGGAGAGGATAAGTTGATATGACGCGAGAGCAGCAAAGCCAAATTTTCGCAGGGTCATATTCGCGTTGTATCGTGGAGCAGCTCATACAGCGCGAGCGTGGCAAAAAGCATAATGTTTGGTACTATAATTCTCGCTCCGTATCATGGATGAGTTGATATGGTGTGAGAGTGGCACAACAAAATCTTCATAGGGGTTCTCCTCGCTCCGTATCGTGAAGGAGTAAACATGTGTGTGCAAAGTACACCCCCCTTGTAATGACTTATTTTTTGTGAGACCTTAAAACCATCAAAAAATTTCAAAAAAAAATTCGTAATTTTATTAGGCACTAAAAAAATTATAGAAAAATTTTAAGATTTTTTTGAGCTCATTTGCTATTTTTAAACTATTTTTAAGCAAAAAAAAGAGCCTAAAAAATACCCAAAAAATCACCCAAAAATAGCATATCCGATATGGTGCGAAAATGGGGTGTCCGAGCTGCCCATTTTCGTGCCGTATCGAATATGCTATTTTTGGGTGATTTTTTTGTGCTTTTTTGGATCTTTTTTAGGCTCTTTTTTGCTAAAAAATAGTTTTAAAATAGTAAACAAGCTCAAAAAAATCTTAAAAAGTTTCTTAAATTTTTTAAGAGCCTAATAAACTTATGGAAATTTTTTGAAAATTTTTTAATGGGTTTAAAGTCTCACAAAAAATAAGTCATTACAAGGGGCGTGTCTGAGCAGCTTTGAAGGACCCCTACGGAGATTTTGTTGTGCCACTCTCGCACCATATCAACTCATCCACAATACGGAGCGAGAAGTATAGTACCAAAACTTATGCTTTTTGCCATGCTCGCGCCGCATGAGCTGCTCCACGATACAGTGCGAATATGACCCTGCGAAAATTTGGCTTTGTTGCTCTTGCGTCATATCAACTTATTCTCACATGGTTGACTTTATGACTTTATGAATTATTCTTACATTGTTGCTGCTCATGCTCATAAGATCACCTTAATGAACAAAGATTTTAATATGATTAACAGAATAAGGTACCGAGGATGATGTTTGTAAGAGAAAAATCGATGTATTTGGACCTGTTAATTATAAGAGAATGGGTGAGGTGTATGGGCAAATGGTTATCAATGTTTCTTGCACTTCTGAGGAAGAGGACTATCTTAGCATATCTCATGAGGATAAGTCCATGCTAGTTGTAAAAAGAATATTTAATTGTTAGATTCTGTAGTTTATTATTGCATAAGGTAAGGCATTTTGACTCTAAAAATTTTTAGTATATAGAATAATTGTGCTATTGATTGCAAATAACACCCCTTTATTTTTGCTATTAGCTTTAGGACATTGATTGCATCTCTTAGCCAATAAATCTCTAAAATTATGTGTATTGTTGATCCACTGTTATCAATGGAATTTTTTTCGAGATTTGGTTCAAATATAGCAATATCTTTCAAAGCTTTTGATTCCATCACAACTACCATATTTTTTTTAATTACATCGGATACACTCACCAGAGAAATTATCCTCATGAACTCTCTAAGTGGTATCCATGGCCAAGGAAGAATGTGGGTTGGATGGAATACTGCTTGCTTTTTGGTTAATTATTTATTTTATTTGATTGTCTATTTTAGTTACATGTTTCCATTTGCAGTGCTGGCAGGCTCATGACTACCTTCTTAGACACCACATATGAGGATATTGTTGATCCTAGAAAACTATATAACTCTCTCTAACAAGAAGTACCATCGCAAAGTCACAAAGCCATACATATACTTGTGGAAAGAGAGTGCTTTTCAAATGTCTGCAGGACAATAGATTCAAAGATACTCAAGATAGATGGAGTGAATGCAAGTCTCTTTCATATTGTTGGTTTTTTTAGGGACCCTTTTTTACCAACTTGTCACATTTTTTCTCGTAGTGCTAAGATTATCCTAACTCATATATGCGATGGATAAGGGAGCAATGTATTGAGTTGATTTTGGATAGGGTAATCACACTAGTTGATTCCGATTCCCCTCCACAAAGCCACGAAACATGCATAATAAAAGAACCCACAATCTAATCAGCATAGATAATGTCTGTGAACACCTTATGAATTGCATGGAAGGTTCCACTTAAGCTTTCCATAGGTTGCCATTCCGTACTTGTTGATAGAAATATATCTACAACCAAGAATTCATTATTAGTACTTGCTTAAATGAAAAAAAAAAACGTTATCAACTCAAGTCTTACAATGTGTTTGTTGCGAAACATACTCGTTTGGAGGCAAGTGGATATCCTTCGCCATGTAAACATGTTGCAGTTTGATAAACCACCCTTCATGCATAATTTTGAAAGAAATGATACGTCCCTTCCAGTGATGTTTAATATCCTCTCGTTTTTTTCTTTTCACCTTGTGAGAGTCCTTGCAAGAGGGCAGCATGGCAACCTAATCGTTTATACTAAAGATATTTGGCTCCCAATTTTCATCAACTCTGCTACAGTGCAAGAGTTTACTAAACGAGAAGAGGGCCTTCTGGATGCCATACTTAAAATAAAATTCGCAGAGAAAGAAGCTCATCGAGAAAGATGAATGAACTAAAAAGCAGAGAAAGAAGCTCACTGAGAAAGGTGAATGAACTAAAAAGGAATATTAAGAAGACTAATGAAAATATATTGGGCGCCAAAAAGTTTTTGACTTTCAAAAAAATCATCATTAACTTCACAGTAACTTTATTATGTCATTTGTCAGATTTTATAAGTAAATAAGGACTTCGGGACTACCAAAACATGTCAGACATTGGAGATTTTGGCTAAAAAGGAGGAGAGAATCATGAAGTGGACTCTACTATCTCCAAAAAAGAGGAGACAAGAATACCATATTCTTGCACACGTGGCAAACTCTCTTTGGCCCTTTTCTTAATCCCGTGATTAACAAAAGTGCATTTTTTGAAGCGTTTTCGGCCCTAATGAGCTTCTCATTCACTTTTCAACTTTATATACAAAACCCTAAATCCCTTTTAGGTGGTCATCCCCTTATCCCCTTTTTTACATGGCCGGCCATGGCCTAGGCCCTTTTTTCCATTGTTCTTCTATCTTCCTAGCTTCCTTTCCACCGTCCGTCTACATTTACAAATTGCACAGGTGAGAGCCCGGTGCTCCTTGAATTAAACCATGATGCGCTTGTGCTTTTTTACAAAAGTATTGACTTGTGCTTTTCCTTGCACACCTTTCTCCCTTATTGATGCCAGGAGGCATATTCCACGGTGGATTCCGTGAGGTTTTACGGTGGATTCCGTAAACTTAGATGACCGGGGCTCATACGCAAAGAGGATTCTTTGTGCGAGAAGTTGATGGGGACGCCTGTCCTTTTCGGGCGTTTCATTAATTTAGTGTGTACATGGGTGATTCCATAGCGGGTGATTCTGCAAAATGCATATTAAATTAATAAACGTTTATGAGTTTAGAGTGCGCACTCGTAATAAATTAAGGTTAGGATTTATTTCTAACCAGTTGATTTATTTATATAGCTGAAGACTGCTAGGTATTCACTTTTGTTGGTTTAATTGTGTTATTTTACTAACGATTGTGAATGCTTCAGTTGATGTGTAGAGATAGCAGCAGTGGCGGAGGAAAGCATTGGAGTCTAGCGGGTTTTCGACCTTTGGACTATATTTTGATAGGCGCCACGCCTATATTTTGTTATGTCTATAGAGACATCGATTATTTATTATTATTTTGTATGCGCTTATGCGCCTGGATATGTTATTTCTATTTGGACATTGAGATTGGGCGTGCCAGACTCTTTGGGCACCGTCCATTAGCTTTATTTTCCTATTTTTGGTAGAAAGCAAACTCAAAAGCTAAAAGCTTGTCATATTTTTGTAATTGGGCTATTTTTGAGCATAAAGATTGGAAATATACATTAAATACATGCTTTGTGAAGCGCTCACACAAGGCATGGGGGAGATTGAACCCAATTTGTCTCTTGTCTCATGTCGTGCTTGCTTTTACATTGGTTTTTGTGCTAAAAGTAGAGTATTTTGTTCTTGGGGACCTTTGGGAATTCACCACGTGAGCTATCTGCGTCCGATCTGTGCACCAGTGGTATCAGAGCGGAGCAGAGATCAAGGGCTTCCAATCGCTACCAATCTCGGGCGAAGGCGGAGCTCCAGGAACAAACGGCCTCTACAGTCAATCTCGTCACGAACCGTCGATATAGGCAGACTTCTGGCGATCAAGAACCCCTATTTCCACTGTCAGATCGCGAAGGACCAATCTCTGTCGGCGGAGGACCACTCATCAATTCTCTTCATCAAGTCGTGGGAAACAGAGATAAGATTTCTTCATAATCAAGTTTGTTATTATCTTAAAGCTTAGTCTTAAGCTTAAGAAGCTTTATAAGCTTCAAAACTTCGAAACGATTGGCAAGAAGATCATCCCGAAAATTCCGCGCTGTGAAAAAAACGCCCCCCCCCCTCACGATCAGAAAACGGCGGCCAGTTTAAGCTTATTAAGCTTAAGCTTAATAAATTAAGCTTAAGTCATCAAGCTACTCTCAAGTCAGACAAGGCAGAGAAGTCTGTAAACTCCGGGTCCTGCGCACCAGAAGTCAAGTTTCGCAAGTCGACTCTAAACAAGTCCTGCTAGTCCTGCAAATCGGCTAAGTCCAGCAAGTCAACAACCCTGCAAGTCTGTTAAGTCTGCAACTCTGCAAGACAGACTAAATCAGAACTGACTAACGCTTGAAACTCCTAGAAGATTTGTTCGTTTGCAAAAACTCAGAACTGGAAAGTTGTTCGCAGCAAGCTGTTTTACCTATCTACAAGTTCGTTGAAGTACTTTCAGCAAACGGAGACAGAAATATTTCAGAATTTCTGAAAATTGAAGAAGAAAATACCCAAAAATACATAGCCTTGTAACCCCAAATTTGAGCTACGCTCATCCCGCTAACTGATTTTGAGTGAGAAAGGTTTGTTGAGTTTTACAGGATGACTACCCCACATATGGATGATCCTATGGCTGAAGACGACCTATCCGAGCCTACCATGGAACAAAAGCTGGATCTTATCATGTTACAATTGGACGAAGAGCGAAGAGCTAGGCAAGCCTTGCAAGCGCAATTGACAAAGCTACAAGGACCGTCCACTGATAAAGAAGAACCCCAAGCTGAAGATCTGATTCGCCGTACCATCGACGCCACTCTTGAAGCACAAACCATTCGCAAGGAATCCAAGATAAGTAAACGAAGTTTCAAGTTTCGCACTTTCAATGGCATAAGAGAAGGAAAGACTGTTTTATCATTCATTAGCCAGTTTGATGACTATTTCCATGAGGAAACTTATCCTGAGAAAGATAAAATCAAGTGTGTTACTAATCATCTGATAGATAGAGCATCACTTTGGTGGACTGTAGTCCGCAAGAGTATAGAATGTCCTGCTACATGGGAAGATTTCAAGAAGAAATTCATGCAAAATTTCCTTCCACCGCAATTTCATGAGAAGGCTATCAAGCAATGGGATTTACTTCAACAACGCGACCGTGAGCCTGTTCCACAGTATACAGAGCGTTTTTGGAATGCACTTCTACAGTTACGCATGCTTGAAGACGTACCAAAGACGACCCATAAGCAGAAGTACATGTCTAGACTTCTTGGACATTACTACGCTGAGGTGAATATGTTCAAGCCTGCTACCCTTGAAGATGCCATCTCCTTAGCTCACGACACTGAAGATAAGTTACGTGGAAGAGATCGACGACCACAGTCATTCCAAGCAAACGGTAATTATGGATCTAAACAATTCAATTCAAATTTCAGAAGGTTTAATCCAGGTCATTTCTCATCACCATCTTTTCGCAAGAATTGGCCTAAACCACCTGCATTACCATCCACTGTCAATCCAAATCTTAAGCCTATTCCACAAGCAAATCCAAATATAACCAGACTCCCAGCCATTGCAAATAATGTGACCAAAGCCAAGCCCATCGTATGCTACAAGTGTCACCAGCCAGGCCATCTCGCAGCAAATTGTCATTCAAAGAAGCCATCAGCACATATCAACTACCTTGGATCTATGGACGAAGAAGAGCATGAGGATATGCCGGATTTCACTGAAGAAGAAGATGATCCTACTACTACTTCCGACACTTTACCAGGTATGCCTACTTTACATTCATTATTGACTATGAAATGTATGGTGCATGGAAAAGAAAGAATTATATTGCATGATGACGGTAGTACGCATGATTTTATTTCAGCAAAATTGGTAAAGGAATTGAAATTGCATACAGTACCTACGCATTATCGCATAAAAGCTGCATTTTTAGGCACTAGGTACAATGGCACACAAGAAGTTCAAAATTTAGAAATTCAAATTGGTCCATATATTGAAAGAAGAAATTTCTTAGTTGTCCCATTACAGTCTAGCGACATTATTCTAGGAATGCCATGGAGACACCAGCATAATCCCAATATAGATTATTCCACACACACAATGAATATAAATTTTCAAGGAAAATCTATTACATTATTTGGTATGCATGCATCTCATATGTTTCCACTGCTTTCGCATACTCAAGCAAAACGTGCACTACGCAAGAATACTAAATCATATCTCATTTGGGTGAATGAATTGCATGCAAAGGAAAATCATCTGCACCCTAGGCATAAGGAATTTCTTGCATATTTTAAGGATTGATTTGCAGAAGACCTACCACCAGGTTTACCACCATCACGTCCAGAAGACCATAAGATTGACCTAATACCTGGCACACAACCACCTTGCAAAGCCCCATATAGGCACAATCAAATAGAGCAAAAAGAAATCCAGAGTCAAGTAGAAGAATTACTAAATAGAGGTTTAATTCGACCTAGCAGTTCTCCATTCGGTGCACCTGTGCTCTTAGTCAAGAAAAAGAATAATACTTATCAGATGTGTATTGACTACCGAGCATTAAACAAGATCACTGTAAAGAATAGGTATCCTATACCTAGAGTTGACGACCTTATGGACAAACTGCAAGGATCTTCTATATTTAGTAAAATTGACCTTAAATCTGGATATCATCAGGTGAGGTTAGATAGATCCGACATATTTAAGACTGCATTCAGGACACAGTTTGGCCATTACGAATTCTTAGTTATGCCATTTGGATTAACTAATGCACCTGCCACTTTCAGTAGAATGATGAACCGTATTTTTCTAAAATATCAATACTGTGTGATTGTTTTCTTTGATGATATTTTAGTGTTCAGTCAAAGTGAAAAAGAGCATTATGAGCATTTATCATTAGTTTTTCAATTACTGAAAGAAAATCAATTGTTTGCAAATCCTGACAAGAGTGAATTCTTTAAGACAGAAATAGAATATCTAGGTCATATTGTATCAAAAGAAGGAATAAAAGTTGATCCTAAGAAAATTGATGCAATATTGCATTGGCCTATTCCTAAAAATGTACATGAATTACGCTCATTCCTTGGTCTTGCTAGTTTCTATAGGAAGTTTGTACGTAATTTCTCATTACTTGCTTTACCACTGACCAAACTTCTTAAGAAAGGTATTGTTTATCAATGGACTGAAAACCAGCAGAAATCCTTTGATTTACTTAAACGTGCATTGACCAATGCCCCTGTCCTACAATTACCTGACTTTAACAGACCATTCTTTCTAGTTGTGACTGATGCTAGCGGATCAGGAATAGGAGCTGTGCTTATGCAAGACAACCATCCAATAGCATATTCTAGTTCTAAGCTGAAACCCTCTGAGCTTAAATATTCCACTTATGACAAGGAACTCTTAGCAGTTGTACAAGCATTAAAACAATGGAAGCATTATTTAATGGTTCAGAATTCATGATAAAGACTGACCAGCAAAGCATTAGACATCTACTTAGCCAACCCCAAATTTCTGACCGTCATATCAAATGGGCTTCATTCATTCAAAGTTTCCATCCTATCATTCAATACCAACCTGGAAAAGAAAATGTAGTTGCCGATGCATTGAGTAGAAGACCTGCAATTCATAATATATCTATCATATCTTTTGATTCTTTGATTGCCATGAAAGACACATATCACCAGGATATTACTTTTCATTCTGATTGGCAAAAATTAGTTCAAAATAATTTCATTCCTGTTGATTCATTGTCATATAATGATGGATTCATGTTCTTTGAAAAGAGACTGTGTGTTACTATTCCATTCCGATCTTTTGTTTTGAATGAAATTCACTGTCCCCCATATCAAGGTCATAGAGGTATCATTTCTACATTACGCATGTTAACTGAAGATTTTTATTGGCCGCATATGGATGCAGATGTATCTAATTTTGTTTCTGAATGTCTGATTTGTCAAAGAATAAAAAGACATCATGGTAAACAGTATGGGTTATTAATGCCTTTATCTATTCCATCTAAACCTTGGGAACATATATCTATGGATTTCATTACTGGCTTACCAAATACTAAATCTAACCATGACATGATTTGGACAATTGTAGATAGATTTAGTAAGCAAGCATATTTCATTGCATGTAAGAAAACTTTAACAGCATCACAAGCAGCACAGTTATTTTTGAAAACTATTTTTACTAACCATGGATTGCCGAAAGTGATTATTTCAGATAGAGATTCTAGATTTTGTAATAATTTCTGGATTACACTGTTTGCAAATCTAGGCACAAAGATTGATTTTTCATCTGCATTTCATCCAGAAACAAATGGACAAACAGAAGCCACAAATAGCACTATTCTAGATCTTTTACGTGCATACACTATCTCTAAACCTCAGACATGGGATACTCACTTACATTTATTACAGTTTGCATACAACAATACACCGCACACATCTACAAAGAAAGCACCTTTTGAAGTTATTTATGGACATAGATTATCTACACCTGTTGCATCTTTGTCTAATAGAATACAAAGTGCCGATGATATTGCTGTTATGCATAACACTATTTTTGATGAGGTCAAGGATATGATTGCTAAAGCCCAACAATCATATACCAAACAAGCCAACAAGAAAAGACAAGCCATGAATTTCAAAGTTGATAATTATGTTTGGCTTAGAATAGAAAAGCGTAGACTACAAAGTGTAGATAGACATCCAGTTGTCAAATTAGCCCCTAGATTCTACGGACCATTTAGAATCATTCATAAGATTAATGACAATGCATTCAAGTTAGAACTCCCATCACATTGGAAAATTCATAATACATTTCATATTAGTTTATTGAGACCATTTAGAGGACAATTACCTATCCACCCTGTCTATGAAAACCCACCTTTACTAGAAGAAGAGACTGAAATACTTGAACCAGAAGCCATCATAGACACTGATTACATGACCACTAGAACTGGCCGAAGGTACTCTAGATATCTCGTGAAATTTAAGAACCATCCTGTAGAAGAAGCACAATGGATGCACGCTAGAGACCTAAATGCTTTCCCCACTCTGTTAGCTCCACATTGAGCTAATAGCAATTGAGGTCAATTGCTATCCCACCCCGGGGGTATGATGCCAGGAGGCATATTCCACGGTGGATTCCGTGAGGTTTTACGGTGGATTCCGTAAACTTAGATGACCGGGGCTCATACGCAAAGAGGATTCTTTGTGCGAGAAGTTGATGGGGACGCCTGTCCTTTTCGGGCGTTTCATTAATTTAGTGTGTACATGGGTGATTCCATAGCGGGTGATTCCGCAAAATGCATATTAAATTAATAAACGTTTATGAGTTTAGAGTGCGCACTCGTAATAAATTAAGGTTAGGATTTATTTCTAACCAGTTGATTTATTTATATAGCTGAAGACTGCTAGGTATTCACTTTTGTCGGTTTAATTGTGTTATTTTACTAACGATTGTGAATGCTTCAGTTGATGTGTAGAGATAGCAGCAGTGGCGGAGGAAAGCATTGGAGTCTAGCGGGTTTTCGACCTTTGGACTATATTTTGATAGGCGCCACGCCTATATTTTGTTATGTCTATAGAGACATCGATTATTTATTATTATTTTGTATGCGCTTATGCGCCTGGATATGTTATTTCTATTTGGACATTGAGATTGGGCGTGCCAGACTCTTTGGGCACCGTCCATTAGCTTTATTTTCCTATTTTTGGTAGAAAGCAAACTCAAAAGCTAAAAGCTTGTCATATTTTTGTAATTGGGCTATTTTTGAGCATAAAGATTGGAAATATACATTAAATACATGCTTTATGAAGCGCTCACACAAGGCATGGGGGAGATTGAACCCAATTTGTCTCTTGTCTCATGTCGTGCTTGCTTTTACATTGGTTTTTGTGCTAAAAGTAGAGTATTTTGTTCTTGGGGACCTTTGGGAATTCACCACGTGAGCTATCTGCGTCCGATCTGCGCACCACTTATTTAGGACTTTTCTTCTTGTGCGTCTTTGTCTTCCGTTTCACTTTGCCTTGGCCTTTGTCTTCTGCTTTAGCTTTTCTGGATTTTCCACCTTTGTTCGTTTGAGGGTTAACATTACCCCCCTCCTAGACGAGTGCCAGTCCCATGGCACTCACCGTCGTAGCAGGCTTTAGCATGCACTGAAGACGTGGGTGGTAAGGACGTCTGTGGTTGCCATGGAGGAGTGTTGGTAGTGATGGGGAGGAAGGTCATTGGGGGCCTAGGTGGCTGGTGGTAGGGCTATTGGAGTTGGTGGTAGGGCTGTTCTTTGTGGGGATTGCACTGATGGAGTACAAGTGGCAGTTTGTTTGGGGATTTTGCACATGACGATTCTTGGTAGGCTTGTAGGATGATAAAGGATAGGAATTCAGAGATGTGTCGATGAAGAGCGAACGACACTTTCATTGGAGTCTTCAATACTTGCAATTGAAAACCTGTCCTAAGTGGTCTCTCCCTAGGGGTAGTGCTAGTCTTCTCTATCATGCACAAGACATAGTTTAATTGGTTTGGGAGACAGGTCAAAATCTAAGCAAGCTGAGAGTATTGTCCTGCACTTGAGGACCCAAACTGTGTATATATTTTGGTGCAGATATTATATGAGTGCTCGTGCATACTTAGATATTACGTAGTTAGAAGACCGCATGTTGGTTTCTCATAACGATGTGTGGATGAAGCAAAGTTGTCCATGTTGAGAAGAAGTACATGTGAAGATGTATGCGACATCCTTTGAATTGTGACTGCACGACGTAACATAATTGAACACAGGGACACTGCACTATTGGTAGCTGGTAGCTATTGGATCTGTGTGATGAGGACAGTGTATTAGTAGAGTGCAAGAGGGAATCGTGTGAATGGGTCACGGTGACAGGTCTAACCATAGGCGAGACAAGCTCCCTAGGTATGTCCTGCCCTTGATGTGCCCTGAACCATTGTGGGTGATGCTAGGGGGCTAGGGGACTAGGGACAGAGCCAATCAACCAAGGTCACTGGACACACCTAATTTGAGGACCCCTAGGTGCTGTGTTGTGATCGTAGGTGCTTCTTTTCGTTCTTTTCTTTTCTTTTCTTTTCTTTCTTTTCTTTCTTTTTTTTTCATGTTTCCTTTTTTGTTTCTTTTTCTTATGTTTTTTTCTTTCTTTCTTTCTTTTCTTTTTTTTTTCTTTTTTTTGACTTGCCTGAGTACAACCATTGCAATATGTTGAGGCTATCAGCCTTTCAATGGGTTGGGAAATGTCAAGCTTCAAAGGCTCAGGAAATGGATATTACAGTGATGATTGTGCCCTAGCCTCGTTGTTAGAGAAGTAGTTGTTGAGATGGCGAGATACACTTGAGATACTGTAAACCTCTTTGCGACACGCGATGTTGGTACAATTGAGGTAACACCCATCATGAGCCCACTGTAGAGCTTGACCCAGGAAGAGAGCGTAGCCCATGACTATGCTTTGGTTCATGCGATGTGGGTACTCGCAAGGGTGATTTTTTGCATTCGACAACGTGGCTTTGTCGCGGTTCTTTGTGAGGTTGATGGTCGGTGACTTGGGCATTGAACACGTTTGCATGAAGACCTGTGTCATCCTGCATCCACTTGTCACTTCATGAGAGTATATGCAAGTCGCATGCATCAGATATAACTTTTTCAAAATCCTATGATGCTGATTGCGATGCCTATTCCAGTGCTTGCTAAAGATATGGCATATATTAGTGATAGGTAAGGGAAGTGTGTACAAGTGGGGAGCTTGCCCCTTTAATCATCAAAAGAAAAAAAGTTATGGCAGGATGGCTTGTTAAGTTGCTTGTATATCATAGGGGCTACTCGATTTGCACGAGGCAGGGTGAGTCCGGGTGGTCAGGCAACTGAGGCTCTGCTGGTGAGGGGCTCCTGTGAGGTTGGGTAGGGAAGATGTCGGCCGAGACCTAAATTGTGTAGTCTCTGGTCGCAACCGTTTCCAAAATGCTTTTGAACAATGCATCAAATTCTTCCTTATCTTGAGCTGCCCTTTCTGCCTTTGAGCACTTGGTGCCCGAGCATCTGTTGGGGGTTTGCACAACCGGTGTTGTCACACCTTGTGTGCTTCTTTGAGCTTCTACTCCCCTGGCCTAGGGATTCTTTGGCCTACGTTCGGGGCAGTGTCGCTTGGGACCTCATTTCTTTGCATACCTTTTGAGGGTAGGCACGTAGCGCACGGGCGGAGGAGCTTGTGCTGCATGTTCCCTTCGACAGCGGAGAGCGTCTTGGCAAGCCAGTTGCCCTAGGTGCTCCATGTCTTCCTCGTAGGGGGACCTGCAAAATGCGAACCAAGGATTAGGCCTTGATACAAGATAAAACCACTCGTATGGAAGGGATTATAGTGTGGGTTATCAGGCGCATACGACGAGAAGGGGAGGGGTGAGGCATGCAGTATTTGTTGTAGAGGGATAACCCCCATGATGATGTTCATCCAGCCATTAGCAGACCTTGGCTCATGCTAAGTTACGCGGACTGGTGGTCATGGAGTGGGGCAGGGCTCATCCTTGAAAGGAAAGACCGGGAAGGGCGAAAAGTGTATAGAAAGGGACAGTACCCTATCTACACCATCAGAGACATTGGTCAGGGCTTCTTATGGTGGTAATGAGGGTTGCGTTCCCTCCATCTGGAGATGGGAATGGTCACACAACTTCTAAATGTGTGGTGAGAGGAGGACCTGAGGAGCTTAGCCTGTGGAGACCAACTCTTCTCCCTGCGCTTGACTATTTTTGCTTGTGTGTGTTGATAGTGTCTATACAGGGTCACAAAAGTCATTGTTTATTTATATACATATCCATGAATCCATGTCACATCATGAGGATAAAAGCCAATTGTAGAACTCCGGATTGTACTAGAGCGTGGCACACGCATCTAGTACTCGTGGCAGCTTACTCAATACCAATAGATATTTTGCAACATCGAGTAGCATGGAACCTTATCTGAGTCTACTGGCAACATGTAACTCCTCCTCAATGAGAACCTTATCAAACAAAGAGTTATCTTGGCTAGGTTCAGCTAAGTCCGCTCTTCAAATGGCAGTCAGCACTTGAAAGGAAGTTAGTGCCACATAGGTTGGGTCTCGTTGAGACCGCCATTTGGCCAATCACTCCTCTGAGACTATCATGAACTGGGCTCCTAGTTCAGCCATTGCAACACAGATTTTACACCAAAGTTGTTCAAATTGACTTCGACCCTCTGATAGTCACTTTAGTTGCTCTATCTCTAAGAGATTTGGTTGGTAGAGCACGTCATTGAATGTGACAGTTAAGCGTAGCTCGTCGGCTTCCTCGTCAGAGATGAGTCGCATGCGTTCATACAGCAGTATGTTATAGTGCTCATCAAGATGTTCTTGCTCTTCCCAAGATAAGGGAAATGGCAAGTATTCCTCAAGCTGCTCTTTAGGAAATGCGCCCATGTTTGCCAAGACATAGACACGTGCAAACACTTTGAGCTTAGCATCCAACTCGATTAAGCATTCTGTAATACTTCTATGTTCAACGAGGGCTTGCTCGGTTGCTATCTCATGCAAGGTTCTAGGAGTTTTCCTGGGCTTTAGCATAGCTTTTGCTCAACCGCCAAGACCCATGGACCACTTATTATTCAAGTGTTCCAAGCCGAGCACTAATGGCTACCTCTCACATAGTCGATGTGCAATGCCTACCTTACAGGTGTAGTGAGCTTACCTCCATGCCGATTGAGTTACCTCCTCTCTCATGCACTCCGGTAGCTCCACGATCCAAGTGCAAGCTCCATCCTCAAGCTCCACACTCCAAGCTCCATTGCTGTGAGCAAGAGAAGAGAAGAGAAGAAGAGAGGAGAAGATGGAGAGCTTCTCCTTCCCGGTCCCTCACCCTCACACACTCACTCCCTCATACTCTCACACTCCCTCTCTCAAGCACAAGCTCAAGCAAGCAAGCAAGAAGAAGAAGAAGAAGAAGAAGAGGAGAGCTACTTTTGGCCACACACAAGAATGAGCTTCTCATTCACTTTTCAACTTTATATACAAAACCCTAAATCCCTTTTGGGCGGTCATCCCCTTATCCCCTTTTTTACATGGCCGGCTGTGGCCTAGGCCCTTTTTTCCATTGTCCTTCTATCTTCCTAGCTTCCTTTCCACCACCCATCTACATTTACAAATTGCACGGGTGAGAGCCCGGCGCTCCTTGAATTAAACCATGATGCGCTTGCGCTTTTTTACGAAAGTATTGACTTGCTCTTTTCCTTGCGCGCCTTTTTCCCTTATTGAGGACTTTTCTCCTTGTGCGTCTTTGTCTTCCGTTTCACTTTGCCTTGGCCTTTGTCTTCTGCTTTAGCTCTTTCGGATTTTCCACCTTTGTTCTTTTGAGGGTTAACAGTATTTTATACGAAGGTAGAGGGTCTGAGGTTACTGTTGAACAAGTTATAATCGCTAGATCACCTACGAAAGTGGTTAATCACTTTGCAAGAATTCAATTATGAGATTAAGAGTAAGCTGTCGAGATTGCAATGCATCGGAGAGTGTCTTATAGACTTCGAGGAGCCAAAATAGATATATGTTAAAGTTAGTGACCTTGAGGGTCTATTGAATATAGGCCCAATCTCCATTCCATTGTGGTATGCTACAATAACATATTATCTATCCATAGGAGAGACTGGAGCCTCTTTGTTTAGGGTTAGGAAAAGGAAAATTAAACAACAAGCCTTAAAGTTTGCCTTAATTGTAGCAACTCTATATCGGCCAAGGGGTAGATGATGTTTATCGTTAATGTATTATGCCTAATGAGTTTGCATTTATCTTGGAAGAGTGTCATGACTCCACTTGTGGAGGGTACTTTGTTGGACAATTGACTTTTCACAAAAAGCCTTAAGAGCTAGATATTGGTGGCTGTCCATCTTCCAGCATGCATTTTCATATGTAAAGAGATGCAATATATGCTAGAGACATAATAGTAGAGAGCATTGGAAGCGCCCAGTAACTCCTATAATGGCTTGTTTACCATTTGAAAAGTGGGACTTTGACTTTGTAGATCCAATTACCTCATCATCCTCTACATAAAAGAGGTATATCATAGTTGCAATTGACTATTTTATGAAATGGTCAAAAGCACAACCAATGACAAAGGATCATGCAAAGGAGACTGCTAGCTTCCTTCTTGAATAGATAATATGTCATTTTGGTCCACCAAAATAGTTGGTGCCAGATAGTGGAACTCATTTCTTGAATAAGGTTATTAAAATCTTGGTAGACTAAGCATAATAAAATGACACCTTACAATCCATAAGCGAATAGGCAAGTTGAAAGAACCACAATAAGTAGCTTGTGGGAATCCTATCAAATATTGTATTAGAAAAGAAATGAGATTGAGACACAAAACTATGTGTGGTTGTATGGGCATATAACATGACCTTTAAGCGAGCTACTGGCCGGACCCTATTCAAATTAGTCTATGGAGAGGAGTGTGTGTTACCCCTTGAGATTGAGTTACCTACAATAACATTTGAGATCAACCATTCCCTAGGGGATAAAGGTGCACTTTTCAAATGCTTTACATCTCAATGAGCTTCAAGTTTAGAGTTTATTACATAAGCATCGTATGAAATGACTTCATGACATGAAAGCGAGGAAGTGTAACTTTAAAAAATGAGAAGTAGTCTTGTACTATGATGTGGGTAGGGAGATTTTTCTTGGAAAATTAGAGCCCAAGTGGGATGGTCCCTACATAATAGTTAGAATAGGTAAAACTAAGTCCACCGTATTATTAGCAAATTTATAGGGGTAGAATTTAAGAATAAGATTAAGCCTTATTATTTATAAGCATACTAATGAGATAAATGCCCTTGCATGTCTATGTCGTGTTGATTTGAAGCCTACAAGAGAGGTCAAACAGATTGATGGGGCGATTAATCCCCTATTTGAAGCACCCATACCTAAAACAAAGATACAATCAGGGAAGGTTGGTTTAGTGGAACAAAGAATGTAAGGTGATTGAGAAAGAAAGTGGGACCTTTGTTTTGAAAATTAAGGTCTTTTGCCACCATCATTGTACGAGTCTTTTGATAAGTATCCCTGTAGGTTTCAATGAAGAAGATGGAATAGAGCATTTGATTCACCCTCTCAATATGATGAACTTCAATTATCATAGTTATGAATAGAGGCATTCACGATGGCTGGCTATGTAAATCCTTTATGGACCTATACATTGTATTTTGATGGAGCATCCAGGGGCCCCAATAAGAAAGGGAGTATCAAGGTAGTCATTAGAGATCCTCATCATAGAGTCATGTTGAAATTAGCTACCTACATTGGGGTAGGATTTACTAACAATGTGACAGAATATCTCTTTAGTTGGTTTCATGACAGTTTGTCGATTCATTAGCGAATTGTGCTTATGAAGAAGACCTATTTTTCAACTATGGTTCTCACTCAAATATATCTCTTGTTGATGAGATAGGACCGATTATGGAGACTCTTATCTAAACATGCTTTATATGGTAGGTGGTGGCTAGTTTGGGTGATGCAAAAAGTAACTAAGACCCATATACCATTATTATCTTGGACCCATAGGCTTCTTCAACGATATGTTATGTGTACACCTCTTACTATATATGTAGGAGATATGGGTCATAATTTGATGCATCTACTTTACGGCTAGGAGCCCTATTTATCCTTGGAATGGAGTATCTTGTTGCATGTCCAATAGCACTCCAAGAATAGATGTGATATAAGATCTTGATTTATCACTTTAGGCCAAGAAGGCCAATTATTTTGATTATAAATGTTCTATTTTGTTAGGCCAAGAGAGTCACTTCTTTTGTAGCAAAATGATGTACTTTGTTAGGCCAAGAGAGCCCTGTGTCTGGTTGGTGCGAGTGTGTTTAATGATTCTTTTTTTTAGTGCTACACTAGACAAGTTTAAACTCAAGGAAGTTAATATATACATATCCTCTACATCACGTGCGTTTAAGGCCTATTTCTAAATATCCTTATCTGTGAATTTTTCTTGAATAAAACATAACCTTGTTCTATTCAATCTGTAAATAACCCCTTTATATTACATCCTTGTGTATGTAAAAAATGTATAAAAAATGGTATGTTAAAAATACCTTATTTTGAACCCACATGATGCACACATATATTCATGAGTAACTTATTCGAGAGTTTGAAGAAGCACCTAGAGGGAGCCAATTGCTACATGGAATCTTCTTATGGCCAATCTAGGTGGTGTCTTTCCTTTCCAACTTCTTTCTCCATAAATATGTGTGTACTTGGGAATGTTTCTTTCCTTATTGGAGACTAACATCCCAAGCATGAAGTCCCACGATTAGGTTAGGTATGTCTGGGGAGGTTTGAGAAGTTGTCCACCTCCTGTGAAGACATTGTTAAGCATACAAAGATATGCCTTAAATGCAACCCTAGTTACTTGGTCCTCTTAGCCTAGGAGGAAGATGGTTATAGGAATTCTTGTTAGTTGTGAGGCAACTAGGGAAGCCTACTAAATAAAGGAAGAAAATGATAAATATGTTTAAAATCCATACAATATAGAGATGTTTAAAAAGAAGTTCTAACTCCTAAAATAAGAAAATAAAGAGAAGAAATTAAAAGAGTAAATATTTATTGCCTTGTGAAATCTTGCTAGTAGGTTCCTAGGGACAAGTCAAGACTTGAGGCTGATGCCTTGCCTTCATAGGGGAAGCATCTAGACAAAAGGAAATAAGGATAGTTGGAGAAAAAATAAAAGTGAGGCCCTTATTCCTTTAGGCACCCATCCCCTTTTTGCATGACCGGGTATCTTGCCAAGGTCTTCTTTTCCTATTCCCTTCTATTTATATTATCCCTTCACCTATGCCCGTTTACTCTTTACAATTTGCACAGGAGGAAGCCTGGCACTCTTTTACAAAATTTGGGGACACCTTTGCATTTTAAAATGCGCCTTTCCCCGTTGCCTTCTTTGATGTTGTCTTTGCACCTTTTGCCTTTCCTTCTCTTGTTTTCTCCATCGGATCCACATTTCACATAATTTTCTTGGCTTTATTTTTTATTTCTTTTTCCTTGTCTTGGATTGGGGTTAATATTACCCCCCTCCCAATTAAGTGCTAGTCCCATGGCACTTGTGGGTCTTTGTTAGTGAGGGCTTAGTGATTGAATTTTCATGTGGTTTTGATGATGGGGTGCTTGCAAGGATTTGACATGGAACCGAAGCATGTTAGAACGGTCAAGGCTTTGGAGATCGAGGGTATACTGAGTGGTTGATGGGGCCTCCGAGATTAGTAGGTTGGTCGCATTTGCATTTACTTAAAAGGGAAAAGAAGAGTGCATTGCCTAGGGGCTGTATCTACCTTATCGTGTGGTGCATTGTGTCCAATGAAAATGGGAGTGCAGTTGACAAGCAAGCCTGGGATGTTGTCCCACACTTGAGGACCCAGTTTGTGCATGGGGGGGTGTGGTGAGTGTAACTTAGGGAGATAGGTCTAACCATAGGAGAGTGTGACCTCCCTAGGTATGTCATACCTTTGATGTGCCTTAAGTGTGAAATGGGGAACAAAAGGGGCTAGGGGGTAGACACAGAGCCGGCCAACCAAGGCCACTGGACGTGCCTAACTTGAGGACCCCTAGGGGGTAGACACGGAGCCAGCCAACCATGAGAAAAAATGGGCTAGGGGGTAGATGGCCAACCAAGGCCACTCGATGTGCCTAACTTGAGGACCCCTAGGTGCAGTGATTGCGGCACTCATCAAGTGACATCTTCTTTTCCCTTCTTGCTCTTGTCTTTCTTTTTTCTCTTTTCATTCTCTTTTTCTTTTTCATATTTCCTTGGTGTTTTCTTTTCATTTTTTTCCTATTTTTTTATTTTATTCTCTTTCTCTCTTTTTCTTTTGAATGTGTGTGAGGAGCTAATCCTCAAACTCCGGATCATGAGAGGAGGAGGTTGGGGGGTTAAGCGATTTACTAAGGAAGTTCCTACTTTGTATATAGTCATTTAGGTTTTATGTGTACATTCAAAGGAATTGTTGAAAAAAATGGATGACTACACCTAGTGAACCGATTGTCATTTATGTCCTCTACTAAGGCTGTACAAAAGGATGGAAGGAGGTTGGATCTCATCATCATCAACCTACGCAGCTATCTATGATGGCATTCAAATCAAAGAATAGGGCTAGTAGGCGGTATTCATGAGAGGTAGGTGGTTGATTAAGCAAAACCCTAAGTAGCCTAAGGTAGTTACAGGTTTGTGGTAAAGGCACGATCTGGGCAGGAGGAGAATTCACTAAAGGAATTGGGAGATGGAGGGTCCTAGGTTGTTTTCGGAGAATATAAGAGCTTCCTTTAGCTTAATAGCATTTATCTTGTAGATTTTAGGAAAGTCGTTAGCGACCATGGATGTTGGGGTTAAAATCTACCCCTATCATTCTTGGATATGGCATGTACACTGGATTGTTTCTTTTGTAGGGTAGAGTGCTGCAAAATGACATCCATGCATCTATGTTCCCACCCCGAATTCTCTGCCTCCATCTTGGCTATGATTTGTACCCTTTGATAGTCATGGGTACCTACATGACCTTGTCTTCCCAATAGTCATGTGCCTCTATTCGCCACAGTGTTGGATGGGTCTCTATTTCTGCACTCCACTGCTCCCCAAGCCTTCTACCCATGGCAATCACTTTCTCCACCACTTTAGGGGATAATACCCAGCTTAGTGTGGGTGGGTATCAAAAAGTGTATTCGAAGAGCTTGCACTTGTTCTCCCACTACTCCCATACTGCAAATTCCAAGTTCCAGTTGACTGAAAATCATTCTTCTCTTTGGGGAATGGGAGCTTCTAGGGTTGCTAGGGGTCATGCCCTTAGCCTTCTACATGCTTGCTCCAGCATCTTCTTTCTTCTTTTTCTGATCTCCCCTTTTCTTTCCACAATTGTGTCCTTAGGTGGCACTTCCTGATGGGCTTCTAGTCTTGGAGAGGGTGGTTGGGGGACTTGTTCCTCATCTTGTTGTATTACTTCAAAATCTTGCCCCTCTTCTGGTGGCAGTGTCTGTTGTTCTTCCTCTCTCATTGGGTCTTGTGATCCTTGTCATTCCTTAAAGCCTAACAGCTCCACCTAACTGTCAGCCCTGTCCTTAACAAATACTCTCATTGCTCTTGTTGGCTCAGGTTGGTTCCCCCTCCTTATGGTTGGACACAAGGCTCTGCGGGGCAATCTCTAGCTTCCTCTTTAGAGTTTAAATAGCCTCCTCTTCTGGCTGTGTTACATCCAAGATGGTACCAAGGAAGGCGTGTTGTTTGGCTTCCAATCTCGTGTTCATAGCCCCTCCTCTGCTTTCTGCTAATGCTCTTTCACCTTCTACATGGGCTACACAGCTTGCCAGGTCTTTTACTCTTCCTTCACTCTGGGTCACCCACACTTTGGCCTTCTTTTTTATCTCCTCTAGGCTCTCACTCTACATTTGGGCTAGGGCCGCTATCATTGGCTCTTGGTCTCTCCACTTTTGGGTCATCTTTCCCTTCTCCTCCTCCAAGTACTCAATCTCTCTTTCTAGCCTTCCTTGCTCCTCTATCTCCATTAGCAATCTACACCTCATTTCCTCCATCTCTCTTTGATGCTCTTCTCCTCCATGAGCACTCTCTGCTTCTCCTACTATGAGTTGATCCATGGATTCTTGAACTCTTCTCATTTGCCCTGCTAGGTCTTTGTATTGCATGATTAGCAGCTTGTATTGTCTTTGTAAGTCAATCAACTCTTGCACTTCTTCTGCAAACCTTTCTTGCCACTTGTCTTCATCTCTTTTTTTGGCCTTAAGCTCTTCCTTCAACTCACTTATCTCTTTTTGATAAATGGCCACTTGGCTAGTCCTCTCCATCTGAAAGGCTGCCAATGTTTCTCTTTCATCTTCCAACTTGGCCACTGCCATTTTCTTTTCTTCCTTTTCCCTCTCTAGCTATGAAAGGAGCTCTTTGATGTACTCATCATAGCGCCCATGGATGGTGGCACTATTGTATGGATGGATGTTGTGGATGCCTCTAGTTTTCACTTCTTTGGGTCTTGTCTTGATTTGGCATCTCCAGCTTCCAATCTCTTTGTTCTAGTTGTCGGGGCTCCTCCACTTGAATCTGGAGCTGCCTCTTATACTTTATTTACTAGGAATTGCACCAAAGCCATGAGATTACTCACATCCACCATAATTGAGGTGCCTTGGGTGGATGTGGCAACTGGGGTAGTAGGCACAGGAACATATGGGATTGGATATAGTGGGCTCTTGCCCTTGCATTCTATTGTTGGTGGTGCTATGGTTTCTGGCACTTGGACACTAGTGCTTGGGCCTTCTTCTCCTCATGGGCTTATGGCAGCCAACTCCTCCTGCTTGGAGGGCTGCTCTACTGACATGCATAATGCTTGGGCCATGTCTTCATCTTCCCTTCTGCGTAGCTCTTTTGCCTCTTCTTTCGCTCTCCTCTTTCTTTCCTCTTTGGCTCTCTTAGACTCCTCTTGGATCCTTTGCAATTGAGATTCTTCTTTTCTCTATCTTTCTTCTTTTAGCCTTCTTTGACACTTTTTGTGCCTTTTGCAAGTAGACCTTCTCTTTTTTTGTCATTCTCTCCTAGATTTCTTACTGCTGCTTCTTCTAAGGAGTCTCTGCCACAACTGGCCTACTCCCTAAGGCTAGTGCTCTAGCAAATTGATTGATCATCTTTCACACATAGCCATTCCATTGAATCTCATCAGGTAAATGGGCTACCAGGCTCTCCAACAGAGGCACTCCAATCCCATGCATGACTGAATTGTACCTCTAGCTTGAAAATAACATGTGGATGACCTTGGCCTAGAGCCTCACTTCAGGGTCATGGATATCATGGATGCTGATGCCATCGTTTGTTAGAACTTCGTCCTTGTTCATGTTGAGCATGGCATAGACATCTCTTTTTGGTCTCCTCTCCACCTTGTGTGCTAACCCCAGTGCCTTCTCCACCAGGGCCTTACTAAGATCTACCTACACCTGTTTGGCCTCTTCACCTCTTTCCACACTCACGATGCCACATGCTCTATCAAAGTTGTAGGTTCTCAAGAACTCTATGCATTGATCATAGTTAGCCTCCTACCTCTATAAGCTTTGTAGCTCGAGTCTCTTATGGTTTTGGTTCCTTAATTGTTGTGCCATCTTGTGTAGACAAGTTCAAGGGTGACACTTGAGTGGTGCCCTTGGTAAACTTGGCTTTGTTGAGAATGTAAGCTTTGGTGTTTGTGGGTGTGTATATGTGAAAGCACTCTTATGTGCTTAAGATTGTATGGTGCATGAATATGGATGAGAGACGTGGAGTAAAGTGTGCCACATAGGGCACACATGTAAAGTGTGGGTTGTATGGTGTCACATGGGGAGACACATGGAAAGTGTGAGGGATCATTGATGGGTATCTCCTCCTTTATATATGTAACCAGTCTATGCAATGATGAAAAAGAAGAAGAAGGGAGTATTTGAGTGTGCATATTGCGTGCCTTCTCTTTATAGCAATGGAGTTCCTTGTCTATTACAATCCACCATAATTGTGTGTCAATCAAGTTAAACGCACCATGATCAACCCCACATTGGGTTTCTTGACATGGTATCAGAGCCGACGTTTAGGGCTCTTGATCATGATGTACTTATATGTGTAGATGTCATTGTATGTGGTTTTCTCAAATTTAGCCTTAGTATGTTTTAGCCATTCTTTCCTAAAAATCTTGCACACTCATTATTATGCTGGTTCACAATTTCAAGGGAGCTAAAATCTTTTGAGAATTATGAAGAGACCATCAAATGAAGGATCTTTATATAATGGAAGCTTGAAATGGAGTTTTTCAACACAAGTCATGGAGCCATTGTCAACAAAGAAGCTGCTAAGAGAAGGCAAAGGTATTTGGTTGTTTTCTCTCTCCAATTATTATTTTTGAGCATGGAAGAATGCTCAAATAAGAGAAAGGTTGTTGTTTGTGGACATTGTTGTCCTATTAGCTCTTGCTATTGAGCAAGGAGCATGTAAAGATGCATATGCTTGCTATCATTGGAATGGAAAATGGTGTTGGTTTGGTTGCAATCCAAGTTGGAACATGCTCGTTGAGGCATGTCTCATATGTACGCTCAAGGATGAGTATGCATAGTGGAAGCAAGGAAGGCTTTTACACATTGGCACCTTGAAGGCTTCTCAAGAAGAGAAGCATGTGAAAGGCAACCTTGAAAGTGTATGTCAAAACAGAGAATGAAGACCTACAACCATGGCGAAAAAGACTGTACTTGTGGAGATGAAAGAGAATTACTTGCACCAAATTCATCTCCTTTGATCGAAACAACACCACCGACGGCAAACCAGAAGTCTCCCTCCCGTCCGCCATCGCATAGATCTTTGGTCGACAAGCAGCATGCTAATCCTACTTTTACAAGGGAAAAGAATGCATATCAGGTCCTGCGAAAACCTAATGGACCCAATCTAGAGGGGCTAAGGGTTTCCCGCAGATAAAAACCAACTGAGTATGTGCCTATCTCTCTGTGTGTGCCTCTTTCACAGTGAGACTGCAGCGGATTCAGCGAAAGCAAAAGGCGACCTGCTCAGATGTATCCCTCTCGCAGAAGACGAATTGAATCGGGACAGGTCAAGCAAACCCTGCACGTCTGTATGTGCAAAAGGGGGATGAGAGGAAGTTATTTAGAGCCCTATAATTGAGAGAGAGAGAGAGAGAGAGAGAGAGAGAGAGAGAAGAAAAATTAATGGGGACAGAAGAAGAAGAAGCAAGGGAGAGAGAGAGAGAGAGAGAGAGACTCTTGTTTTCTCTCTGCCAATGAGAGAAGAAGAAGTAGCAGAAGAAGAAGACAACATCGAGGAAATGATCCCCTTGGGATGAGGATGTAACATGTGTGTCAAGATGACAATATAGCTCTGACACAAATAGAGATGCCGATGCCAACTTGTATAATGGAATATCAGCCCTCCGTGAGGTTGTTGCAAACTGCACCTTGCTACAGTAGCCTATATGGCGTTGCCACCATTGCCCAGTATATACGAGACAACAAGGCCTAGCTTGAAGAGCAGATCCTTTGCCACCATGGCTCCCTACTGCTCTACACATTACCCATTTCCTCCGCATGCAACTTCAACAAGGTCAAGAGACTCTGGGCTACGAGGAGCTTCTTGTCCCGATCTTAGCATGAACATCGATGGATGTGTCTTCATGTCAAATGAATCTCCACCCAATCAAAAGATTCTCCGACGGAGATAAGAAGATGGAAAAAGAAGACAAGTCACAACCACATGTGGCATATGCCTATTATCCAAACCTTTTAAGATTGGCTGTATAAAGCTTCTAATTCACACAAAAAAAAGTGAAACCATAAAAGTTGTAAATGTCTTCATAATTCACATTTATGCCACAGGCAATTGTACTTGAGATTTTGTATTCATCCATCGCATGAGGGTACTCCTACCCGAGCCGTATAGAGCTCAAAAGTGATTCATACATATAAATCTTGACATGTAAGTTTCCACAAGAATTGGCTTGTGTGTGGGGTCCTTTGCCCAAGATTGAGATCTCAAAAGGAATTTGTGAGTGTGTGGTGTAAAGCGTACACATGATTGTTGCACCTTGAGGTTTGTCATACCTTTCTCGAACATCTAGAATTGTCCAAAAGGATGGGGTAAATTCACCCGAGAAAGTGGTGGTCAAACGAACATTGTACATGCACATAACACATGCATATGGTGGACTAGATGTGTCTACTCATGTAAACACTCCAATATAGCATTGAGGGGGAGTGTTGAGAGGTAGCGAGTATGGTCATGCAATGATATGAGTGGTAGCGAGTATGGTCATGCAATGCTACATTGGATGGGTGATAAGGTAAAGTAAACACCTCGCTTAAGAGGGGGTGTTGAGAATGTAAGCTTTGGTGTTTGCGGGTGTGTATATATGAAAGCACCCTTATGTGCTTAAGATTGTATGGTGCATGAATATGGATGAGAGATGTGGAGTACTGCTGCTCCAAGGTCTATCACAATAGAACCAGAATTAGGAGACTCTTGTGGTCCACTCAATGTCTATGAGATAGCTGACCTATTTTCTACACATCCATACTCTCATGCTATCAACCCTAACTGTATTCTGTACATTACTATACCGAGTAATCATTTCATAAAAAACAATATCCTTACTAACTCTTAGCTCATGTGTAATAGGGCATAGGGCACACATGTAAAGTGTGGGTTGTATGGTGTCACATGGGGACACACATGGAAAGTGTGAGGGATCATTGATGGGTATCTCCTCCTTCATATATGTAACCAGTCTATGCAATGAAAAAAAAGAAGAAGAGAGTATTTGAGTGTGCATATTGCATGCCTTCTCTTTGTAGCCATGGAGTTCCTTGTCTATTACAATCCACCATAATTATGTGTCAATCATGTTAAATTCACCATGATCAACCCACATTGGGTTTCTTGACAGGCTTTAGGTACCCATATCTAGGTATTTTCCTCATAATAGCCTTGCACTTGCAATAAGGTTTTGGGGACCCATCGTGGCTTGGTGACCATTCGTCTATGCATATAATGTCTTCTTTGCCTCCTAGGTCTTGAGCATGGGTTTCTAGTAGTGAGAGTTTGTGTCTGCTTATTTCTAGGTGGTGGTCCTTGGTTCTTAGGCACCCATTTGAACTTGGATTCATTGGCCTTGGTTACATTCTTGGCGGTTTGTTGACGTTGAGACTTGGCACGTTGTGAATGGTCACAACCCCCCTCCTTAGACTTGGTTGTAGGTTCATCTATCATTGCTTTGCAAGTTTTGATGGAGCCACACTACCCCCTTGTTGCTGAAAGCTATCACTATGCATATGTTGCGGATGATGGCAAGGTGAATGCGCTGCAACTTGTAATCAACATTGCAATGTGCCTACTTCTTAAATGTGAGTCCTAACAATGATTCCTTACCAGCATCCTGTGTTTGGCAACACATAAAAGGCCATGGGTATACTCTCAGACTTGATAGAGACTACAACTTTGCACTTTCCCAAAAGCACGTATGATTGACCCCCAAAATGGGCTAAGTCTAGCATTCCTGAGTTGTAGTTGTGGTCAACCAATGAGAGTTCAATGATCGTGAGTTAAGATATTAAAGTCAGTCCTCTCATCAATCAATGCATCAAAAGTATGCATTTGTTGGGCAGTGACTGTTATGCGTAGGTAAGCGAGTGCTACTACTTCCTCACCTTCATCCTCAATCTCTGTAATTGTGGCAATTCGTATGTTCACAAGGGACTCTAGCATCGGAGGCTCACGCAATGGACGCATGGGGGGATAGTACTTCTTTATGCAGCTACCATTGAAGAAGCTTATGCCTTCTCCATCTAGTGTCTCGAGCTCTACAATGGCTGAAGTATTTTATTCATTAGGCTCTAAAAACTTGTTTAACCAAAGGGCATAACCAAGACATGATAAAGCCCATGAACAGTCCTGAATGCTGCCTTAATCTCATCCCCTTCACGCATGCGTATCTGATGGTAGCTGGGAGTCAAATGAATGATGTTTTATGGAAGTGTTAAGTGTGGGGAAGAAAGTGTGGGTGTGTATAAAATTGGGAGGTGGTCTCCACTGCAGTTGGAAAAAGTTGGCGTCCACCATTTTGGCCATATCTCCTGACTCGTAGCTCCAAAAAATTATAAAAAATACCAGCCAAAACTTCAGCTCACGTGCTACAACTTTCATGTTGAAGAGTTTTCTTGGATTGGAGTGGAAGTATTTTTAAAAAATCTTACAAAATCATGTGCCTGATTTTCCTTGTACTAATGCTTCCAAGAAGGGTCCCATTTGTTTGAATTATCATAAGGCTCCAAAGCCATGACATTATGAGCCTCATATGCCCTTTGGATGGCTCCAAATCCATTTCATGTCTTTTCTTTTCACATTACACATTTTCCCTTCACCTTCCTCCATTGATCTTTACTCTTTACTCCCCCTTGGTAAACCGGTTCATGAAATATTTCCATCCAGTGATTTCTTGGATTTCCCAAGAGGTTATTCCCACCCTCTTCTTTATTTCAAACCTCCAAATGTACCAAAAATCAACAAAGTGTTAGATAAATATTTTTTTGTGATTTTCTCTGATCATATAGCCCCCCCCCCAACCTAACTAGAGGTATTTATGCCTCTAGACACTCTTTGGTATCTTGAGCTGACCCCACCCTAATGTGATAGGGTTTTAAGCGCCATCCATTTACCCTGGTCTTGTGCACTTTTCCCTCAATGTCTTGAAGTTTTTAGGAGCCATTTTTGAAATTTTTTGTGACCCAAAACGGTCCCTCCCACTGGTAGAGAAACTTGCCATCCTTTCTTTTATCAAAGCGATTGTCATATCGAAGCACTAAAGTTCCCTCCTTGATGTTTTTATCTGTTAACTTCTTGTTGAACTTTTCTCTACGCTTCTCAGCTTCCTGGGAGTAGTGGTTGATTGCTTCTTTACGATCCAATTGTAGCCTCTCTAGGTCCAGTAATCTTTTATGTAACTTCTCCTTTTGAGAGTCTACTATGCTACCTAATACCCGAAGGCTAGCTAATTTCACCTCAATAGGCAAAAGAGCCTCTTGTCCATAAACTAGATGAAAATCTGTGAACCCTAACATGGTTTTGAAGGAGGTTCTGTAAGTCCATAGAGCTCCACTAAGGTGCTTGTCCCAATCCCGGGGCCTTGAATGTACCTGTTTGCTGATGATTTTACAAATCATTCCATTTACCTTCTCCACCAATCCATTGCATTGAGGGTAGTAAGGGGTAGAGTGTCGCCATTGAATATTTAGCTTTTGCATGAGTTCACCCACCACATTAGCTCTTAACCCTGGTCCTCTATCTAATAGTATTTCAAGAGGGGTAGCAAACCTACAACAAATGTGGTCAAAGATGAATTTACTCACTTCCTTAGCAGTGATTCTTCTAGTTGGCATAGCCTCGGTCCATCTGGTCATGTAATCTACCCCCATGATAATATACTCTTTTCCTGATGGAGTGTGTGGTAGAGGCCCTATGGCATCAATTCCCCACTTCTCAAAGAGTCCATAGACCTTGATTAGGGTTTGGGATTCTGCTATGAGCCGTCGTGGTCCTGATTTCTGACATTCTTCACATGTTTGACACCAATATTTGACATCTCGGTGTAGACTGGTCCAAGTAAAGCCGGCTTGTAGAACCTTTCTACTTGTGATGTCATGTGCAAAGTGACCTCCACACACATCATCATGGCAAGCTTTTAAGATTTCTTCAATTTCCCACTTTGAAGGCACTTTCCTAAGCACACCATCCTTACCAAAACAATACAAACTATCATTTATCATGCGATATCTTGTAGCTTTCCGAGCTAGCCACTGTATTTCTCCCTTAGTCAGGTGTTTGGGAGCTTCTCCTTGCTCTAAGAGGTGTAGAATATCTTCTAAGTCTTCCTTGCTTTGCTAAAGTGGGGGTTTGATAGCCACTGCTCCCACCATTGACTCATTCAGCTTTGATGATGCTAGATGGTCGGCATCCTTGTTCTGGTCTCTTGGCACATGATGTACTTGTGCCTCCCTAAATCTTCTCATAACAGATTTGGCCTCTCTCATTTTACTAGAGAGGTTTGTATTTTTGCATGCCCATGCACCTTGCATCTGCCTTACCAATAGCATGGAGTCTCCAAAAGCATTCAACCTTACTAAGACACCAACAAAGACCATGAATTAAAGCTTGATATTCTACCTCATTGTTAGAGTGGACACCTTCTAAGATGATTCCTTCACCATAGATTTTCTCTCCTAAAGGAGAGAAAACAACAATGCTTGTGGTTGCCTTATCCTTAGTTCTCTTGTATGCACCATCAAAGTAGAGGCTATAAGCATCTGCAAGAATCTTTATGGATGGGGGTGGTGGAAGGTCCTTTCTTTTCACCTTGAGATTTTTCTCATAGCACCTGTTTGTCAAAATATCAGCCAAGCATGCTCGAGTTTTTTTTTCAACCTGCACTGTATAATCAAACTCTTGAAGTCGGAGCACCCACTTTGCTATTTTGTCAGAGATTTCCATATGTTCTAGTGCATAGGGAAACATATCCTCCACATTGATGATCACAAACCTCTTTAGAAGCAAATATGGCCGAAATTTGGTTACTGCAAACATGAGGGCCAGCATTAGTTGTTCCATGGAGGTGTAAGCCTTCTGTGAGGCTTTCATGAGGTGGCTGGCAAAATACACAAGCCTCATGAAGGATGTTTTTAGATCTTTTTGTAGGAGAGCAGCACCAATGGCCTCTTCTCCCACGCTAGGGTTTACAAAGAATGTTTCTTCCCAACGAGGCTGGAGGATTATAAGAAGTGACCCCAACATTTTCTTTATCTCCTTAAAATGTCCTTCACTTTGTTCACTCCATATAAGTGTTTCTTGGCGTGTCAGTTTTTTTGCTGCAGGGGATATATGGCCTGAGAGAGTAAGTGTATAAATCTACCCAAATATCTTAGCTTTTGTAAGAAGGAGACTAATTGTTTGATGGAGGTTGGGGAAGGTAGAGCTAGCAATGTTTCTATCTTTTTTGGATCTACCTCAATTCCTTCAATTGACACTACATGCCCTAATAGTGTAACCTTACTTTCCCCAATGTGACATTTATCATTATTTAGTTGTCCACCCAACCTAGCTAAGCGAGTAAATCCTTCATCAACATTACGTAGATGTATGTTCCTTGAGCTATAAATATAAAAGTCATCTATGAAAACCCTTATGGACTTACCAAAGTAAGGTTGGAAGACCATATAAATGAATCGTTGAAAGGTTACTGGGGCATTTGTGAGACCAAAGAGCATGACCCGAAAGGCAAAACAGCCTCATGGTGTGATGAAAGTGGTCTTCTTTTGATCATCCTCTACAATGCGAATCTGGAAGTAGCCAGAGTAGCCATCACACACTGTATACCGCTCATGTCCTGCTACTTCATTCAAGATTTCATCCTGAAATGGGAGAGGGAAGTGGTCCCTCCTTGTTGCAGCATTTAGTGGCTTGTAATCTATGCATACTCGCCACTTACCATTTTTCTTTGGCCTCACTACTAATGGGGAGATCCATTTTGAATCTTCCACTGGATATACGAATCCTACATTCAAGAGTCTCTTTACCTCTGTCTCAATAGTGCATCCTGTTGCACAACTCCTAGTCTTCTCAATCTTTGTACTACAAGTTTGCTTCCTTCTTTGAGTTGGATGTGGCACTTCACTGCAATGACACCTGTAATGTGAGTATAATCAGAAATAAACAATGATGCATGCTTCTTGAGAACATTCACATAACCCTCCCTTTCTTCATCCTTTATATCCTTGGATATCATCTTCTCTAGAAGAGAGGGAGTGTGAGAGTGTGAGGGAGTGAGTGTGTGAGGGTGAGGGACCATGGGGTGGAAAAGCTCTCCATCTTCTCCTCTCTTCTTCTCTTCTCTTATCTTGCTCGCGGTGATGGAGCTTGGAGCTTGAAGCGGGAGGATTGAGCTTGCTTGAAGCTTGCACTTGGATCGTGGAGCTACCGGAGTGTGTGGGAGAGGAGGTAACTTGATCGGCATGGAGGTGAGCTCACTACACCCGTAGATATGGATGGCGCGTCGGCTATGTGAGAGGTAGCCATTAGTACTCGGCTTGGAACGCTTGAAACAATAAGTGGTCCGTGGGTCTTGGCGGTTGAGCGAAGGCTCCCACATTTTGGTTCCGTTACTGGGACATACGGATTCAAGCCTTGATAGGCCATGTAAAACAGGGGAAAAGGGGATGACCGCCCAAAAGGGATTTAGGGTTTTATATATAAAGTTGAAAAGTGAATGAGAAGCTCATTCTTGTGTGTGGCCAAAAGTAGCTCTCCTCTCCTTCTTCTCCTTCTTGTTCTTGCTTGCTTGAGCTTGTGCTTGAGAGAGGGAGTGTGAGAGTGTGAGGGAGTGAGTGTGTGAGGGTGAGGGACCATGGGGTGGAAAAGCTCTCCATCTTCTTCTCTCTTCTTCTCTTCTCTTATCTTGCTCGCGGTGATGGAGCTTGGAGCTTGGAGCAGGAGGATTGAGCTTGCTTGAAGCTTACACTTGGATCATGGAGCTACCGAAGTGCGTGGGAGAGGAGGTAACTCGATCGGCATGGAGGTAAGCCTGCTACACCCGTAGATATGGATGGCGTGTTGGCCATGTGAGAGGTAGCTATTAGTTCTCGGCTTGGAACGCTTGAAACAATAAGCGGTCTGTGGGTCTTGGCGGTTGAGCGAAAGCTCCCACATAGATACATTTGGGGGAACTTGAGAGGCCTCCATAGTTGTGATGTTGTTTTCCAAAACTACTTGGCTAGCTTGGGCTTGGTAGAGAATCTTTCGATTATTTTCCCTAGTGATTCTCAAAGCATCTTCAAAAGTGTTTGAAAATTTCACCTTTACCTTCTCCCTGAGTAAGGGATACAAACCTGGAATAAATCGATCCTTTTGAAGGCAGTTTGAAGCTCTCTCACCAGGATTCAATGAGTCTGACCACTTCTCTTCAGATCTTTGGGCCAGATTTAGAGTTTGGAACCACATTTTAGCTTCTTCCTTGAGCATCAAAGGAAAAGCCCTCAACTTTAATGCTTCATCATCCCTCCCAGAGACAAGGAAGGCCATCTCAAGGTTGTCAAAAAAATCCATTGCATTTTTCCCATTGCGCCCAAAGAAGCTTGGAAATGCCATGTTGCCTTAGTAGAGTACAAAGATGAACACATCTAGACTTAAGTTGTATTTTATGAGGGGAAGGATAAATGGGTTCACAGATGCCTTGGAATCTAAGCCTTGTGCTAGCTACAATATGCACAGTTTGCATAGCAAGAGGTTGGATTGGTCCACACAACTCGCGGTGATTCATGAGAAACTATTATAATAAAATAAAGACATGTACATTGAAGGATGCATTGTAGTCTAGCATTGGGAAGATTATAGGTTCTAGTGATACAAGAATCTCCCTTAATCTTTCAGCCCCAAAGTACATGACAAGACGCTGCTGGAAGAAAATCTTCCTACTGATGCATACATTAACTTGGATGTTTTGTACAGAGTGGAAGGTGTAGAAATTCGGGCCATTGTTATTATTCATAAGTGGAGACTACTTAAGGGAGTAGAGGGAATGCACTTTCTTGAATTATAAAGGATTTTTCACAAAGTGTTTCTTTCTAAAACCCACCAACTTTGGTATACAGAGAATTTGCTCACCAGTGATTGTTCTTGCCTTAGTGTGTCCATCCTCGGTGACATATATTTCATAAGGTGTAATGGTCACCTTTTCAACCACACCCAACCTTCGAGCTAGCAACAGTTAAAGGTAGTCTCCATACTTTGCACCTCTACAAAACTCCACACCGTTCATGCATAGTTGTCCTCCTTTGATGTGGATTAGGCCAGAGAGAGAGGAATTTGATGATTTGGAGACGAGGACCTCCTGGAAGGGCCTTCACTTTATTTGCAAAACACTCACCACAATTATGAGAACGTAGCAATTAATGGCAACATGATTTTTTCTGTTGTGAGAGAATGGAATTTCTAAGGTGAACACCTTTTACCCGCATACATGAGCACTTGTTGTAGAGGATGCACCACTATGTGTTGTATCGTCCCGCATAAGGAGGTAGAGAATTATGGATGAGAATGTCCTCAACGGGGGCACCAATTTATGACGAATGAAATTCGGTATGGCAGCCTCTATACTATGCCAAACTCCCTTCTGCCACAAAGTGAATGAGGTAAGGACATTACCTAGTCATGGAAGAGCAGATTAGGACGCTATGCAAGAGGGAGAGGAGCTTGTGAGGGAGAAGAGAGAAAAACTAAGAGAGAGAGAGAGAGAGAGAGAGAGAGAGAGAGAGAGAGAGAGAGAGAGAGAGAGAGACAGAGAACTACAAAAAATAGATGAATCAATAAAACTTAAGAGGGCACAAGAGATGGAGAACCCTCAAGAATAACCAATATACACAATATGGACACCAATAGCATGGGCTTATTACATTGTAGAGCATGCATAAGCTATAGTAAGGGAATGAACTGCATAAGCTCGTGAGAGAGAATGGGGAAGGCTCAATAGGGCTGAACAAGGCCTCTTGTCTCTCTCTTGCAAATTACAAAGGAGAATGCCTCTTTATATAGGCCTTGAGGGTGTTTAGAAAGGAGGTTAAGATAGAATAGAAAATAACATCACCAAAGCTGCATTAAGGCGGTTCCACCAATGTGGAAGCTCCATCTAGATGTTTTGTTGACCAATTTTGTACTTAATCAAGTTCCATCATAGGTGAGTTGTCTCCATTCTCCCTCCCATAGCTTGACTCCAAGAGCTCTCCTATAAAAAAAATATAGAGAATCTTCATAAAATAAGATCATATCTAGCAATAATGGAGAGAGAGTAGTGAGAATTCATACATTACTACTACAATTAAGGATGATTTGAGGGAGATTTAGGAGGGGAATTCTAATGGTTTATTAGCTTGAGAGAGAGGAGAAGAGAGAGGAAAGGGTTGGGAGTCTAATGAATGATGTTTTATGGAAGTGTTAAGTGTGGGGAAGAAAGTGTGGGTGTGTATAAAATTGGGAGGTAGTCTCCACCGCATTTGGAAAAAGTTGGCATCCACCATTTTGGCCATATCTCTCGACTTGTAGCTCCAAAAAAGTATAAAAAATACCAGCCAAAACTTCAGCTCACATGCTACAACTTTCACGTTGAAGAGTTTTTTTGGATTGGAGTGGAAGTATTTTTAAAAAATCTTACAAAATCATGTGCCTGATTTTCCTTGCACTAATGCTTCCAAGAAGGGTCCCATTTGTTTGAATTATCATAAGGCTCCAAAGCCATGATATGATGAGCTTCACATGCCCTTTGGATGGCTCCAAATCCATTTATGTCTTTTCTTTTCACATTACACATTTTTCCTTCACCTTCCTCCATTGATCTTTACTCTTCACCCCCCCTTGATAAACCGGTCCATGAAATATTTCCATCCAGTGATTTCTTGGATTTCCCAAGAGGTTGTTCCCACCCTCTTCTTTATTTCAAACCTCCAAATGTACCAAAAATCAACAAAGTGTTAGACAAATATTTTTTTGTGATTTTCTTGGATCGCTATGCAATAGCAATCATATAGATGCTTCTCTTTCCTCACAAGAATGTGAAACTAGTGAAGCATAGCCTTGTGAGCTTTGTAATGATGCCAATTGTGTGAAGCATAGTTATTAGACCTGCCATCTAGTATTAAACATTGAATAAGGAACTCCTATCCACTATAAAACAAAATGAATTAAAAACTTTTATGCATACATTTAATTACTGTGCACATTGATTTCCATGTATAATGAAAAAATGTGTGAGAAGATAAAAATGAACTCACTATGTAGATTATATGTAAACAATTTGCAATTAACTTTATTCCTTTTGAGTTTGCTAGTTAAACCATTGCAAGGCCTGATTGTGACTTGGGCTCACATCATTCATGCAATACTTGGACCACCTAAATGGCCTTAGGTAGAGCAAATATAGAGTCTTGAATGAAGGCCCATTCAAAGAAACATAGAGCTCAAGGCTCTTTAGATTTGAATTGCTCATCTATATACTACCTTATAATTGATGGATCCACTGAAGTTGTAGGGTAGCTATAGAATGCCCCCACACTTAAAAGTTATTTCTAAAAGGAAAAATAGTCATATTTTTCTTTTTTCAATTGAGATGTTGCTTCATCATCTCACGTGTCCAAGGTAAAACTCTAGCTAAACCCCCACATATGCACTCTCTCTCCCTCAAAATAGATCATATTTGTGCATCCCACATATTCTCTCTCTCTCTCTCTCTCTCTCTCTCTCTCTCTCTCTCTCAAAATACATCACAGTAATGATGTGGAGTCTTTCTCTCCATATCTCCATTTCATGTACATGTTGCATGCATTAACATTAGGAGAAATATGGACTCTCTTTTTTGCCCCTTAAGGGGTTTCTCTCACCTCTCTCTCTCTAAAAAGAGATTCCAAAATAATATTATAAAAAGAGATCTTCTACAATCAAGAAAATCTCGTTTTTGTGTTTTCAATAGATTTCACCTATTATTTTATTCCCAAACTGCAGGATAAGGTCACTTTTTCTCAAAATCCTCATAACTAAAAAAATACAATTCTATTTTTTCTAAAAACGCAGCCAATCATTCTTTAATGCCCTCATGACTCTTTAATGCCCTCTTTAGTGCCCTCATGACTTTTCAATCATTCTCATTCTCGCTTCTTAAAAGGGCGGAAGTTAAAAAACGATATAAAATGACGTACACATCATATTTTAAGATTATTTTTTACCCAGAGACACCTTTTTGACTCAAGAGTTTCCTTGTAAATTTTCGTCTTTTTTGGACAAGTATATACCTATTTCTGGGCATTTTTTCATTCCTTCAGAAAGCTCTAGTTTTGTCCCAAATTTTGTGCATTCTTCTCTTTCCCTCCAGAATATGGTTTCTTGCATACGAGTTCTTCTGAAGCAGCATTGAGGAGTAGTTTTGATACCATTTGTTGAAATCAAAGAATCTCTATCTACAACACACTCTACCCTGCTACAAGCCATCTTCCTCTTCAGAAATATGCAATAAGAAATCTCTGTCTTCAACAGTCTATACTACAAGCAATCCAGTGATAATGGAGGTATCTTTATTTTTTAAATCTTTGTGATGTTATTATTCTTCACAGTTGTTGTTCAGTCCTTAAGCATCAATTCATAGAGCGAGAGAGAGAGGGGGAGAGAGAGAGAGAGAGAGAGAGGAGGGGAGAAGGGGGGGGACAGAGAGGACTGTGTGAGATGAACAAAGAAAATAAGTGATAGAGTGACAGATAGTAAATTAGGGTAGAAGATAAGATGATGTTATTGTTTTCCACTAGCCAAGCTTCAGTATGAATGTGTTTAGGGTTTCCTTGATGAATTTTTGTTGAGAGAGAGAGAGAGAGAGAAAGAGAGAGAGAGAGAGAGAGAGAGAATATTTTGGATAGAACAGAAGATAAGATTTGATGCTAATTAGAGGTAGATTAAAAGCCAAGATTACAGGTTGATTAGGGGTTGATTAGGGTCTATCAAGACTGAAAGCAAGAGAAAGAGACAAGAACCAACTGGGTTTTAAAAAAAACACAGATAGTGAATCAAAGGGGTGTAGTTCTGCTATTTGAATGTTAATCCAAGTTAACATTTGCATACTTTTTTTTTTGCAGAATGCAGGTGCAGGATGTACCAAGAGAAAGAGAGATATTCACTTTCAATTGGAGGATGAATATGCACCAATGTTCAAAAGAACTGTGGAAAGAGATGATGCAATAAGATGCAGGATGCAACAAGAAAGAAATGCAGGGAAAAAAAATGTGGACCTTTGGGTTGATGGGTGCATTTATCCACCCGATCCACTCACTCGAAGGCCACCACAATTTGAAGGGCTTACATCATTTGTAAAGTTTGCTTGTGAAGGCAATGAAGGATTGTATGGATACACATGCAGACTTGTCACACAAGGAATAGCAGGGGCTCATCAAACCTTGACAAATATGCAGACAAGATTACAAGGGAATATGCAGTCTTTGATGGAAAAGGATAGATTATTGGCTGAGAAGGATAGAGAGAACCAGAACCTACAACAAGCAATGTCTGTCATTGAAGATGCTATGCATGCTACACACGTGCAGAATATGGAGTTACAGTCTAAAGTCAATGACTTGGAGAAGGAGAATCAAAACATAGAGAGGAAGCTCACAAAAACTTTGGAGATTGGGCCCACTTTAAAAACCAAAGAGGCACGTCGGCGCATCCGATCCGTTAAACCAATTGGCCAATTAGCCAAAGGAAGTGGACAATATCATAGACGGATATATGCTCAATCTACTACAATGAGAAATATATTTCCTCATGCAGAGAATGATACTATTGCCAAAGTCCTTAGCAAGAATATGGTAAAAAATGCATTGGAAAATCGTAAATTCAGGGACATTGTGGATGGTGTTGCTAGTGACCGTCTTAGGGATGTGAGCAACTTGTTTACTGCTACAGATGCTCAGGGATTATGTGACAAGGTGGGAATGAGTTCTGAGTCATATAGTATGCTCTATCAACAATTGGATACAGGTTTTAAGCAAGTCTTCAATACTAAGCGAGTAATGCCTCTGCCAAAACCATTTCACGTGAAGAAGGCTCGAAAACAACTAAATGAGAAAGTTTTAGAACTAATTGGTGAGCCTACGCATTTGGAACACACACACATATTGAAGTATGGTTCCAAAGAAGTTGCCTTTGTATTGAATGCATCCAACAACTTTGTATTGGATATATGTAGGGTTCAGATTGCTATGGTCAAGTTTTACAATATGTCTATGGAAGAATGTAGAGGCAAGCTTAAGTTTGTCCTCAAACTTGATGATAGTGAGATTATCAAGGGGCAAAAACTTGAGCGTGTGAGTATAACAATTATGAATCGAGCATTGGATCCCAACATCGATGAAAAACATCCTTCATACTTCAGTGTACAATCGGAGAATGAAATATGGTGGCTTGCAGCATTTGAAGTACCAAAGGAGGACCATGAAGTACTTAAAGTTTTTTTTAACCTCACTAATATACCCAGTGTTATTCAACAGCAAAATAATGGAGCAGTTTTACATGTTGAGGGGTTTGGGGACTATCAAGTTGAATGGCATCTTGCAGGTGATTTAAAAACATTGAAGTGTATGTTTGGTTTATCAAATGCAGCAAATGCAAAATTTCCGTGCATATACTGCATGCAAACTAGGAAGAAAGGGAAAGATGGAAAGAAAGAATGGCTTGCCAAGGCAGGACAACAGGGTGCTCCGACACGTGATCAGAAAGTCATGAGAAATGGAATGCTAATTCCAGTGGATCCAAATTGGCGCCCTATTTTGGAAATACCACTAACAAGGGTTCACTTTTGCACATTGCATTGTTTGGTTAGAATAATTGAGAAGCTAGTATATGAATATATATGCTTTGCATACAAGATGCAGCCCGTGTCAGAATCTGATGCTACATGCAAGAAGGTAGAACAAGTCCTCTCTGAAGTTGGATTGCACGGAGGCCAAGTAGAAATAAAAAAGGACGAGAAAAAATCGGGGAAGAGTGGAAATGTTCCTTGTAAACCATGCTTTGGCGGACCCAAGGCTAGGAAGTTTTTATCTCCACCTCGAGATGAGGAAGGCAATATACTAGTAAAACAACCAGAGAAGTACGAAGCATGGAAAAAGTTGCACCTTGCTGTTTCAGATTGGAGCAATGGGGGATGAACGAGGATTGCGAAGGCAGAAGTGTGGATACACCTAGATAGATTAGCAGCTCTCTTACAGAAGTTGGGGTTTATGGATGGTGATGCCAATGCATTTAAAGAGACAGCTGCTAAATTTCATAAGTCCATGGTGGAGGCATGGACTACAAATAGCATAACACACTACATGGTCAGTATTATCACCATTGCAAAAAAAAATCATCATTTCGAATTACTTTGTGTTTCTAATCTCTTTTCTTGTGCAGCATATACTTGAAGCACATGGTCCATACTTTGCAGATCAAGGAAGTTTGGCAATATGGTCAACTCAAGGCATGGAAAGATCTCACTGGTAAGCTCGCTGTGCTTTTCAAAAGGCAACTGATCATGGAGGTGGCATCAATGATTCCAATTCTATGAGGCAATTATTCCAATGGTGGTATAGGAGACTAGAGATACGATACGAGGAAAAAGAAAAGAAGTCCAAAACATCTCAAGCAGAATCTATAAGTAGGGCAATATATGAAGTGAGAAAAGCAAGATATGAAAACAGCACAGCTAGACAACGGCACGCAGAATGGTTGGCAACCCAAGAGAGAGATGGCAAAAAATGGAGACCTAGATAAAGATAATAATTTTGATGCATTTAGATTCCACAAGAGAGCACAAGTCCCAAGGATATGACACATCAATACTCATATCTCTAACATGAGATGTCTTATAAATTTTCTTTAAAATTTCAAAGGTTTGTCACTATATTTTTCAAAGTCGATTTCGAACTTTGTTTTTTAATTATGAAAAGTCCATTTTGAAATCCTAAGACAAAGATATGAAAATTCTAAACATTGGAACATTCATTGGCCTAGAGAGAGAGGGGGGCATGAGGGAGGTGTCAGGAGATAGAGAGAGGTAGGGATGGGGTGGAGAAATGAAATGAAATGATAAATTTAAAATTCATTTACACCACAGTAAGTTTGAAAGTTTCGTATTTAAGTCGTCTCTCCTTTCATTTTTTCCCATTGCTCTCCACTCTACCCTCCACCTTTCTATCCTTCATCATCAGAACCATGGCACGTTCCAAGCTTCCTATCAAAAAGGCGCCTGCGAGAGCAAGAGCTCAACACTCTTCCGAATCTAGTGAGCATACTGTGAGTGACAAAGATCCCCTGGTGACCGATAACGGTGGCCCTACTGCAGCCAATAATGGTGGCGCTACTGTGGCCAACAATGGTGGCCCTAGTATGGTCGATAATGATGGTTCGCCATTGTCCAGAAATGGTGGTCCACATGCTCCAGCTGCTCCACCTCCCACTACTGCTCCAGCTCGTAATACACGCCCTCCAACACATAAAAAGCGAAGATGGAGACCAGGCACAGCTGCGCTACGCGAGATAAGGAAATTCCAAAAGAGTGCCGACTTGATTATTCCTAAGGCACCATTCTCCAGGTTGGTGCGAGAAATACTACAAGATCTACAGTCAGGGCATCATCACAAGTTCTTTTCAAGGAACCAGGCAAGGAATGTGGGGCGATGGTCAAGCCAAGCCTTGCTTGCTCTCCAAGAAGCAGTTGAAAGCTACTTGATTGATCTAATGAGTGATGGTCAACTTTTAGCCATTCATGCCCGACGTATCACTATTAAGCCCATAGATCTGGTTCTTGTTCGCAAGATCCGCAATAACAAGGATGCATTTAATCTTAATGTCAACAATATGCTTTGAGAAGCTACCTTGTAATTGGATCTATGTTTTTAGCTCAGGTTTGGTTGTAGATTGTAAGGATCTTAGTTTTGGGTTATCTTTCCAATAGACCTTCAAGTATTTGATAGTAGTGGCCTGCAAAATGGAGCTAAATTTTCCCTAGCTCTAGTTGTACTTGGTGCGATGCACTATCTACCGTGTATTTCATAGTTTCGCAATGCTAAATCCAATATGTGATATTCTATTTTGACCATGTTTCGCATTGTGTGAATTTTCAAGTTTCCAAATTTGTAAGTAGTTTTGTTGAGGATAAATTCAATGTGCAACCACGTACATGTCGGTGATCAGTTGTACATGGGCCGATGCACTATATCCTTACTATATTTAGTGGTTTGGCAACAGTATATCTGATGCGATATTCCATTTTACCCATGATTTATTTTTTGTCAATTTTTAAGTTTCCAATGTTTTGCATTGCGAGGTTGACAATACATTTAATCTGCAGTTGCACACACTCATTATCAATACATTTAATCTACAGTTGCGAGGTTGACAATACATTATGAGTGCAGTATAATGCAGTTAACGCATTTTCAAAAAAAGATTGAACCGTCAAATTTATAAATCGGAATCTGGTGAAACTTCACCCTCATGCTGGGCATTAGAAAAACTCATTTATATTAAAAATTTGGCCCCATCAGAAGCCTCTGGGTCACCTGTCCGGAGGCTCGCGCCTGGGGCCCTGAATCGAGGCTTCTGTTGGGGCCAAAAAAAATTTGGATGGTTGATGTGTCCTTAAGGAGCCTACAGGTAAAATTTCATGTGAATCGGAGCACTGGTGATATTTTTCCTAAGCGCGGATTCATTAATTGAAATTTTAGGGTTTTTTAAAAGTTTGGCTATAAGTTTAAAGTTTCACCTCATTTTACACATTTCACTTTTGAGTTCTGAGTTCTCTCTCCTAGAAGACATGGTACGCACCAAGCAAGCGGCCCGGAGATACCCCCCTGGAAATTCCATACGGTAGCCACGTCCTCCAGCTCCACCACCACCACCACCACGCCAGCATCGCAAGCGTCGATGGAAGCCAGGCACAATGGCTCTTCGCGAGATCCGCCACTACCAGAAGACCACTCACCTCCTGATACCGAAGGCTCCATTCCAGAAGTTGGTGCGGGAGATCATGGAGGGCATACTGATCATGAACAACAGGAACCAGTTTCCAAACACATCACGCGCGAAACAACCGGATCGCTGGACTGCCCAGGCCCTCCTCACACTACAAGAAGCTGCTGAAGGCTACCTCATCGACTTATTTCGAGACTCAGTCTATGCAGTGGTGCATGCAAGGAGGGTCACTGTCACCGAGAGGGATCTGCGGATAGTCAGGTTCTTTCGGCGATGGAAAGATAGTCCTCGCGGAGGTCAGCAAGGATAGAGGTGTACAAACTCAAAAGCACATGGAATGTAGCTTCTGAAGACATTTTGTAAAGCCTTGGTTGTAATGGACCCCATGTAAAGTTGTTATTAATACAAATACAAAGTTTTTGGCGCGTCTTATTTTTGTTTAGTCACTTGATATTTATTTTATTTACGCCGTTGAGTTATCGTTACATGCGTTCGAACAAATACATGTTGCGCACGAATTCGATAAAGCACTGTGTATTAAATTTAGGGTACGAATCGTGTTACGTATAAATTCGATAAATAAATGTAACATTCAAGTTAAAAAAAACAGTAAATGACACGTATCACAAACTACATTGCACGCAAATCCAACAAACATCAGTTTTCATTACTTGAAGAGAAGATTACAAAGTGCAGTACATCAGTGATGCGATATCAGTAGGCAATAAGTACATCTATTCTCTCCTAGGCTTCTTGGAGCTAGGCTCCACATGGTCAGAGCTATTCTTGATCATAGGCAACAATACATTTTGCCCCAATAGTTCCTGTCTAATGACAGTGGGGTCTTCAACACCGGCAACCATGCCACGGGCCACCATGGAGAAAAGTGGGCCAGACCTAGTACTCGTGAATAAGTAGAGAAGCTTTGAACGTCGAAGCAACACTACTTTCTCTAGGCTGGAGTTGGTCGGGATGGTCTTGAAGGGCCCAGCCTTTGTTAGTGCCCTCAACTTCAAGAAGTTCTCTGCAAAAGCAGGGGAGCATGTCTTATGAAATACAATAATGTCGTTGACAAGCTGCCCAACATACTCCTTCAATGCCGAGTCTTGCACCCTTCCTTGGCTACCAGATCGGCCACCCTGCCTAGATGAAAACTCATCTATATAGACAATCTCCTGCAACACACAAGTTCAGTATCAGACTCACTATGCATGGAGTGTGCTGAAGATATATAAATCATATTCATATGAAACTTAACCAGTAGGGCCTCTAGGAGATTCAGGCCCCCAGACGCGAGCCTCCGGCCAGGGCACATCTGGGGGCCCGATCCCGACAAAAACACATGTGTGTGCTCCCGATGCCCTAGAGGCCCTACTGGTTAAGTTTCATATGAAACCGAGAACATTACCTTCTCTGCATCATCTATCTGCCGCTGTAATGGAGCATCCAGGTCTGCTCCTGCCACTGGGCTGCCATCGTCTCTCTCCTGGGTAGTCACTGCATAGTCGGGTTGAGGACCAAAAAGGCTTTCCTGCAACCGCTCGAACTCCTCATCAGAGATCTGATACTGTGGTGCCGCATCCTCAATCTGCTCCTGGATGCTCACAATGGCAGAGATGTCATCGATGCTCATGCCATCATAACGAGCCACCTCATCAACATGTGGTGGGGCATCCTGTAAATCAAAATCTATGAAATCACTAGGTGCATCACGCACCATGATACAGTATAGTTCTTCTTCCCTAAGCTCCAACAACTCTAGCACATCCTGCATGAGTAGATATTCCACCCCCTCGATGGTGATAGCATGGAGAGAAGAGAGGGGTGGCTCTTCGCTCGTGGGCATCTCATCAGGGCAAGGAGGTGGGTGCACAATGGCCAAGCTCTGTGCTGCCTCAACACTCAGATCGAGAGTGATCTCCTCAGGCTCCCTCTCAAAGTACTCTAATAGTGGCCGAGAGGGTGCGTCGATGTCCTCGTCACTGTCCTCTTGCACCTCAGTGCACATAACATATATGGCAAAGGCGGCATCCCTCTCAATGAGATCCATCGTGACGTGGTCCTGTGACGAGGTGGGCACTGCTCTAGCGCGGAGATGTTGCCCCACATGCACCAGGGCTCGACTTATCACCTTTGCATGGCTGGATCCGGCACACAAACTATACAAAAAATCCATGGGAACCCACCTGAGAGTGGAGTCGGGAATAGAGCAAATGAGAGGGTTCACTGCATCACAAAACGATGCTAGTATACTAGAGTCAGGGTCTACAGCGGAAAGCGAGCTCTCTAGACTCAAGGTCACGCAAAACCTAGGGTATATCTGGTCCCCTATGTGCGCGTAGCATGTGGAACTGATCCATGCGGCGAAGGCGGGAGTAGTAGCCATGGCACACAAAGAGAGAAGGAATGAGAGCACAAGTGTAGGGAAGTGGAGAATGAAAGCGAAAATGAGTTTGGAGTTATAGCTTTTATGTGTCTAGGGTTTTAAATAAAGGTTCTTTATAAAGTTATTAATTCTAAAGTTTCAAATTAAAACTCTTACCTTAGTTCTTTATTTCAGTACTTTAAAGTCACTGTTAAAATTACTCATACAGACAAACACTTCGTTCTACATTATTATATCCTCGAATATGTTTGGGTCGCTGAGTATATTCAAGTCTAATGAGAGAAAATATATAATTTTTTAAAGAAAATAAATCTAAAAGGCCTTGAAATTCCCTTTGGATCCAATTTAATATTAAAATGTAATAAACGAGCAGCAGAGATGCGCTACAATATATCATTGTGCAAAGACAATATTCTCTAGATTATAGACCTCTAACCTGCAATTTAATTATGATTTTTAACTGCACGATTGAGTAATTACAGTATGTATTATCGCACGCTTGGATCACAGTAAACTAAAATTTAAAGTACTCAGAAGTTCAAAAAAGGTATGTATTCGCTCTTTATAAAGTTTTTTTACAAGGATTCCACTATCTCAAGGATATGTGGAGAAGCACATTGTTTACATGTCATGGATTGCTCACTACGAGTCCTGACTTTTCTATTATCTAACTTGAAATAGAAGTTGTAGAGGGGCTCACTAGACATTAATTGGATTTCTTGTCTCAGAAAATAAATGGGCCAATGACTCTCTGCACTGACTACGAAAGGATTATGACCACTCCACAAGATTACCACATCTACGAGCGTTGTATGTGTGTCATCTCGGATATCTTGATCCAAGCTGATCCACTCCCCTCGCAAAAGTCGCCATCTTCTATATCGAAAGCGAACGCACAGAGTTTGTCTAGCAATGAAATACCTATAATAAAAACAAAAATAATGGTAAGTGATCAATGCGACTAACATAACAATTCATCTAAGCGAGACCTATGTCAATTAAATCAAGGTATGCAAAGTAGTAAAAAAGTTTTACCTGAATGTAATATCAGATTGGTTGACCCTGCACTCAATCGTCTCATCAAAATGTGTTCTTTTGACTTCCCAAGACTCACCCAATAGCTGACTCATCCATTCCTCGGATGGACACTTGCATTGATAAGTAATCTTTGTTTTCTTCAAAACATCACATGAACTAAACAAATGTGCAAACAATGAGAATGGAATAAACCAATTAAGATGCACATCTTTGGAGCCTGTGGTGGGTTTCATAGCACTATTGATGTCAGATTTTATCTTCGACTTGCAAGCTCCTGACAACTCCAAGCTACCAATGAACCATTCACCACTAGACAGTGGCGGCAATGGGACATGCTGCAATCTCTGGCTTTCTACCACATACAATGAATTATAAAAAAAGATATTTTGAGTGGCAAGTTGACTTGTAGAGGTATTATTATAGATCAAAGAACCTATCTCTTCATGCCAAACATGTATCTTGCCGCTTAAACATTCCACATTCTGCCATTCGTGCAAAGTCGATGGATATAGAGCTGTCAATCAAACAAGACTGAATTAGAATACTGCAAAGACTTTTAAAAACAACTCTAATACAAAAGAATAATCAATGATAAAATTTAACAACTTACTGTTTTGTTTATAATTTGCAATGTTGTTCTCGTCGTGTACAGAGATTTGTTTATGCGTATAAACATGTTGAATCAACACTTCTGTTACTGCACTTGTGCCATTAAACACTTTTCTGAACTCTAAAATTCTACCTTTCCAATGTTTGCTAGGGTTTGCAACATCCTTGCGCTTGACCTTGAAACTCCCTCGAGTACTTGGGTGCATCAAAATCCAATCCAACTTATAATACTTATCACAAATCCAATTACCGCCATTATCTTTCCTGTTGAAGACCTCCACTGCAAGTATGCTACTGATATTTTTCCTCCGCGAAGACATCTGTAACAACCAAATACAAAAGTTACCTATCAACATGTGTATAATTTGCAAATGTTATCTCCAAATGAAATTAAATTTAAATGGATCAATTTAAAAAAGAAACATTGTACCTGTAATTTCTTTCACAAAGATCCCTAGATATGTTGAACAAGAAGTTGACTTATAGCAAGACCATTGTTCCTTCACTGACAGATTCCTGTAGTACAAAAACAAAAGAAATATTGGGTCAACACATACATATAACTTATATAGGCTTTGTCCAAATGCGTTGAAATTTAACCATGGAACAGTAGTAAAAAATGGCAATATACCTGTGGCTTTCTCTGCAAAAAATCCCAAAGATGTTGTAGAAGTTGAGTTCTAAATAAATCATTGTTCTTCACCCTCGGAGATTCTTGGAGTAAAAAAACAAAGGAAAGCTCAGTATGCATGTAACTTGTATACATTTTGTCTAAACGAGATAAAATTTAACAGTGGAGCAACAAAAAAACAAGACAATATACCTGTAACTTTGTTTACAGAGAAACCCTAAGATGTTGAAGAAGAAGTTGAGTGTTCAAAATCCCAAAGATGTTGTAGAAGTCGAGTTCTTAATAAATCATTGTTCTTCACCCTCGGAGATTCTTGGAGTAAAAAAACAAAGGAAAGCTCAGTATGCATGTAACTTGTATACATTTTGTCTAAACGAGATAAAATTTAACAGTGGAGCAACAAAAAAACAAGACAATATACCTGTAACTTTGTTTACAGAGAAACCCTAAGATGTTGAAGAAGAAGTTGAGTGTTCAAAATCCCAAAGATGTTGTAGAAGTTGAGTTCTTAATAAATCATTGTTCTTCACCCTCGGAGATTCTTGGAGTAAAAAAACAAAGGAAAGCTCAGTATGCATGTAACTTGTATACATTTTGTCTAAACGAGATAAAATTTAACAGTGGAGCAACAAAAAAACAAGACAATATACCTGTAACTTTGTTTACAGAGAAACCCTAAGATGTTGAAGAAGAAGTTGAGTATTCAAAATATCACTATTATTGACTGTAAGAGACTCCTAGAGCATCAAAACAAAAGAAATTACATGTCAGAGAATGCACATAACTTGCACAGGTTTTCTCCAAACGAGATAAAACTTTACCATAGAACATCTATGGAAGAGAAAAATATACCTGTAGAGTTTTGTGAAGAGAATCTTAGGGCTTTGGTAAAACAAGCTCTGCTCTCATAAAACACATGAATCTCTCTCTGTGCTTGTGCAAAGCAAATGAAATTTTACAGGGTTACAGACATGGCAAGAAACAGTGAGGCTGTAAAATTTCGTCGGGAAAGAAGAAGCGGGGAAAGAGATATGACAAATTTGAGTTCCGCCTAAAAAAGAGGGGGAAACTGAAAAGGGGAGAAAAGAAAAGTCAAACATAAAAAATAAGAAAATGAAAATTCGAGGCACAAACTTCCAAGAAGTGACAGCTTTGTACTCTCCTTTTCCCTTATTTTATTGCTGAGGGAAGATTTGGTCCAAGATATGGCTAGAAGATTCATGTTACATGAATCTGGAATCCCAGCTCTCTCATTGGTTAGGCCTATATTTGTTTATTCACTCCTTAAGGGGCAAAAAAGAGAGTCCATATTTCTCCTAATGCACACCTCCCTCTTTGGAAGTTGAGACCTTAAAGGCTATTTGCCGATGACCTCATGGTTCACCTGCAAAGAGGGAGAAAGACAGGAGCCACCATTGTCAATGATTCCTCCTACAGCAACAAGCACGTGCTCTTGAACTTCTTGGGTTCCCCCTCACATGCTCTAAGCAATGTTTCTCCATCCTGTTAGACCCTCTTCTTGTCAAGAAGGCTTTGCCCATCTCATCATGTAATCACCATTGCCCTCAAGAACTATAGCTAGTTGCCTTCAAAATCATTTGATTGATCAATTGAAGGCCACAAAGGCGATCGTGTAAACTTTCAATCGCGCTTCAAAAGGCTCTATTCTATTGAAATCTTGGAACACACACACATGTGTGTGTGTGTGTGTGTGTGTGTGACAACACATGTAATATTATGAGGGACAAGAGGGAAAGTGTGTTGACACTTTCTCCAAGTTTTATTATACTTATATTATACATTTGGAAAATTATATGCATGCCATGTGGGCTCAGAACAAATTCTAGGGCCTTGATTATAGCTTTGGTTCATAAAGATAGATGAGGATAACATATTCAAAAGAAGCATGCAATAGGAGATGGATTTAAAGTATCCAAGGGCAATTTGTCATGATTATGCAACTTTTTGTGTATGTGTTTTTAACATGCAAAGCAAGTTTATATTTTTTGTGAGGAAAAGGAAGCAGTCCTCCCTTCGCTTGTTAAATGTGAAGTGAACTTGACAAAGCCTCATGAGCTTTGCAATTTTTCCAACTACAAAAAGAACGATTAGTGGGTCTAGCTGACTAGTATATCTTATTGCAAATGCAAGTTTTTGAATGAAGGCCCATTCAAAGACACATAGAGGAATAGTGGAGATTTCTAAATGAAGGCTCATTCAAATAAACAGAGAGCTTAAGGTCATTTGGAATTGCATTGCTCATTTTACTTGCATGTTATAAGGTAATAAAAGGATCCCTTTTTCTTAAGAAACTCTTATGTTATTTTCAAACTGCAATTTATCAAATCAAATAACAAGCGGTGCACCTCCAAGTGTTAACTTGTGCATTTGGTAATGTGATGCAAGTGGATCAATCCTAATCTAAAGTAGCATGCAAAGTGCGTTATCCCTTGGTGTGGAAGCCTAGGTCTCTTTCAAAGGTTTTTTAAAAATGCTTCTACTTTCAAAGGTTTTAGGAAAGGCTTCTATCGAGTTAACTCCACGAATGATGATAGGATATTTGGAAAAATATGTGCTAGTCTATGGATAATTGTAAGCCCACCAACAGCCAATATGTGTGCTAGTTAAGACATAAAGGTAATGGTGATCGTGAGTTAGACATAAAACAAATGAAAAGTTCTCTCGCATAAGTCAAAGGGAGCCAGCTGTTGGCAACTCTGAGTACCCAGAGAGAGAGAGAGAGAGAGAAGGGAGGGAGGGAGGGAGGAAGGGAGCTCCGAGCGAGGGAGGGCTATCACGGCTCACGAGTCTTTTAGTGAATGCTTACAAGATCCTCCTCGCTGGCAATACAAAGACGGGCAATATTATGCGGTTTGCGGGGCTCGGGAGGATTCCTTTGAGGTGGTTGGTGGGCGGCGCTCATGTTGTTGGCCAAAAACAACGACTTCATTAAAAAGCAGGCGAATTTCACGTGACCCTTATCTTCAAAGTTGTATAGATTTATTGCTGCCAATGAAGATTCGCCTTCCAATGAAGCCTTCTTCCTCAAACGGTGCCATGCTAGACTCTCAAGGGTTAGCAAGTGAAGTTGGCCCTATCTTTAGCAAATAAGAGCTAGGCCATGTACAAGTAAATGGACTTGCATTTGTTGCTCTGTCTAGTTGACGTACTGCACACACACACACATAAGTTCACACTTACTCTACAGTCCAATGTCAACAAGGAGAGAGAAGCAAGTGTGAGGAGAGAGAATGCACATTGAGTGAAGGGAGAGATGCAAATGCAAGCAAAGAGAATCGAGAGAACCCTTAATGTGTGTGGTGTTAAAACCAATTAAAGATGTGACACATTTCCTTGACTCTCACTAGTCAACAAAGTACCTCCAATGGAGGTGCTCCATTAACTAGGCACAGTATCATGCTGATTGTGGATCTTTGAGGTCATGCAAGTCCATTGCATCATGGACACATATAGTAGAGTGGCTACTGAGTGGACTTGCTCAAGTCAATAAGTATGGGCATGTCTTGGCTCTAAGGGAGCAAAAGAACATGGCACATCAAGTTCCCTTTACTTTTAAGACTCCCTCAAAGTCTACTAAGAGTTGGGTGTGACACCACCCTAACTTTTGCAATTTTGACATAGTTACATCTCAGTATGTCAAGTTTTGAAAACTAATGTAATCAAAAGTGAGGAGTGAAAGCCTCTATGTGAAAGATGACAAAGTGAGGACTCATATGTGACACACATGAGGGCCAAATGGAGTGGAGTAACATTAACTCAAGAATATCCTATCTTTCTTACAACATAGTGAACTACATGTATGAACATCATTGCTACAGGTTTGTCCAAATGACTAAGCATTTATGGGTTAAGAAGCACTAAAGCTTGATAGATGAACATCTATATAACCATGTATGCATCTCTTCATTTTCAAACTACCATGGTAAATGGATTTCACTAACAATAGTTTCAAATCGATGGCTTCTCTATGTGTGTTATCATGCTACATGCATAGGGTGCATGAAGACAATGAGGTCTGAGCGCCTAGGAAGATAGAGGAGAGATAAATTGAGAGTGCTCTTATCACTAACATGTTCTTGCCATGTGCTATCTAGCTGTCATAGCACATAAAGTACCCTTTTGAGGGATTGCTCCATAAAGCCCACGTTACTTTCTCCAAATGTAGAGTCACATTAATGATAGCTATCTATGCATAAACTATGGTTATTGCTATCATACACACAAATGTATAGTTATAATTGATGCATATGTAAGTTTATTCGACTTTGCATTAGAGGCTACATTATTTGCTAGGCTTTAAGAAACTCTAGTAAGTTCCATGTGCAACATTGCTTAGCCTAATCTTTTTGACAAGCCCTTTTTTTAATCATGTTCATATGATAGAAAACCACAGCAATCCTAGCTTACATACATCTTCTTAGATATCAATGCAACCATACTAGCAAGCTCATGGGGGCACTACAAAAAAGCTTCCTACCCATTAAGCATCTACACCCACCACTAGTACCTACTTGTGAACGCACCTCCCAAAGTCACTAACCTTGAAGAACAACGTTGTTCCCCTTCCATAATGATCTATGGGGTACTACGACCTATATGGATGTTTGCCTTCATATTTTTCACAAGGATAGTTAGCCCATGCTTTCTAATACTAAAAAACATTTAATGTAGACTTTGAAGGTCTCAATATCTTTGACTATGAGAAATAATGCTTGATTTTGCACTAATTGGCTATTATCCATACGATCGCACATTCAAAATATTCAACTTTTGGAGCCTTCAAGCAAGATTATAAAAATCGGAAAGCTAAAAAGTGTAATTCTCAATGGGAAGGGCATAAGTGCATGGCAATGCTAACAGTTGTACATTCATCACCAACTTCGAAATGTGTGAAACTTCCGATTATTCAATAATAGTACCTTTTGAACTTTAAAGCAAGAATCTATTGGTTTTCAAAGTTAGTATAGGTTCTACTGTACTAGGATGTGCCGATAAATCTTAACATTTTTCCAATTTTTTAGCAAAAGTAATGTGGAGGTAACCTTTTATTGTACTAGGATGTAAAAGTCTTTGGATGTTTGTACTAAAAGTTCAAAGCTTTACCAGCTACTTTGAGAGAAATGCTGAAGGCTATAAAGACATTCTTGTCTTCAAGACTCCTTAAGACAATGGATATCTTTTGGACATTTTTGTGACCACCAAACATCTTGCTTTGAAAATGCTTTTTAGGTATTGAAATGACACCTTGATTGATGTATTCAAAATTCCATTCAATGACAACCTTAGACAATACTGAAATACTAAAGTTGAAAACTTAATTTCACATGTTTGGAGCCACCCAAAATGCTTGTGAAAAAGAAACAATAAGACTCTTTGGTTTGCATAGTACCAACTCCTTGTGTTCATTCTTTAAATCATTGAATCAAGTTCTGCCAAGTTGATATGCACCAAAAGAGGAAATTTTGAACAAGTTTTGATATATCCTTATGGATGTTGTAGATATTATTTGCCTTGCATTATCTTAATACAAGTGGCCATTTCTTTTTTAGAAAAAAGAGGACAATTTGTAGGTAATTTAATGAAAGTTGCAATCACATTCAAAATATAGAAATGTTTGCACATTTTCATGAAAGTTGATGTTTGATTAAGGTCACCCAACTTATGATCAACATATTCTCATGTAGTTATGAAATATATAAAGTAAGCAAGTCAATCACTTGTGCTCTATCTTTTTAAACAAGTTATCCTTTAGAGGGTCCTATTTGCACCATTCACACACCCACATCTGCCAAGTTTCTTGAGCATCATAAACTTTTCTCGTAAAGTCACTCAATAGAAAAGATTCCAAGCACACAATTGGATTATTAGTGAAATCATAACCTCTTAAAGAAATGGGGGACACACACAAGCATGTACATATAGTAGCACATAACTTGTTTTCTAGATGCAAAGCAGTTTATTCTCATCTTTCAAGCTTCTTAAGACACGCAGTTTCCTTTTGGCTTTGGGAGGCAAGGAAAGTGACTCTTAAGCTATTATGAAGTACTAGTGACATTCCAACGAAGTTGCAAGTTTTTCTTTGGTTTCTTTCAAGCATTTAGTCTCCAAGTACAGGTCTACATAATATTATTATACCGATGTAAAGGACTCACCAACATAGCCATTGACCAACTTGTCCCCTTTATAGATATCTATCCTCTTGTTTCAACATATATTGACTTGGTATGTGACCTAGAAATCCTTGAAGGGAAAAGTCTTATGGTGCTACTTGAGGCTCCAAATCCATAAATCTAATTATATTGATCGATAATAATTGTTAATGTTGCTTGAATTATGCACAAGCATTAAGTATTTTATGGGCATGTCATAGTGAACTATGGAAATGGTGCTCTCAATGCTGATGATCATGTATGCCAAGAATGTTAGGTTGCGATGTCATAAAATGCAAGCGTCAACATGGACCAAGTGCTGCATAGACATTGAGATGGGCCTATGATGCCTCTTATGTTTGGCATTGCATCTATATGCAATGCCATGTAAGGCTAGAGATAAATCAAATACATAACCTCAAAAGAGATAAATCAAATACTTTCGAAAGAGATAACTATAATATAGTTGGTTTTCTATCAAAAGTAGAAACTATGATCTTAGCTAAAGTGGTCGTTTGGTCTTGATGATAGTCCATTATCTACAGTAAGTTTCTTTGCGATCGTATGAGGACATTATCTACCCCCATTTACAACATCGTTCTACTAAGATTAAAAACACATATTTTGGTCTCGATGGTAGTCCATTATCTGCATTAAATAGTTTCTTTGCGATCATATGAGGAAATTATATGTCCCCATTTAAAGCATATTTCTATTTGGATTGAAAACTGGTGAGATTGAAGATTATCTCTGCTGCACATGATGGAGAAACAAGTTCACGTGTGAGGTTGATCACATATTTCATCTTCGTTGTTGCTATTTTCTTCCATTGCAAAGAGAGGGATAGGAAGATGATATTGGACACAAATCTTCCATATGCTATGTCTATCGCTATTGAACTGTAAGTCAAGATGACTGATCTCGAATTCGATGTTGAGCATGCCATCTCGTTTCCACTACTTTTGTTGAAAATCCCAAATGCCATCCCACACTAATTATACCTTCTTTGTATTGAGTCTAGGCATATTGTGCTTAAAGATGCCTTCAAACAAATGCCTCCAGAGCCGCGCTTAGTCAAACAGAATCAGATATTGGCTTAGTGGAGCTCTTTAATGGGACAATTAAAGCTTTGAGAGACTTTCAATTGCTTCATATGCTGATAAGGGAGGACAAACAACCCATTGTCATGGAGGGGACACACAATTCCTAGCCATCCATTTGGCCATAATTAGCTTGACAGCTAGAGCACAAATATTCGTAGGAGGACTTGTAGCTACAATATACTAATAATGTTTGTAGGAGAACTTCTAGCTACAATATACTAGATTTGGGGGCCAATAGCACACTAGGAAGTGCATAGAGGGGATAACTATGCGTTTGATGATTATAGCTCGAATAGCAAAACACGGGGATCCATAGGCAAGAATTCACACAAGGTGATTACGCTTCACAAGGGTGATTACCCGTCACACAAGTCGTGAAGATACGAGTATCGAAAGTCATTTCTCATGCAAAGCTTTACTAAGTGATGAGGAAATGAGTCAAAAGGGCGGAAAGAAAGGCAGGTGCCAGAAAGCTCATAGATAGCATGCATGATAGGCATGACTTTGAGGGCACGCGGTTTGGCAAAGATAAAGGAGGTGGTAATGGGAGTATATAAAGAGAGGGGGGCGGTCAGCACACTTCGAGCTATCAAATCTCTCATACAATTGCCTCTCTAGTCTCTTGTATACATTCTCATTCTTCTGCTCTGATACTGTCATATAAATCTCATATAACGCGTATCAACAGTCTCCCTCCCCAAGTCTCTGTCCTCCTCCTCTTCTTCTTCTTCTTCTGCTTCTCTCTCTCTCTCTCTCTCTCTCTCGTTATGTGTAAGCGATTCAATGTCCGGGTGTTATTGCTGGTGTGTGTTGTTATGATGTATGGTGGTGCTTCGTGCAGGCCTTTGAATAGCCGTCGGCTGGCGGCTTTGGTCCCAAGTACGCCCCTCATTCTCTCTTACCACAACGGGCCCCTCCTCACCGGCCCCAAACGGCTCTCCGTCTACCTTATCTGGTATGGCGCCTTCACACCCACCCAGCGCTCCGTCATCACCGACTTCCTCTCCTCGCTCTCTCCCTCGGTCGTCAGCAGCCGCCAGCCCTCCGTCAGCTCCTGGTGGGAACCCCTCTCCGCCTATCACGACAAGCTTAACGCCTCCGTCCCGGCCTACGTCACACTCGACGGCGAGATCACGGACGGGGCGTATTCAAAGGGGAAATCTCTGAAGCGCTCGGACATCGAGGCGCTGGCAGTAGGTGCCCTGCGGGTGAAGCGGAAACCGGGGGCGGTGTACCTGGTATTGACGGCGGCGGACGTGGAAGTGGAGCGGTTTTGCATGAACTCGTGCGGCTTCCACGACCACACGCTGACGGGATCAGCGGCGCACAAAGGGGCGGTGGTTTATGGCTGGGTAGGCAACGCGGCGACGCAGTGCCCGGGCCAGTGCGCGTGGCCCTTTGCAGTACCGCAATTCGGGCCGCCCAACGCGCCGCTGGTCCCGCCCAACGGCGATGTGGGCGCGGACGGCATGGTGATGGTGATGGGGACGGTTCTGGCGGGCGCCGCCACGAATCCTTACGGGACGGGCTACTTTGAAGGGGACGCGTCCGTGCCTCTGGAGGCGGCAACCGCCTGTGCTGGCACATTTGGGGCGGGCGCCTACCCCGGGTATCCCGGCCAACTTCTGGTAGACAAGAAAACGAAGGCCAGCTTCAATGCCTATGGCGTTCATGCCCGCGAGTTCCTCTTGCCTGCCTTGTGGAACCCTCGCACCCTCACCTGCACACCTCCTTAACCACACCCCCCCCTCTCTTTCCGCCCGCGCCGCGCATATTCTTTTTCCATCCTACAATGTTAGAACGCCACGTGCACATTTATTTGTATAGCTTTCTTCTCAAACCGCAGCCGACACGGCTATTCAAGTGCGTCCTTTTGCTTTGCACACAGAAATGCAGACACATGGCATGGGGCTGATTTCCTAGCGCGCGTGAGGAAAAAACATGTATTCAAAGGATTATATGTTGGAAGTTGGAACAATGCATAAATACCAAAGCTGAAAACACGTACTTAAAAGAGTTATGATTTTGTTTTATATAAATAAATAATGATTTCAATTGTTTAATCCTGAATAATGAATCAATTAAATTTGGAACACAAGCTGAAAGTATATATCCTTGGACTAAAAGCACTTATGGAATAGAGTTGTGATTACAAGTGTATCGATATAATATTTATTAATTATTTATTAATTGTTTTTTAGACTTTCTCTTCAACATGCAAATTAAAAACCATTTCACATGCGTTCTTACAGCCTCCAATTTGCACGCTCTGGTTCTCTATTTCTCACTCAGCTTGCCGCCGGCTAGTTGGAGTTATCATCGCGTCACCCAATCGCAATCTTGCTCAATTGCTGTTAGCTAGTCTCCCATCAACTTCGTCTGTCCCGTCAGCTCCTCCATTAGTTGCGTCTGTCCTATCAGCTCCTATTGCTACCCTCCGTAATGCCGTACCCACTTGACCTCCTCGTCCCGTCCGATGCCGTTGATCTGTGTTTAGCTTTTTGAAAGCTTTTTAAAAAGTTATAGAAGCCTTTTCTAAAACACAAGGACAACATGCGCCTTTGCAATTCAAACAGAATTAATCGTAAGGCTTAATGCCTTTGTCAATTGTCACTTGGATGGGTCATCAAGATTATGCTTCATAGAACAGCACCAAACACTTCATGCCTCAATCAACTCAAATGAAATCAATCACATAATGCATGCCTAAGTTAATGTTAGCTTGGAGGCCTTCGATTTAGACTAATGTATAGGCTCAAGGCTTATGATAACCATCAAATGCCTTCAATTCGAAGATTTATCAATGTTTGGGCTCAATGCCTTGGGAATTCAAATAGTTAGGCTCAATGCCTTGGTACCTTATGCTAACTTGCTCGATTCGGATGGTCCTTCATTGATTGAACGCTAACGCTCAAGATGTAAAAACATTGATAGGGCCGCTGGTGTTCACAGGTTCGAAGAACAATACACCTCAAAGAGACTTGAGAGTTCAAAGCACTACACCTCAAAGAGACTCGAGAGATCAAAACATTGCAAAAAGACTTGAGAGATCTATTTGCTATAGAGTGGTGTCTCAATTTGCTTTAAACATTTACGAAAAAGCCAAAGACACGCGATGTCAAGCATATTGTCTAACCTTGTGCTGGCGATCGAAGCTTTGATGCGAGATTACACTCTTATGTGACGGCAAGTAAATTCAGCAGAGCCGAATGGGGAAACATAACACTGCTGTTAGTATAAAATATACGATTAAAAAACGAATTGCCAAGGCATTAAGCCTTAAGATTGGTGCCAACCGACAGTCCAAGTCGATGCTTTGAACCTTGCATTTTACTGTTAGATATGATCAATGCCCCACCCTCATTAGGTACTACCAATGATCCATGGTGCTCAAAGTTGTAAGGCCCCCATTATGAGGAGAAGCCAAGTGTGAGCCCGGACATTGGTGGAGTCCTGACTTGTATATCAGATGAGGTCTATGTGACCGGATGGCAAAAAGGTGACCATTGTGGGTCTAATCTTTGGGTTAGACAGAGTGGTTAAGCTGGTAGCAACTCGAGGCACATTGCATTGAGTTGCGTGGTAAGGGAGTTAAAAGGGGCCCCTATTGTGGGGTCCGGGGGCCGCGGAAGCGGCCCCTGGCTGGGGGGTCCCAGGGGGGCTAGCGGCCCCCCTGGCGGGGGTCCGGGGGCAGCGCCCCCGGCCCGATGGTAAAGGGAATATTCCCTAGAATATTCCCTGGCCGACTAGTGGAGGCTCATATGGTAGGTCGGTCAGCAGGCCGACCTAACGACCTTCGCGGGCTATAAAAGCTAAACCCCTTCGCAGCCATCTAACACTCATCTTTCACCCAGTCAGAGTTGTTGTTCCAGCTAGCCTTAAGCTCTTCACCTATCTTCTGTCTAGATCGCCATCTAAGCTTCATTTAGTGGAAGCGCACGGGTGGACAGAGCCATCTTTGTATCAGTTGTTTGGAGTTAAAGAATTTTACTGATTCTCCTCTTATCTGTTGTGTACTCTCTATCTCTTTCTCAGATTCTGTTCGCTGCGCCGTGTAATATTTTACATGGTATCAGAGCCCAGGGGGCTCTAGAGATCGGAGAGAGTGCAAGAGGCAAAGGCTTCAACAGCAAAGAGAAACGATGTCGACTCCGGGAAGCAGTTCTGGCGCATCAGGAAGCGGTGCAGGAGGTGGTGCTGCTGTACCGGCTATTCAAACACTGAGGATTCGTCCACCAACCTTCAGCGAAGGCAAGTTAGATGGTACAAACTACACCTTGTGGAAGTTCAAAATTACAACTATCCTTGATTCTTATGAGCTTCTGGAGACTGTGCTGGGGACTGACGCAGAACCACAGCCTACCCCCGACCCATCAAATCCTAGTGTGATGATTCCTCCGAATGCAGATCTTCTACGAGCTTGGAAACGAAGGAATGCAGATGCATTGTGTGCCTTAGTTACAAGCTGTTCTGACAGTGTTTTGACTCTGATTCAGCATACAACCAAAGCGTCAGAGGCTTGGAATGTACTAAGGAGTCAGTATGAAACACGAAACCAAACAAGGATTCAAAACTTGGAGAATCAACTAGCAGCGGAGAAGTTTGCTGAAGGAGAGACGGTTGAAGCATTCATCACTCGGATTAAGAATCTGCGCGACCAGATGGCTGGCGCTGGGATACAAAAGACTAGCGAAGAGCTAGCTCGGAGGTGTCTTCGGATTTGTCCACAAAAGTTTGATGGACTAGTAACTGCCCTTAATACTCAGGTGAGACCTCAAGCTTTGACTTTTGAGGAGTTTTGTGCATTATTAATGGAGGAGGAGTTGAGGCTGAAAGCCCGAGAAGGAAGCAACAATGGAGATGCTGCATTCTCTGCCAATGCAAAAGGCAAAGGTGTTTCCTCCACCAAAAATGATGGTGACAAAAAGAAGAAGGGCGGCAAGAAGAAGTTTCAAGGAGAGTGCTTCTACTGTAAGAAGAAAGGACATGCAATTGCAGATTGTCGTGTCAAGAAGGCAGATGAAAAGAATGGTACCCTTAAAAGTAAAGGGAAAGAGACAGCCAATACGGCTGAAGCAGAGTTGGAATTATTCATGGCGACCATTGAGGAAGTGTGCTCCTCGGCGCAAGAAGAATCTACCACTGACTCTTGGGTGTTGGATAGTGGGGCCTCCCGTCACATGACCAACAAGAAAGGTCTATACAGTTCTATGCAGCCTCTACAAGAATCCATCACTGTGACGGTTGGAAATGATGCTAAATGCCCTGCTGCGGGCACAGGTACTATTTCTTTTGTTGCTGCAAATGGTGAAGTCAAAAAGCTTTCAAATGTGTTGTATGTTCCCGAAATCAGGAGAAATCTCTTATCAGTTGCTGCCATAACTGATCTTGGTCATGAAGTGAGGTTCAAGAAGACAGGTGCAGAAATTATTGATAGTGCTGGCACAATTGTTGGCAAAGGAGAAAGGAGGAACAACCTGTATGAGCTAAGTGCTCTTACAGCCACCGCTGGAGTGGGCACAAGTAAGCTTTGGCATGAAAGGTTTGGACACATCGGATTTGCAGTATTGAAGGAGATGCAAAAGCAAGGTATGGTTGCTCACCTACCTACAATAACTGAATTGAAGGAACCATGTGAAGCTTGTATGATGGGCAAGCAACAGAGAAAGGCATTTCCACAAGAAAGCAAGAATAGAGCACATGCTCCTCTAGAGTTGGTGCATGCTGACTTGTGTGGTAAGATGCCTACACAGGCCTTGGGGGGATCTTCTTATTTTATGTTGATTGTCGACGACTACAGTAGGAAGATGTGGGTGTACTTCCTTCGTGATAAGGCTCAAGCTTTTGGTAAGTTTAAAGAATGGCTAATACTTGTTGAGAATGAAACAGGGAAAAGTGTGAAGAAATTTAGAACAGATGGTGGTGGTGAGTTCAACTCAAAGGAGTTTGAAGGCTTTTGCAAGAGCAAAGGGATCAAGCGTCAATTGACGACGCCTCACACACCTCAGCAGAATGGTGTTGTGGAACGCAGGAATCGTACCATTGTGGAGATGGCAAGATGCATGCTAAAGGGCAAGGGATTGCCTAACCATTTTTGGGCTGAAGCTGTTAATACTGCAGTCTACATTCTAAATCGGAGCTACACAAAGGCTCTCAAGGGAAAAACACCTCATGAGGCTTACACTGGTAAGAAACCATCTGTTTCACATTTCAGAATTTTTGGATGTGAATGTTATGCACATGTTCCAGATGAGAAGAGAAACAAGTTACAACCAAAAAGCAGAAAATGTATCTTCTTGGGTTATAGTGATGAGCAGAAGGCTTACAAGTTATATGACCAAGAGGCAAAGAAGATCATCGCGAGCCGTGATGTGGTGTTCAAGGAGGAGCCGCATACAGTGGAGGAGGAGAAGGCAAGGTCTTCCACTTTATCATCAAGCGAAGAAGTAGTCCACTATGAACCTGTCCCGAGAGCTATCCCTATCCTTAAGGAGGAGGAAGCATCATCTTCAGATGATGAGGAAAAAGTTCACCAACCTGACATCACCCCACCGGAAAAGCCATTGCCGCGCTGGGTGAAGCAGCTCTATGACCACAATAATCCTATGCCTGCATCTGTTGAGGAGAAGGCAGACGGACCAAGGAGGTCTCAGAGAATAGAGGAGCAAAGGAGGGCTTCTGCTCACATAGTCAACATGGCCTTGATGGTTGAGATTATGAGAGAAGTAAAGGAGCCAACTGACTTAGAAGAAGCACTTGCAGATCCATCATGGAAGGCTGCTATGCAGGCGGAGTATGACAGCATAATGAAGAATGACACTTGGGAGCTAGTGGATCGGCCAGCAAAGCGGAAGATTATTGGCACCAAGTGGATCTGGAAGGTAAAGTACAAGGCTGATGGTACCTTAGAAAAGTACAAAGCTAGACTGGTTGCCCAAGGATTTTCACAAGTTGAAGGGTTTGATTTTCAAGAGTCATTTGCCCCAACTGCCAGAATGACCACTATTCGCACGGTACTTGCAGTGGCTGCCCACAAGAAGTGGCCAGTGTACCAAATGGATGTTAAGTCAGCGTTCTTAAATGGTGACCTCAAGGAGGAGGTGTACGTGGCTCAGCCACCAGGGTTTGAGGCCCCCCATTCTGAGAACAAAGTGTGTAAACTGAAGAAGGCATTGTATGGGCTGAAACAAGCCCCCAGAGCATGGTACCAGCGGATAGATAGGTTCTTTTTAAACCTAAACTTCAAAAGATGTGCCTCAGATGCTAACTTGTATGTTTACAGGGATGGTAAAAAGTCTGTAGTGATTGTCCTATATGTGGACGACCTTCTTATTACAGGTGACTATGAAGATATGATCAACCAAACTCGAAAGGCTTTGAGTTTTGAGTTTGAAATGACAGACTTGGGCTTGCTGCACTATTGTTTGGGGATTGAAGTCTGGCAAGAGCCAGGAAAGATCTTCATCTCTCAGAAGAAGTATGCATTAGAGATCTTGAAGGCATTTGGCATGACCGAGTGCAAGGAGATAGCTACACCTATGGAGGTGAATGTAAAGTTATCCGTTGAGGATACATCAGCACTAGCAGACATTGGGAGGTATAGGAGGTTGGTCGGCAGTCTAATCTACTTGTGTAACACCAGACCAGATATCAGTTTTGCTGTTGGTGTTTTGAGCAGGTTCTCAAACAAACCTCATGAGAGTCATTGGAAGGCTGGGATGCGGGTGCTCAGATACTTGAAGAAAACTCTTGACTATGGTATCACATACAGTTTCGGAACTTCTCTTGTGGGGAACTGTGACTCAGATTGGGCAGGAGACATTGATTCCAGGAAGTCAGTTTCTGGTTATTGTTTCTCTTTGGGTTCAGGAATTTTCTCTTGGATTAGTAAGAAGCAACCAACAGTGGCATTGTCTTCTACCGAAGCAGAGTACAAGGCAGCTTGTTTTGCTGCATGTGAGGCCGTATGGTTGAGAAGGATTCTATGGCATATGGGAGTGCAGGATGAAGAACCAACTGTGCTGAGATGTGACAATCAGAGTTGCATCGCCATTGCCAAAAATCCAATGTTTCATGCACGCACCAAACATATAGAGATCCAGTATCACTATGTGCGTGATTTGATGGAGGATGGGATAGTGGAATTGGTCTACTGTCCAACAGAGGAGAATGGAGCAGATATCTTCACCAAAGCACTTACGAAGGATCTGCTTCAAGTTCATCTTCAGAGACTCGGCATTGGGCCGAGGAGATAGTTCACCTATGGGTGGACATTGAGGGGGGGTGTTAGATATGATCAATGCCCCACCCTCATTAGGTACTACCAATGATCCATGGTGCTCAAAGTTGTAAGGCCCCCATTATGAGGAGAAGCCAAGTGTGAGCCCGGACATTGGTGGAGTCCTGACTTGTATATCAGATGAGGTCTATGTGACCGGATGGCAAAAAGGTGACCATTGTGGGTCTAATCTTTGGGTTAGACAGAGTGGTTAAGCTGGTAGCAACTCGAGGCACATTGCATTGAGTTGCGTGGTAAGGGAGTTAAAAGGGGCCCCTATTGTGGGGTCCGGGGGCCGCGGAAGCGGCCCCTGGCTGGGGGGTCCCAGGGGGGCTAGCGGCCCCCCTGGCGGGGGTCCGGGGGCAGCGCCCCCGGCCCGATGGTAAAGGGAATATTCCCTAGAATATTCCCTGGCCGACTAGTGGAGGCTCATATGGTAGGTCGGTCAGCAGGCCGACCTAACGACCTTCGCGGGCTATAAAAGCTAAACCCCTTCGCAGCCATCTAACACTCATCTTTCACCCAGTCAGAGTTGTTGTTCCAGCTAGCCTTAAGCTCTTCACCTATCTTCTGTCTAGATCGCCATCTAAGCTTCATTTAGTGGAAGCGCACGGGTGGACAGAGCCATCTTTGTATCAGTTGTTTGGAGTTAAAGAATTTTACTGATTCTCCTCTTATCTGTTGTGTACTCTCTATCTCTTTCTCAGATTCTGTTCGCTGCGCCGTGTAATATTTTACATTTACATCCAGGGGAAGGCTTTGAGCCTTTACTTTTTCATCCAAGGTGCTAAGGCTTTGAGCCTTAATGCTAGAATTGTCAATATGTGGCACCTTAAAGCCTTAGCATATGCTGTTCGAGTAACGAGGCCGCTTGAGTTGACAAGGGGTCGTACAAAGCCACTTGAAGGTCACCCCCATGATCTAAGAACTATATTATCTCTAAATTTAAGTGGGAGAAGAGATTTACATCATCTTTGGCGACTAGGGCTACAATTTTAGGTCAAAGCACCTAAGCCATCTCATGGATAATTGCCATTCATCTAGTTGAAAGGATTGGTAACTGACTAAGGTTAATTGAAAAGGCTTGCTCTAATTACCGGAATGTGAGAGAGAGAGAGAGAGAGAGAGAGAGAGAGAGAGAGAGAGAGAGAGAGAGAGAGAGATTGTACTACTATTAGTTAATTAGTTTGACTTACGTAGTATTAGTAATAGTTATTGAAGGCGTCCAAGTGACAATCGACTAAGGCATGCATTATGCAATTGATTTCATTTGAGTTGATTAAGGCATGAAGCCTTTGGTACTGTCCTATGAAGCATAATGTTGATGACCCATCCGAGTGACCATTGACAATTGCGTTAAGCCTTACGATTAATTCCGTTTGAATTGCTAAGGCTCATGTTGTCTGAATTGCCAAAGCGTTAAGCGTTAAGATTGTTGCCAACCGACAGCCTGAGTTGATGCTTTGAGCCTTGCATTTTACATTCAAGGCAAGGCTTTGAGCCTTTACTTTTTCATCCAAGGTGCAAAGGCTTTGAGCCTTTGTGCTAGGGTTGTCAATATGAGGCACCTTAAAGCCTTAGTATATGCTATCCAAGTAACGAGGCCACTTGAGTTGACAAGGGGCTGTACAAAGCCACTTGAAGGTCACCCCTATGATGCAAGAAGTATATTATGTGTATTAAGTGGGAGAAGAGCCTTAGCATATGCTGTCCGAGTAATGAGGCTGCTTGAGTTGACAAGGAGCTGTACAAAGCCACTTGAAGGTCACCCCCATAATGCAAGAAGTATATTATCTCTATTAAGTGGGAGAAGAGTCTTACATCACCTTTAGCAACTAGTGGTACCATTTTAGGTCAAAGCACCTAAGCCATCTCATGGATAATAGTTGAAAGCAGTGGGAACTCACTAGGGTTAATTGAAAATGCTTGCTCTAATTACTAGAATGAAATAGACAGATTCTACTATTATTAGTTAATTAGTTTAACGTATGTAGTATTAGTAGTATTTGCATTAGTTAATAGTTAGTTAGTGATTGCAATATTAGTAATTATACTTATTAGTAATATTAGTAGTACTTAATTAGCTAGACTTATTAGTAATATTAATAGTTCTAATATAATTAATAAATTAGTTATACTTTTGTAATATCAATAGTATTTGTAATAGTTAATACATAATTAATAGTTGTAGTATCAGTAGATAGACTTATGTTAGTTAATAGTAAAATAGTAGTGAAACAAAAATGAAAAAAAAAAGATATTTTAAACATATGGCAAAAACGAAAGCATAATGATATTTCAAACGTACTAAAAAAAATGAAAACATAAAACTTCAACAAATCGGATATTTTGAATGGATGGGGGAAATGGCACCTTTTTCCATAATTATTTAGTTACGAAGAGATTTGTGCCAACTTTGTAACATGCTACATAGCATATTTTCTCATTTCATTAGTTTTTTAAAGTTTTTGAAGTATTGTTATTGTTTATTGATTTCACTTATTTATTAGAATTACTATTAAGAAGAAAAAAATCATCATCCTTACACGTCAAAAAAATCAAATATCTTTTTAAAAAATTTAATTATGAAGTATAGCATGTTTTTTTCCATGAACAAGTGTAGTGTAGTTTTATAATAAAAACATATTGTTCTCATAAGCATCAATGGACGCTACGAAGAAACAAAGTCACAAGGCATCCTTCAAGACTTCTAGAAAAAGGAAAACTATGGCTTGTAGAAAAACATCATTAAACCCCTTTGCTGCAACTTGGTATGACATAGAAAAATTCGAATAATCTTGGGCGACAAATTGTGAAAGCATCATTGGAAGACTAACAATGTGCGTATCCTGTGGTATAGTCACAATGCAACATCATGCTGTCAACTCACAAAAGAACGATCCATCTACGGAACAAATACAAGTAACAATGGCTTTGTCAAGCATTATTCTCATCCTTGCATATCAACAACATGGAGTCAACATGATGATAACTAAATGCCGACCATGTCTTGCGAAGAAAGGGAGAAACAAATATGTGGTGTCAATCTTACCAAACTACAGAAAATGAATTCCTGATGTAAAGTTGTTACAACTTCAACTATTGAGCATCATTGATACATCCATCTCGGTTTGCAAAATGACAAGAGTGATTGTGAACAGAACCTTGGACCACTGATCTGTGCTCGACAACCCTCTAGACTCTTGGAATGATGTATTGCTTTCACAACCATCTACTAGAATTAACTTGACTACATTCGATATTGCGGATGTGTTTACTTTCAACATGCTACATAATCTACGGATCCAAAGTACATGGCTATAGCAAAAACATCCACATCCCAGGACAGGGCTTTGCATCCTTACCAAACAATCCATCGAAAGGATTATAGAGCTCCATCATGAAAGCTCTCCATTCAACCCAATGCTCCAAGCAGAACATGAGAATGAAAGAGGTTACAGTTTGCTTGATAATGTAGTCGAGCCAAGCCAATGACAGGCATTCCAAAGAGATAATCAGAATGAGTTTGCATGCATCATATTACAGAATAATAATTGTCTTGTTGAAAGAACAATGACGTTCAGGACAAACGGCTTGCTTGCAATAAGCTCACCCTGCCTAGATATCACCTTGGAAAATGTAGTGTTTTCATTCTTATTCCCACTTGGCCATGGTGCCTACGATAGCTACATCTATCTTAACGAATACATCAAGGTGCGAGCTTCAACCTTGTTCTTTGTATATACCTTATAAAAGCCTTATATCTTGATTCCATACTAGCTAAAACAAGATGTCTCATGAATAGCACAAGCACGACTTGCCTACAAAAGGGGTATTGACAACTACAGATGTACAAACAAGCAAAATTCCAATGAAGAGGTCGTCAAGTACATCCTTCAGTACAGTGTTCCCACCTCAATACGGGGATCCCCATCTTCACGATGGCATAACTTGAAGGACCTTATCACAATGGTCGACGCATGGGGCATGCCTCGTTTCTTCCTTACGTTCGCTATAGATGAGGTCACCAGTACAAGATGAGCCAAGATCAACAAGTTGGAATGCATCGCAAATGAATTCAATCTTGAATTCTCATTGAAAGATTGTCCTGTCGAATGCGCCATTCTTTTCCACACTAGGTTTCATCTTTTCTTCGACCAATACATCCTTGGCAAACTTGCTTGCATTGGGCATGTCTAGCAGCACGTCATTAGGTATGAGATCCAACACAAGGGCTCCTTACATGCACACATAATCCTATGGTCACATGAGATAGATATTGCAAATATGACAAACGAGATATGTGCGTACATTCCATGCAACGATGATCAATGCAGTTTGACAATAAAACTAAGAGCCCTTATCATGGCAAAGAAAATTCATAGGTACCATTATGCCTGCTACATAAGCAAAAGTAATGGCCATGATAAATGTAAGTACGAATTTTGTGTATGTCTCATGCAATGATTCGAAACCAAAAATAGACCCTAAAACTGAAAGATACAAGTAGTACCATCCATTCGACCCAATGCCCCAAGTAGAACACAAGAATGAAAGAGGTTACAATTTGCTTAATATTATAGAATAAGAACCGTCTCGTTGAAAGAACAATGACATTTAGGACAAACAACTTACCTGCAATAAGCTCACCCTGCCTAGATATCACCTTGAAAAATGCAATGTTTTTGTTCTTATTCCCACTCGGCCATGGCAGCCATGATGGCAACATCTATCTTAGTGAATACATCAAGGTGCAAGCTTCAACCCTGTTCTTTGTGTACACCTTACACAAGCTTTATACCCTGATTCTACACTAGCTAAAACAGGATGTCTTGATCACGAACAACACAAGCACAACTTGCCTACAAAGGGACATTGACAACTACAAGCGCGCAAACAAGCATAGTTTCAATGAAGAGGTCGTCAAGCACATCCTTCAGTATAGTGTTCTTACCTCAATATTGGGATCCCCACGGCGTAACTTGAAGGACCTTATCACAATGGTTGCACAAGGAACTTTTAATCATTCCCTATATAGGAAAATTTATGAAATGTAGGAAATTCATTGATATTTCCTATATATGTATCCATGTATTTCCTACATATAACTAGGGAATCAAATTCCCTACATCTACTAGTAGGGAATTACACATCAAAAGAGAGAATTTCCTACATTCTTTAAAAATTCCCTATATAAGAGACTATAGGATAATCAGATTCCCCACTTCTAATAGTAGGGAATTATAGATAATTGTAGTGAATTCCTATGTTCTCTCAAAATTCCCTACATAAGAGAATATAAGAATGTCATTTCCCACTTCTAATAGTAGGGAATTATATGTACCTATGAAGAATTGCGTATATTCTCTCAAAATTCTCTATATAGGAGAATATACGAAATTCAAGCATTGCTCTAGGTATTTAAGGTCTAGGTTATAAACAAAACTATAAATTTATTAAAGTTGGAATTGACCATATAAAGGTGTCTAAGAGCCATCTATCCCAAGTACACACATATACACATGTATACATGCATGCACACACACACATGCCCTCTCCACTCCTAGTCAAAAAGTCATATCTAGATGCAATTGCGGACTTGTTTTCCTTGCATTAACTGTTAGAAAAATCATTGGAAATGGCCGCCATATTATACAAATGGGTGGCCTCAAGCTAGTTGCTCAATCCTATGCTAAACATAGCTCTATTTTGTTCATTTCATGCCCATCTCGTGTAACAATGCTTCTTGTTTTTGCTTTGTTCATTTGAGAATTTCTTCTCCTTACTCCTTCAAAAGTTTATTTCAATGGTGCAATAAGCCATGTGAAGGTATCATGTGATTAACTAATAACTAACTATTATCCAACATTTGAGTAGCTCAATACATATAAACACTGGTAGACATGATAATTTGATTAGTAGGAGGGAACAATTTGTTGTCTCTAATATGGACTCCATGAAATTGAATTATTAGAGAGCTTCTAATGAGGATTAGTTGTAAGTTTCTTTGTTGCTATTAGTCAATTGAATTTGGTTCCTTTTTTGTATCATAGAAAATATTTTGATTGAGTAAATTGTTTACTTTAGTTCTTAATAAGAGTTAGTGTAAAAGACTCCTTACCTTCCTTAATTATAGTGAGTTAAATGATTTTAGAATAAGAAAGATTCATATAATTTGTTATTTTTAGTATGAAATTGAATTTATATTAAATATTTACAAACATAAAATTTGGTGACCTGGCTAAGCCAAAATGCATCAACTATTAGCTAGGTGCTTAAAGGCAACCTTGAAGACTTGGTCATTTTTTCTAAGTGCCCTAAGTAGAACCACAACATTGATTTATATTTTTAAACATAATATCTATTGAAATTTTATTTTCCTTCTTTATGAAAACCTTGTTCCTAATGGTCCAAATGATTTTTAGAACAATGGCCCTTACTACTTTCCAAAGATTTAAGGACTCCTCATATAGGGATCCTTTATCAACCAAACAAAGCTATGTGCATCCTAATGGTATTATTTAGCCCAACAAGATGGGTCCATTCTCTCACTCTTTCCCACAATCTCCTTGCCCCCACATAGTGCCAAAAATAATGGGTGACTATCTCACTGTGTACAATACAGAGGAGTCATCAATCATTGATTTTCATGAATTTGGAAATCTTAACATTAGTAGGTATCTTTTTAGCACCTACTTTCCATAGCATTAAGTTCAACACTTGGTGTCACCTTTCAAGTTCTTAGTATTTTTCTTCTCGAAGTGTCAACAATGGTGTAAGGGCAACATGTCTTCCATGCTTCTTTGATGTGGGCACCCACGTGTCCCTTCTCTTAAGTCCTATTTCTTGCTTGTTTTGCATGTTGATTTTTCCCTTGTATTGATGATAGAGCACCGCATATCTTCTAGAACAACCTTTGTGTCTAGCAATTGTTTTGCCTTCTCTTTAGAGAAGTGCAATCAAGCACTCTTGCTCTTCTTTATCAAGCTACAAATTACATGTCATTTCCTCCAACTCAAGTACTCCCTATATGTTAGTGTTCTAGATATCCAACCATCTCACCATTCCCTTGTTGCCATTTTGAGGTCCTAGGTGATGGGGGGATGTTCATAACATAAGGTTGGGGAGACATCCAGACACTTTGTCTCTCATATAATTCTTCTTTCCAAATTTTCATTGAATCTTAGACACAACTTATCTCCATTGGTCAATGAGCACTTCTCATGATAGATATTGGGAGCTAGATTTTCCCATTGGCAAGCACTATCCTCCCAAGTAAGTGTTGTCCATTTTTACCCATGTAAGTTTTGTCCACTTTTCCCCATGTAACTTTGCCTTATGGGTAAGTGATGTCCATTTTCCACATATATCTTTGGCTTCTCTCACACGTGTTTAATCATGATAGCCCATGGTTTTCCTCATTGAGCTTGTAAATCAATTTGAAGATTAACCTTTTGGCCTTTGAATTGATTTATCCTCAGATTTCTATAGCCTTAATCCTCCACAATTCCTTATTGTGGATTATTACTTTCTAGAAATTGAATTCCACCTACAACTTGGTCCAAAGCTAACAAGCATGTGATATGCCACCAAACAAATTTGGTCTATTGCAAATGTGTGGTTCAATAGTCAAACTAGTGACTAGGGTGAATCTGTAACTCAGATCTCTGACCAATAATTGGCTCTATTGAGGTCCCACACTTTCTCGTCTTGCACCATAAATAAGAATAGACCTAAATAAATCAACTGGATGTACTAAAAGCCACACATCTTACTAGCTCTGGATGGTATTTGTGAGTACATATGCTCATCAAATGTAGTCCTAAGTAAAGTCCAAATCCTGAGTTTCCAACTTCTCTTCCACTTAAAGCATTAGCTGGACTTGTTGCCTAAGATATGCCATATCAAACCTACACCTAAAGTTCAACAGAAAGGGTGGCTTTGAATCTAATATCTAAGAAATGGTATCTTCAAGTTGATGAGCTTGGAAGACCATGAGCAAAATGATACCATCCAAAGTGGAAATCCATATACCAAGATATGAGACAATGCAAGACCAACGTGAGTCAGTGCTGTGAAGGCATTTAAGAAAAAAACAAACTCTTGAAGATTATAGAATGGAAGCTTGAGTTAGACTACTTGCCAATGATGTAGATATCCATGCTTGAGGACAATTGCCTTCTTTATGTAGGTTTTGATCATTAAGAGAATGCAAACAATTACTCAAGAATCCACAGAAAAGGGAGACAACTGGGAGAATAGGTCTATGACGAAGAAGAGCAGGATTTAGTGCACAAGGACTTCTTGAAAACATCTAAAGTCTAAATCGGTACATTGCATGAATTAGGATCTTGCAATATAGGTGCTTCTGGGTTTGATTGTGGGGAACAATTTTAGTGCATACCTTTTGTTTTGATGTGGCAAAGAGGGATATTCATGGGTGAAACCTCTTCAACAACATGGAAAAAAGGAGATAACCAAAGAAACAAGCATCATGAGAAGATAAGGGAAGGACTGGGATTGATATAGTGGTGATAAGCTAACTCCTATGGGGAGCTCACATGAATATTCAACAAGTAACAAAATCTTCCATCTCTTACTACCTGCTCAAGTATGCAATGAAGGCAGAGCCGATCGAAAAGATAAACATCTAAACAGAATGCCAATAGACTTGGATTGCAATACTTGGACTCAAACAAGCAAAAATTAATTGTGCACGTTGCTTACAGATCTCGTTAGTCACATGAAATGCCGAGTCCCTCGAGTACATTAATAGATTCCCTACACAAATATGATAACAGAAGTTGATAAGGATAGGGAATATCATCATACACCTTGTAGAACTTTACTGTGCCCAACCACCATCGAGCTTAGAACATTTAACATTCTATCACTACCACAAAAACTACAGCATCACTAAAACCACCAATGCATCTGATCACGAACCCACTCTCTGCGATGCTTATGGCAATACAGTGAAGGAGCATATGAGACTGGTACGTTTCACCAATGTTCACGTATGACACCAAACTGAAGGTCTCTTCTTTAACACATTACTGCAATGAATAACCTTCAAGTTAGAGAGTGAACTAATAAGCACCGAGAACTCGGTACAATCATACTACATTAAGTGCCAACTCCATGGTCTCGTGGCCAATGAGGAAGACCTCGAAATGTTAATCATGGAATACATGCAAAGAAACTTGCTCTTCGCCCTTGGACCGAACCCACCAACTAATGAACATGATCATTCAAAAGATCCATTTCATCGAAGACAACCTAGTGACATTCATAGTACCTCCAGCAACTTCTCACTGCCAAAGTAGAGTTGCATCAATAAGGATAAATATATTACAACTCATGAAAGATTTTCGAACAATTCCTGATAGTACTCTAATAATAGAACAACAAGTTGTCTACAACCATCTCATCGATGCGACATACATTGTCAGAGCATTTGGGGTCAAAAGTCTACCACAAGGGTAAGAGACAAGAGGGTGAAGGGAGATTCAAGGAGAGGAGTAGATGGAAGAGAAGGGGTTTAAAGAAATAGAGGATGTAGAAGAATACTCATAGAGGTGAAGCTTTTCAATTTATTTTTGCATCTCGAGAAGATAAATATCTTGTAGAAAAAAAAACATAAAACAATAGCTTCCTCTCTATTGCTCAGACTGCCAATATGATGCTTCCTTTGGCTTCAAAAGGGGGGGCAAAATACCAAGACACCTGGCCAGAATTCTCCCAGATCACTTCTTCTTCTTCTCCCAATTCGGAGTGTTGTTCACTACCTGAAAACTATGATTGCATGTCGTGCAATTTCGCTAATCCTTCTTTTTGCATAAAATCCTCCCAAAATTACTAAAAGCTACTTGCTTTCTTTTTCATATCATCCTATTCTAGAAGTTATCTATAGTTTTTGGATTTTTATAATATATAATATCTAAAATATAAAAAATTAGCTAAACTTGTCTAAAAACTAGTATTTTTGAACCATCCACACTATGGACATTGACATTAATGACTGATATGGCATTGGATCTCTAGATCAATAAGAAAGCTGAATGATGATGCACTCTAGATTTATTTACAATGTGCGCATGTAGCAGCACGACATCTACCCCCTCATAACCTGCACATCCTTCGGCATGTGCCAAAGTCTTATGGATCTGTAGTGTCAAAAGAAGTATCCTATGTCATGTCAATGTCTTTATCTTCTACCTCTTCTTCTTCCATATTCCCATGTTCATGCTCAGTATCCAACTCCTTCAACTCATACGCTGAAGACTCCCTACATTTAAAGAGCTTGATACATTTTCTAGCCACTAGAATCCTTAGAGTTGTCCCATCCATCTCATTTAATCCATAGGTAGCATTATAAAAAACAAACCTTACCACATATGGACTAAACCACGGCTTTGCCATCTTCCGACTAGCACTATGCTGATTTTCCAAGCTGCTATCATAAATCAGCACCCAGTTCCCTTCTTGTATAGCTTGTGGTCGAAGTCTGTGTTGCTTGTCAAACCTCTTCTTGTTCTTGATCCTTGTAGCCTTTAGCTTTTTCATGGCTATCTTAATGTCTTTAGACCTTCTTTCTAACTGTCTAATGTGTAGGACTAGCAACTCTTCTCTATTCAAACCCTCTCCCCATGGTAGAACACTCCAAGTAGCAATAGTCTCCTCAATAGGCATGATTGGCTGTTGTCCATACATTAATTCAGCAGGTATATACCCTATAACTACACTATGAGTGGTCCTATTAGCCCATAAAGCAAAGGGTAACATTTTAGCTACTCTTACATCCTGCCCTTGCATGACTTTGCTATTGCCTTAATGATAGGCTGATGACCTCTTTCACTTTTGCCATTTGCTTCAAGATTATAGGTTGAAGTTAAAGCCATCTTGATATCCAATTGTGAAAATAAGTCACGAGCCTCATCTGCATCCAATTCTCCTCTATCTACAACCACTTTATCAACACAACCATACCCGCAAAAGACTTCTTTCAATAAGAACCTACAAACTAGTTGAGTAGTCTTTGTACTAAGAGCTTGACCTTCCACTTGATTTGTCAAGTCTTCTCGTGCAAGCACAAGATATCTCATATTTCATAAACTTGTAGGCATGGTAACCAAATCAATTACCCATTTGTAATGCATAGACAATGGATAGGTCAGTTGCAACCCATCTCTATGCTTTACCATGGAATACATTTGACAAACACTGCATGGTTCCACATAATGCTCCATAGCTTTATACATGTTTTGCCACCAATACTTCTCTTTGATCTTGGCAAATGCGCCCCAAACTCCTCTATGTCCAGTCCATAAGCTTTCATGAAACTCATGCATCACCTATTGTTGAGAAGCCCTATCTGCCAATACACGCACTAGAGCTCCTCTCTTTTTCTTTGCATGCTTCCATAAATATCAATCTTTCAAGAAAAAATCCTAAGCCTTTCTTTTAATTCTTTTGAATTCAGCTTCAGACCACTCAACCTTCTTTGTCACGAGGCTGAGATATTGGCCTATTTTAGCCAATCATCCTCATACAGCTCTTCCAAAAATTGTGCTCTCATTGAAGCATAACACTGATGATGCTTTCTTGCTACTGTCCATCTCTTATCCATGGTTGAAATCTTTGTTACAATAGTTGTACATGTAGTAACAATAGCTGCATACTCATTTCCTATTGTCACAAAGTCCTTTTTAGCACCTATCACATCGTTCTCTTCATCTTCCATAAGCTCCTCTTCATCTTTGAACCTTGCTCATGAAAGCATGTCAACCACAAGGTCTTCTCTACCTGCAGTATGCTAAAAATCATGGTTAAGTGACTTTATATATGCAATCCACCGTAACATGGTAATATCAAGAGTTAAGCAATTTACTATCATGCCCAATAGAGATAGACAATTTATCTCTATCACTACATGAGCTCCCATAAAATACTCCCTATCACACTTAAGGGCTGTCATTACACCCCAAAGTTCTCTTTTGACTTGAGAATACCACCGTTGCTACTCATTGAGGACCTTTGCTCCAAACTGAATGGCATACACCAACCAATGCCAATTGGGCTTATATCCACAGTGGGAATAATAGGCAACCCATTCTCGTAATTTTCTCTCTTTAGTGTTGGAGTTGAAATCAATAAGCTCTTTACCTTCTGAACTGCCTTCGTACGTTGTTTACCCCACCAAAAATTTTGCCCTTTTCTAAAGAGCTTATATAAACTTTCAGCCATATGAGCAAAATGGGGAATCCATATCAGTAAAATAAACATGCACCCAAAAATCTTCTCACCTTGAATACATTCGAACATGTCTCTCGCATCCTACTTGTGGCATCAATCTTTACTGGTGAGGGCTTTCTCCCATATGGTCCACACATGTGCCCAACAACTAATACTTCCTCCACTCCAAAAACTGACTTTTCTCCTTTGACACAGTCAAATGCACTTCAAGATGGCTCAAAATCTTATCAAAATCAACAATATGATCAACCACAAATCTTCTATATCCATGCTCATTCAACTCTTCATTTTTCCCATGGATATCATACCATTTTATCGGCACATCATCAAGAAAGGGTAAGGTCAACTAAGGAATATGCTCCCTCAAAACTTTATGCATAGCATTCATCATATGCGCCATTGAATTGGTTTCTCCCTGTGGAAGCGTACACATCCTAACCAATCCAAGCAGTGTTTTCATGGTAGTGATATCCCGGCTTTCCAATGCAAGCTAGAATTGATCATATCTTAAATATAAATCTCTCATAGAGTAAACTGCCTTGCCTATAAATGCTTCTACAAATTCATCCACTATTGGGCCTAATCCAACATTCCTTATGATGACCTTATTAACTGGTTGTAAATCCTGTATAAACCTCAAAGAAACATTCTTCTTTGGAACTGTAAACCATTGATTAGAATATGGAGCTGAGCACTTTCAGGAGGTAAAGGCAAAGCCACATGCTTAATCTTCTTTGCAACTATTTTGTGCTTTGTATCCACCCTTGCTTCAGCACTGTTTTGTAGCCCATAACATTCATGTTCAGCAAACTCTTGAATGACTTCATACATATCTAAAGTGTCAACATAAATAAACTCTTTTTTTACCTCGTTTTTAGCAGTAATTGCTACAAAAATTTCAGCCGCTGTATCAACATCAATAATCCCTGAAAAAAACCCTAAAATACCTTCATTTGCAGCCATCAAACCATATGTCTTCAGCTCTTTTTCAGCCCATCCTACATATTTCTTTTTAGTCGCCCTGCACATGGCTAAAATATTCTTGAAACTACCAAGACTACATGTTGTCCATTCGTGATCTTCAACCCTACGCGCTATGACAATGGTGTTGATGATGGAGATGGAATATCATCATTCTCTGCTCTAGTGCATTCATCAATGACAACCTTGAATTGTGCATACAATTCATGTCCATATTGAACTAGCTCCTATCCAAATCGATCAAACTTGATGACTTCATGTGCATCATGGCATTTGCTTAAGCAAGTCAAGCATGGTAGAAGTTCTTTGATCAAGATAGAGTCACCACGATCAATACCAAGTGTTTTTGGATAAATGCAATTCTCAATAGGATTTCGACAACCTTTGTAAGAGCTATCATCTATGAGATTAGTCTTGGTATGTTGATAAACATCTCCATATTGATCCCATATATACTTCAAAGGCTTGAACATTGCTTCTAGTCCTATCTTATCTGGCCTATATATGATTTTAAGTGGATGTCTATGACATTATTCTTGGTTCCAAACCATGAAGAAAGGATACTTCCTTTTTGGATGGATCTCCAAGCACTTAATAATTGCCATGACATTCTTATGTAAATCTATTGAGCAAACTCCCCCTTGGAATCTTACAAATAAGGTTTCAAGAAACTCCATACATCCCGATCAAAGAACACACCATTAATTTTCTATTTGAAAACTTTGGAACTTTTTAGACTTAGCAAAGCATCGTTGTAAAAGACCACCATTGATATCAAGTATTACACATAATTGTGTTGCATTTCTTATCAAGGACACATCAATCACACCATCATACTCTATTGTTGTTGAATCTGTTAGATATTCAATCATAGATTTATTAGTTGAAGTTACAAAGAAGAAAAAGAAGTAGGTTAGATTCATTTACTTCCTCATCATTCCACTTAATGTTTGAGCTATAAGCTGACATAAAACACTAAAGTAATTTAACCACTATAGGGGTTTGGCAAGAGAAGAATGTATGGGGGTTCAAGAGCTTAGACTTTGGAGATGGTAGAGATAAGAGAAGGGTTGAAGTTTTCAAGCCAAGTTCTTGAATATAAGAGATAGCAGGGTGAAGGTAGATTCAAGGAGAGGAGTAGATGGAAGAGAAGGGGTTCGAAGAAATTGAAGACGTAGAAGAATACTCAAAAAAAGAATTAGAAAATGTAGAAGAATACTAACAGAGATGAAGCCTGTTAGTTTCTTTTAGCATTATGAGAAGATATAACTCTAATAGACAAAAACGTGTATAAAATAATACCTTCCTCTATGCTGCTCAGATCACCAATCTGATGCTTCCATTGGCTCCAAAAGGGGGGTAAAATATCAACGCAACTGACCATAATTCTGCCAGATCACTCCTTCTTCATCTTCCCCTTTGGAGTGTTGTTCACTGCTGCCTGAAAACAACGATTGCACGTTGGGCGTCAATCTCTCTTTTTACATAAAATCCTCTCAAATTGGCTGAAAGCTACATGCTTTCTTTTACATGTCATCCTAATCTAGAAGTTGTCTATAATTTTATGGATTTTTATATGAGATAATATCTAGAATATCAATAATTGGTTAAAAACTTATCCAAAAAAATCTAATATTTTGAACCATGGACACTGACACTAATGCCTAAAGTGGCATTGGCTCTCTAAATCTAAAAGGAAGCCACACTCTAGATTTTTTTTTACATGGTGTGTGCATAGCGGCACGACATCCACCCCCTCCTAACCTGCACATCCTCTGGCATGTGCTAAAGTCTTACAGATTTGCAGTGTCAGAAGAAGTATCTTCTACCATGTCAATGTCTTTATCTTCTGCCTCTTCTTCTTCCTCTATGTCTTCATGCACTTGAATTATATTCAAGTCTTTTGATTCATATGTTGAACTTTCTCTTCGTTTGAAGAGCTTGATTCTTTTTCCAGCTATGAGTATCTTTCTGCTGGTCACATCCAATTTAGCCAATGAATATGTGGCATTGTCATGAATGACCTTTACCACATACGGGCCAAACCAATGCTTTACCATCTTCCTAGAAGCACTGTATTGATTGTCTAGGATGCTGTCATAGACCATTACCCAATCATTTTCTTGAATTGCTCTTGGCCGAAGTCGATATCGCTTATCAAATCTTCTTTTGTTCTTTAGTCTTGCTGTCTTTAGCTTCTCAATAGCTGCTTGAACATCTTCAGGCCTTCTTTCTAGCTGCCATATGTGCAAAGTCAACAACTCTTCTCTACTAATGCCTTCCTCCCAAGGTAGAAGACTCCATGTGAGAATAAATTCTTCAATTGGCATAATTGGTTATTATCCATGCATAAGTTTAGCTGGAATATAGCCAGTCACTATACTGTAAGTAGTCCAATCAGTCCATAATGCAAAAGGTAGCATTTTAGGCCATTCTTTGATCTTTCCTCTACAAGACTTTGCTAGAGCTTTGAGAATAGGTTGATGACCTCTCTCACTCTTTCCATTGCCTTCAGTATTATAGGATGATATCAAAGCTAACTTGATACCCAATTGAGCAAAGAAGTTGTGTGTCTCATCAATATCAAATTCTCTTTTATCTGCAGTTACTTTACCCACACAACCATATCTTCAAAACACATCTTCAAGCAAAAAATGAAAAATAGCTTGAGTGGTCTTGGTTGTTAAGGCTTTGCTCAATTGCTGTTAGCTAGTCTCCCATCAACTTCGTCTGTCCCGTCAGCTCCTCCATTAGTTGCGTCTGTCCTATCAGCTCCTATTGCTACCCTCCCTAATGCTGTACCCACTTGACCTCCTCGTCCCGTCCGATGCCGTTGATCTGTGTTTAGCTTTTTGAAAGCTTTTTAAAAAGTTATAGAAGCCTTTTCTAAAACACAAGGACAACATGCACCTTTGCAATTCAAACAGAATTAATCGTAAGGCTTAATGCCTTTGTCAATTGTCACTTGGATGGGTCATCAAGATTATGCTTCATAGAACAGCACCAAACACTTCATGCCTCAATCAACTCAAATGAAATCAATCACATAATGCATGCCTAAGTTAATGTTAGCTTGGAGGCCTTCGATTTAGACTAATGTATAGGCTCAAGGCTTATGATAACCATCAAATGCCTTCAATTCGAAGATTTATCAATGTTTGGGCTCAATGCCTTGGGAATTCAAATAGTTAGGCTCAATGCCTTGGTACCTTATGCTAACTTGCTCGATTCGGATGGTCCTTCATTGATTGAACGCTAACGCTCAAGATGTAAAAACATTGATAGGGCCGCTGGTGTTCACAGGTTCGAAGAACAATACACCTCAAAGAGACTTGAGAGTTCAAAGCACTACACCTCAAAGACACTCGAGAGATCAAAACATTGCAAAAAGACTTGAGAGATCTATTTGCTATAGAGTGGTGTCTCAATTTGCTTTAAACATTTACGAAAAAGCCAAAGACACGCGATGTCAAGCATATTGTCTAACCTTGTGCTGGCGATCGAAGCTTTGATGCGAGATTACACTCTTATGTGACGGCAAGTAAATTCAGCAGAGCCGAATGGGGAAACATAACATTGCTGTTAGTATAAAATATACGATTAAAAAACGAATTGCCAAGGCATTAAGCCTTAAGATTGGTGCCAACCAACAGTCCAAGTCGATGCTTTGAACCTTGCATTTTACATCCAGGGCAAGGCTTTGAGCCTTTACTTTTTCATCCAAGGTGCTAAGGCTTTGAGCCTTAATGCTAGAATTGTCAATATGTGGCACCTTAAAGCCTTAGCATATGCTGTTCGAGTAACGAGGCCGCTTGAGTTGACAAGGGGTCGTACAAAGCCACTTGAAGGTCACCCCCATGATCTAAGAACTATATTATCTCTAAATTTAAGTGGGAGAAGAGATTTACATCATCTTTGGTGACTAGGGCTACAATTTTAGGTCAAAGCACCTAAGCCATCTCATGGATAATTGCCATTCATCTAGTTGAAAGGATTGGTAACTGACTAAGGTTAATTGAAAAGGCTTGCTCTAATTACCGGAATGTGTGTGAGAGAGAGAGAGAGAGAGAGAGAGAGAGAGAGAGAGAGAGAGAGAGAGAGAGAGAGAGAGAGAGAGAGAGAGAGAGAGAGAGAGAGAGAGAGAGAGAGAGAGAGAGAGAGAGAGAGAGAGAGAGATTGTACTACTATTAGTTAATTAGTTTGACTTACGTAGTATTAGTAATAGTTATTGAAGGCGTCCAAGTGACTATCGACTAAGGCATGCATTATGCAATTGATTTCGTTAGAGTTGATTAAGGCATGAAGCCTTTGGTACTGTCCTATGAAGCATAATGTTGATGACCCATCCGAGTGACCATTGACAATTGCGTTAAGCCTTACGATTAATTCCGTTTGAATTGCCAAGGCTCATGTTGTCTGAATTGCCAAAGCGTTAAGCCTTAAGATTGTTGCCAACCGACAGCCTGAGTTGATGCTTTGAGCCTTGCATTTTACATTCAAGGCAAGGCTTTGAGCCTTTACTTTTTCATCCAAGGTGCAAAGGCTTTGAGCCTTTGTGCTAGGGTTGTCAATATGAGGCACCTTAAAGCCTTAGTATATGCTATCCAAGTAACGAGGCTGCTTGAGTTGACAAGGGGCTGTACAAAGCCACTTGAAGGTCACCCCTATGATGCAAGAAGTATATTATGTGTATTAAGTGGGAGAAGAGCCTTAGCATATGCTGTCCGAGTAATGAGGCTGCTTGAGTTGACAAGGGGCTGTACAAAGCCACTTGAAGGTCACCCCCATAATGCAAGAAGTATATTATCTCTATTAAGTGGGAGAAGAGTCTTACATCACCTTTAGCAACTAGTGGTACCATTTTAGGTCAAAGCACCTAAGCCATCTCATGGATAATAGTTGAAAGCACTGGGAACTCACTAGGGTTAATTGAAAATGCTTGCTCTAATTACTAGAATGAAATAGACAGATTCTACTATTATTAGTTAATTAGTTTAACGTATGTAGTATTAGTAGTATTTGCATTAGTTAATAGTTAGTTAGTGATTGCAATATTAGTAATTATACTTATTAGTAATATTAGTAGTACTTAATTAGCTAGACTTATTAGTAATATTAATAGTTCTAATATAATTAATAAATTAGTTATACTTTTGTAATATCAATAGTATTTGTAATAGTTAATACATAATTAATAGTTGTAGTATCAGTAGATAGACTTATGTTAGTTAATAGTAAAATAGTAGTGAAACAAAAATGAAAAAAAAAAAGATATTTTAAACATATGGCAAAAACGAAAGCATAATGATATTTCAAACGTACTAAAAAAAATGAAAACATAAAACTTCAACAAATCGGATATTTTGAATGGATGGGGGAAATGGCACCTTTTTCCATAATTATTTAGTTACGAAGAGATTTGTGCCAACTTTGTAACATGCTACATAGCATATTTTCTCATTTCATTAGTTTTTTAAAGTTTTTGAAGTATTGTTATTGTTTATTGATTTCACTTATTTATTAGAATTACTATTAAGAAGAAAAAAATCATCATCCTTACACGTCAAAAAAATCAAATATCTTTTTAAAAAATTTAATTATGAAGTATAGCATGTTTTTTTCCATGAACAAGTGTAGTGTAGTTTTATAATAAAAACATATTGTTCTCATAAGCATCAATGGACGCTACGAAGAAACAAAGTCACAAGGCATCCTTCAAGACTTCTAGAAAAAGGAAAACTATGGCTTGTAGAAAAACATCATTAAACCCCTTTGCTGCAACTTGGTATGACATAGAAAAATTCGAATAATCTTGGGCGACAAATTGTGAAAGCATCATTGGAAGACTAACAATGTGCGTATCCTGTGGTATAGTCACAATGCAACATCATGCTGTCAACTCACAAAAGAATGATCCATCTATGGAACAAATACAAGTAACAATGGCTTTGTCAAGCATTATTCTCATAAAATAGGTGGTAAGCTAGGTGGTAAGTCAATATCAAAACAATCTTTAAATTGTGAAAGAAATTGTGCATGCCTAGGATATATCTGATTTTCCTTAACTTCAATTTCATTCATCCATACTAAATATGATTTGCTACCTTTTCTTAATGCACGTTTAGCTTGTGTATGACTAAGCAATGGAAAATTATCAAGGGTGTGTGTACCATGCAATGTGATTTGTTTTCCATTAGGATGGATCTTCATTGAATGCGTGGAATAATGTATATCAGGATTATATTTATGACACCAAGGTATTCCTAAGATAATGTCACTAGATTGCAAAGGCACAACTAAGAAATTTCTGCGCTCAACATAATCGCCAATTTCAATTTCTAAGTCATGAACTTCTTGTGTTCCATTGTATCTAGTGCCTAAGAATGTAATCGTGATGCAATAATGGGTCAGAACAATATGAAAATTCAATGCTTTGACCAATTTGTAGAAATAAAATTGTGTGTGCTTCCATCATCATGTAAAACAATCTTTTCTCTACCATACATGCACAAGACATTTCATTGTTAATAAAGAATGAGGATTTGGCATACCTGGTAAACTATCTGAAGAAGTAGTACTGATATCGTCACCGTCTTCTATGAAATCGGGCATTTCTTCATGGTCTTCATCTTTAGTCGCTCCCAAGTAGTTGATGTGAACAATTGGCTTTTTGGATTGACGATTCACCACTAGATGTCCAGGTTGATGGCACTTGCAGCAAACTATGGATTTGGCTTTGAAAACATTTTTGGTAATGGTTGGGAGTTTGGGAATGTTGGGATTTGGTTGGAAAGATGGCTTAGGATTTGGATTTATGTTTGTTGGTAAAGCGGGGGGCCATGTCCAAGAATTACGAAAAGAAGATGGAACAAAGCGATTTTGATTGAATCTTCAAAAGTTAGAATTGAATTGCTTTGTACCAAAGTTACCGTTAGTTGAGAATTGTTGTGGTCGCTTCTCTCGTCCTCGAATTTTGTCTTCAACATCATGGGCCAAAGAAATTGCATCCTCAAGAGTCGTTGGCTTGAACATGTTCACCTCCAAATAGAAGTGACCAAGTAAACCAAACATAAACTTGTGCTTATGGATTGCCCTCAGGTACATCTTTGAGCATTTGAAGTTGCAATAAGGCATTCCAAAAGCACTCGGTATATTGTGAAATAGGCTCATAATCTCTTTGTTGTAGGAGATCCCACTGTTTTATTGCTTTTTTGTGGAATTGAGGTAGGAGAAAATTCTGCAAAAATTTATTTTGGAAAGCCTCCCAAGTAGTAGGACAATCAATAATTTTGTGGACAACAGTCCACCATAGTGATGCTTTGTCCACTAAATGATTAGTGACACACTTGAGTTTGTCTTTTTCGGCATATTGTTCTTCATGGAAATAATCATCAAACTGACTGATAAAAGCGAGGACTGTCTTTCCATCACGTAGCCCATTAAAAGTACAGAATTTGAAATTTCTTTTACTTATCTTGGCTTCTTTCTAGATAGATTGTGCTTCAAGTGTTGCATCAATCGTATATCGTATAACATCTTTGGGTTGCGGTCCATCTTGTTCGACAGTACATCGTTGAAGAGTGGCCAATTGAGCTTGCAAAGTTTGACTTGCTCTTTCAAAATCTTCCATATTTTGATCGGTCATTCTGCAAAATTTCAAAAAATCTCACACACTTGAAGTCTTGTTAGCGGGATGAGCATAGCTCAAAGTTGGGTTTACAAGGCTTGTTTCTTTTTTTTTTAATTTTTACTTTTTTGCGATCTTTCTCCTTTTTGCGGGTACGAAAATTGCTGAAATCTTTCTTCAACAAATACTTTGCCCGTTGTCGTGCCGCTACACGAACACCGTGTAGAAAAAATCTAGAGTGTGGCTTTCTTTTAGACTTAGAGAGCCAATGCCACTTTAGACATTAGTATTAGTGTCCATGGTTCAAAATATTAGATTTTTTTGGATAAGTTTTTAGTCAATTTTTTATATTCTAGATATTATCTCTTGTAAAAATCCATAAAACTATAGATAACTTCTAGATTAGGAGGACATGTAAAAGAAAGCATGTAGCTTTCAGCCAATTTTAGAGGATTATATGTAAAAAAATACATTAGCGAAATCGTGCGACGCGCGATCGCTATTTTCAGGCAGTGAACAGCACTCTCGTAAGTGGGAGATGAAGGAGTGATCTGGCAGGATTCTAGCCAAGCGTCCTGGTATTTAACCCCCCTTTCAAAGCCATTGGAAGCATCAGATTGGCGATCTAAGCAGCATAGAGGAAGGTATTATTTTATACACGTTTTTGCCTATTAGAGTTACATTTTCTCATAATGCTGAAAGAAACTGAAAGGCTTCATCTCTATTAGTATTCTTCTATATTTTCTAATTCTCTTTGAGAGTATTCTTCTACATCTTCAATCTCTTCGAACCCCTTCTCTTCCGTCTACTCCTCTCCTTGAATCTACCTACACCCTGATGTCTCTTATCTTTAAGAACTTGGCTTGAAACCTTCAACCCTTCTTTTATCTCTATCATCTCTGAAGTCTAAGCTCTTGAACCCCCATACATTCTTCTCTTGCCAAACCCCTGTGGTGACCTTTAACCCTACGCGTTGTGACACCGTGTAGACTGCGTATAGCAATCTGTTTACTGGAAATTATCTCTGTCATAGCACGGGTGTGAACAGAGGCTTGCAAGGAGTTATAGAACCAGTTTGGGTTTGATTTGTACAAGTACTCCGTGTGAATACCCACTAGAGGGAAGTTTAAAGATTGAAATTTGAACCTTTAGTGTAAGCTCATAGCCTTAAGCTTAAGCTTTGAAAGAAAGAAAATTTGACTAATCGTCGATGGGACAAGAGGATGTTGACATTGACATCGCCGCAAGGGAGAACATGTTGCCACCATCGACGTCAAGTTTTGGAAAAGCTTAAGCTTTTTAAGCTTAATAAAATTAAACTTAATGAAGTTTCTTCTCTATTCTCTGTTATACCCAAGAGACTTACAAAGGATCTTCCAAGGTAGTCCTCCGTCCATCAGAGAGTGGTCCTTCATATTCGGATAGCACATCAGGGGGGTTTTCACTGCTAGAAACACGCTAGTATTGACTGATTGTTGCGAGACTGACTGTAGAGCCCGTTCATTCCAGGAGCTTTGCCTTCGTGCAAGATGGTAAGCAATTGGAAGCCCTTGATCTCAACTTTGCTATGATACCACTGCTGTGCAAATCGGATGCTGTATGCGTACATAGCGAGCGTTGGAAGGTCCCCAAGAACAAAGAACTCTACTTTAAGCTCAAAAATCAAGAGAATAGACTTGCACGACATGAGTCAAAAAGACCAATTGGGTTCAATCTCCCCCCATGCCTTGTGTGAGCGCTTCACAAGGCATGTATTTATAAACTTATTCATCTCAAAGCTCAAAAATAGCCCAAATTTACAAATAAGAATGCTTTAGCTTTTGTGTTTTCTTTTTTCCAAATAAAGAATAAAGAGGTTGGGCGGCCCAAGAGTCGAGCTGTGCCTAAATACAATATCCAATAATGAAATATTTAAACTGTGCGCCCACGTGCATACAAAATGATAAATATTTGTCAAGCACTTCAATAAATAAGCACGCCTAAATAAATATTAGTGCCATGCCTTTAATGATAAGACTCACAGCCATCAATTGAAGCATTGACAATTGTTAGAAAATAATAAAATTAAACTGACAAAAGTGAATACCTAGCGGTCTTTAGCTACAAAATAAATAAATAGTTTGAAATTCCGTCCTAACCTTAATTTAATATGAGTGCACTCTAAACTCATAAACTTCTATTAATTTAAATATGTATTTTGGAGAATCATCCACTGTGGAGTCATCCATGTGCACATTAAATTAACATGATACCCAAAAAGGAAAGGCGTCCTCGTCAACTTCTCTCACAAGGAATCCACCTTGTGTATGAGCCCCGGAAAATAAATATAGCTTTACAGAATCCACTGCAAAACCTCATGGAATCTGCCGTGGTCTCATGGAATCCGTCGTGGAATATGCCTCCTGGCATCACTAATAGTAACAATGGCACTTCAAAGTTTGGTGCAAAGCGTCAAACTTAAGTTGATGGGGTGTAGCGGCAACCCTAATGCAAAGTTGTTGAAAATCAAGCTCAATGGTATTGACCCCAACCCTACTTAGTACAACTATAGCTATCTATTTCCAATCATGTGTGGTATAATAATGAGTTGGTCATAGACTTTAACTCAGGTTGGTCAATTAGTGACCTACTTTCATACACTATATGTGTGACTTAGACTTAGTACTTTGTGTGTTACAATGAATGAATGAATAATGAAAGAGAGCGCACACAACTCTCTATTCATGGCTCTAATCTTTGTCTGTCCCTTACCCTCTCTTTGAACATGGTGCTAGAGTGTGAAGCTAGAAACTCAATCTGACTTTCAGCCTGTGAAGAAACACACTGAAGTATTGACACCCATAGTCTCGGTCTACAAGGGATGTACTTGAAGTTTCTCTCCTCCAAAGTTGAAAGAGCCTATTGAGGCTTCTAGAGTGGGTCCATTGGCATGTATTAGAGCTTCTCACGCAATCATTAGTGGTCAACATTGGCACCAGGCCATGTAGGATTGCCCATGTTGTTTGCACCTATTTTCTTAGGCTTCTGGAATTGATGGACAACAAGTTATTTAATGCTCATTGACACTTAATAGACTATTGGAAACCTTGGCAAAGGCATTGGTTGGCATTGGCATCTTGGTTTGGAGCTCTACATTGAGTCGTTTTGCTGAATCGTTAAATGTATGCTATAGACAAGGTGCTGTCATACAATTAGGGACAACATGTACCTCATTGTTTGAAGCTTATTAGAGTTCATGTTGATGTCCATTGATGCTTGATGATGCTTGGTTGTTCTGGAATGCCATCTGAGATGCTTTGAGCATTGGCTACTTAGTTCAAAAGTATGTTATTACTGGTATAACATGTCCTTTGGTCGGTTATTAACAAAGTGAAGGCCCTTCTTCATGTCTAAATTTTAAACATACAACCAGTGATGCTTGCACAAATATGTTTAGACTCCCATATATTATGGCAAATGTTTGGGATGTTGTGAGGTGCTACTAAGCTGAGAATACCTCAATTATTATAGAAATTTTCACTGCTGGTTATTACAAACTACTTGTCTATCTCATTGATTGTGAAAGACTTTTATTGCATGTTGGTATGATTTTTAACAATCTACTAATGTTAATATGGATATGTTTTGATGTTGGGATGTTATGGTGATTTCTTAACATCGAGCAAGCATTGGTTCAAATGCATGTTTGGGTCGTTTGTTGAGAGGACCATAATGGTGATCATTCAACACTTCTAATCCAATAAATTCATTTGCATTGTCTACATCTATATTGGTTACATTGCTTTTTGTTCTTAGCCAAAAATCTATGAAAAATATATGTTCTTCGACATTTGGAGTTTGAAGAGTGTAGATCATATGTTTCGAATAATCAACCATTGGTGTTATAAACTTTGTGAACTCTGCTTTAGGTCCTTGTACATTTGACCATTTTTTTCAGTACTTCAAATAATCTTTAACTCCACTTACTACTTTTGCATGATCCTTAATGTACTCAAACATGGCTAGCAATGTTGGAACACCCTTTGGAAGAGTAGGCTTTCATGCAAAGTCTCTCTTCTATAATTCAATGCCACCTTCTCTTGGTAACATACTTGGGGACTTTGGATGCATCTTTTACTACATGGCAAGTGTATCTCCTTGCATATAAAATTGAAATTAAAGAGGTTTTGAGTGACCAACAAGTGTATCTTTGGAATCACACACGTATCCCTCAATGTGTCTCTTAAAGTTAGGCTCATGTGTCAATAAGAAAGTTGTAGGACTTGTCATTTGGTATGACTGAAAATGTTGCATAAGATGAGAAAAAGTGAAGGTCATGCTCGTCCTTATCTTATCTGAAAATTTGGTGAACATTGTATCCATGTCTTCATATGTATGACCCACTGTGAGAAACCCAAGCTGGATCATCTTGAATGTTCCTCATGCAACAAGCAATGATAGAGATAGTAGTTCTTATTTTCCGATCCACAATTATCAAGTTGAAGTAGCAAGTTCTATGTCAATCGTTTGAAATGATGATGGCCATCATGTGGTGCATTATCTTCCATGCATGCTTTATTTTGTGCAACACCTTGATGGTAGTCTAGTTCTTTTCTCGAGTTGAGGGATTTTAGTAGCACAAAGGTTGATCTCGACACTCCATCTACTCATAGATCACCATTTGCATGCATGTGTGTAGTCGCTCCAAGTTTTTGAAGCAAAAGGACAATGAGGCAATTGTGAAGTTAGGATCATGAGGCCATAGATCAAGTGAAAAATGTCCATATTTACCTTCTCCATGCCCATGTGTAATCATGCATGTTAAAGAAACTAGTAGTTCGTTTTAGTGTGTGGTGTGTTTGTGGGTTTGTTGTTGTGTTGCGTTATTGGTTTTTTTTTGTTTCTTTTTGTTTTAATGTATTTAGTGTTGGGAATAAACAAATATATATATATATATATATATATATATATATATATATATATATATATATATATATATATATATATATATATATAAGAGTGTAGGTTGTTGTGTTGTTTTTTAAAAAAAATTAGTGAATGGAGAATTGTGTTTGACTATTGAATTAAAAATTGAATTTGATTTAGTAGAGTGTGTTTTTTTTGTGTATTTGGTTACATTTTAAAAAAATGAATACTTATGGTTGGGTGGGCAAGTAGGGGAATTGGGCAGGGACATCTTTAGGTGTGCAAGTGGGGGAGTTCGGCGGTATGGGGGATAGGTGTAGGAAGCGGTGGCACGAGACCAACGATGACATGGCAGTTGATGCTAATGACGGGCGACAAGAGCAGGAGCGGTAGCGGCAGCGTCCCATGTGACCTACAAATGGCAGATGAGTGGCATCGCCACAAGGTGTGAATGGCCAGTGTGGTGAGGGGAGAAAGAAGATGGGAGGAAGAAGGAAGAGGAATAGGGAGAAGGAAGAGAGGAGGAAGGGAGGAGAACGGGGAGAGGAAGGAGGAGGTGAGGAGGAAAGGAGGGGAAAGGGGGAATTGCATGAAAGGGAGAGAGGGAGGGGGAGAGGGGTGTCGGGAGGGAAGGGAAAGGGTTGGTTAGGTGTGCGTGTGTGTGTGTTTTTTTGGGTTGTGAAGTGTTGTTCTTTTTTCTTTGGAAAAAAATAAATAATCCCCCCCCATCCCGTGGACGAACGCGAGCGAGGGGTAAAAAAATTTGCGATGGTGGGATCGACACAGTTGATAGGGTGCACGCATGGGAAAAGTTCAACGGCACGAATGTAGCAACGTGTGGAAAAACGCGAAAATGTTGGCATTCACATGCAAACATGCAAAAGGAAAAATAAAAATTACGAAAAAATTAATAACAAATAAACTAAGCACCGAATGGACACATAGAAAAAAGAAAAAATATACCCGAGGGCAAAAAGAAGAGGGTCGAAAAGTAAAATGGAATATCCGGTGATAATTAAGGGCATTCACATGGAAAAAAAGGCAAAAATCGGACTAGTGAACACACACGAAAATTAATACCGAAAAATTCGTTGGCCAAAATGAAGGGCAATCAAAATAAAAAATATTTGGGATGACGTGATGGACTTGTGTGTCACATCAAAATGTAGTTCCAACAAGGATAAGACTTGTTCGCATGGGAAAAAGGAAAAAAACATTAAAAAATGAGAATAAAAATTATTACGGACAAAATCTGGTGGTTGAAATAAGGAAGAAAGAAAACCAAAATTGTTCGCACGAAAGTGATAGACAGGAATGGTAAGGTAGAACACGGTCCCAAGGGCAATACGGTGCGTTCGCATGGAAAAAAAGGAAAAAATACAAATAAAAACAGAGTCAAAAATTGATACGAGAAAATCTGTGCATCAAAATGAAGTGCAACAAAAACAAAAAATGTTAGAGGAAACCTGTGGGATAGGGATGTTAGGTTGGAATGCAATTCCGGTGGCGTTAAGGGGTGTTTATATTGTTTAAAAAAGAAAAATGAGCTTGAAAATACATGAAAATTTTAATAAAATAAAATTAGTGGGTTGAAACATGATGGAAAAAAAAGTAGAATTATGAAGGGAAACAATCTAGAAAAGGCTATCTAATCAAAATTAAATTTCGAGGTGATTAGGTTATGTTCACATGGAAAAAGAGCCAAAAATACACGTGAGAACACCCAAAAAGATGGAAATAATAATAACAGACAAATCGTCCATCAAAATGATAGGCAGTAAAAATGAAAAATGTCAAGGGAAGGTGTAGGTCAGGACTGTCACATTAGATGATTGGTCCGAAGCAAAAAATGTGCATTCACATGGAAACACGTTAAATTAACCAAAAATTCTTCAAAAGTTAATAACTCATGATTTGTGGCTTGGAACAGGGGATGTATAAGGAACAGTTGCTAGCTCGAAGGGATGAACAGGGTTGTAAGGCTAGATGTTTATTTCGGTGAACATAGGATGCATTCATATGGAAAAGTAGCAAAACAAAGGAGAAAGCCAAAATAGATAAGGAACGATGTTGGGAAGGGGTGAAAATAGGATGGATGGGTAGGGAAGGACCCCATTAGGGAAAAATCAGGATATGATATGCTTAAATTGTTGGATAGGAATGTTTCCATAAAGGTATGCAAAGTGGACACGTAGGGACGTGTCCCCACACTTAAGACCTTAATAGATTAGATTGATTCGTCAACAAGGGCCTAACAGTTAATCACAACTCATACACGTATGTCCTCACACCTAAAACATGACCAAATCTTGTAATCAAAAGGGGTAGGGTTAGAAAAACTTGGCCTAATTTGCAGATAATCGAGGTGAACCGTCGCTAACTCGTGAAGAGTTGTAGGCGTCTGTAGGAGGTACCAGGGCTCGTCACATCACATGTATCCAACATGGTAGGAACCGCACAACAATACCTAGATAGGTAGCTTTGTTGAGGAAGAGTCAATAAGGTTGTTGATGGCAAGGTATATAACACTCAATCTCAATTGTCACCCATATTGGAATGTTAAGTTAGTCACTCACCCCATGACTCATGTCACTCAATGGAAAGGATTAAAACCCATAGCTCACATCTGGTTTAGAGATCGCTAAGAGAGCTAATTCAGAGGGAGTATGCCAATGTGCATAATTGTTGATGGTGCATCAGTATGTCCCAACTCATTTTGCATATGTGCAAGAAAGAAGGCCAAGGAGCCTTGTCGTGTAGTGTGCCAAAAAAAATGAGGTGTATAGTGATGGCAGAGGAGGCCCATCCCGTGTGTACATAGGGAAACGATAATGTACCTGTCTCCAATTATTGTAACGCCCCTCAATCCTCACCTCAGTTGATAAAGGAAAAATCAATCACGCTCAACCCCCCCTTTGTCTCACACTCTATTGATGATTATAGGAGGGCAATCAAGTTCCTCACACCCATTGATTAAATCCGTACTGCCACTTGTGGAAATATTGTATGCCTTGTGTGCAATTGATGGTACAGTAGTGCATCCCGCCCTGTGCTGGTATATAGTGTGAAAAGAAAGGCCTAGGAGCCTTATAGTACTGTGCACAAAAACAAATTGTGCTATGTGCATTGAGAGGCCCATCCCATACGTGCAATAGTCTATTCACACATCTCACCTCTCTGTTGAATATAAAGGGCCCACCCTCTATCTCATGCTCTATTGATGACTTCAGAGGGCAGCCCATACTAACATCCCCATCTGGTTAGGATGATAGCTCTCATCACTCAAGGTTTGTCGATGAAGTTCAATTTTGTCTGGTTCATGATATCAACTTGTATCAATTGATGAAGAGGTGTACCCAGGGAGATAGCCAACACGTTTGGTACTTGGATTGCAAATTAGCCAACACTTTTGGTACTTGGATTGCAAATTGGAAATATCATTTGCAGTAGGAGTTAGAAGCATTGAGGGAGTTGCATGATTCAACGTATCAAGGGAGGCGGCTTTGAATTACTTCTGGAAGAGTTCTGTTTAGTGATTCAGCTTTCTTGGACTATGGGGTGTTACCACCTTTTCCAGCTTCCCATCTAGGGGTGTGTGCCACCTTTGATTGGATGAGGCCTATTATGATAGGGAATTCCTTCCTTTTCTCCCATAACAGTTTTGATATTTTTATTTTTATTTTTTTCTTTTTCTTTTTGCCTACTCCCAAGGGTGTCTCCAACTTCTTGAAGAATAGATTGGCATGATAGGGACTGAAGTCATTTTCTCCAATGATTGATATATATTTATTATTATTTTTTCTTTATTCTTTTTCTTCTTTTGAAAGAGAAGAATGGCAGGAACACCATGTATCAGAACCATCCTCGCCACCTCTATTGGATCATATGGAAAAGGAGCAAAGGAGGGGTGGAGAGTGGCTATGAGGTGCTAACAGAATGAGGCCACCTCATTAGGATAAGGAGAAGGGATATCAATAGCAATAGGTAATAAAGCCATACCAATCGATACACAAAGAGTGAAGGACCTAACAGAGGTGATTGTAAGGATCCCTAGGGAGAGTAATACTTCTTGAGGTGATAGGCATTAATTAGGAAGGGATCATAAGAAGCATTGAGTGTTTGTACTTAGACAGAGGCATTAGGATTGACAGCAAGTACCTTATAGAGGCTCATCCATAATTATTGAACCTTCCCTAGAAACTTGCAGAATCTAGAGTCATAAGCAAGGACTAAGTCACCTTCATTGAACTCCTTTTGTTTGATGAAGCTGTCATGATAGGCCTTTCTTCAAGCTTGTGTGGCTTTCATGCATTGTAGGGCAATCTTGCAAGTCTCATCTAGATCTTCTAGGTACAAGAGATGGTGTTGCAAGGACTCATCATCTCCCAAGTGTTCTTTGGTAGCCACGCGCAAAGAGGGTAGCTCTAACTCAACAGGGAAGACGGTTTCTATACCATACACCAAGGAAAGGGGTCTATCTTGTAATAGCCTTATGAGAGGTTGTGTATGCCACCTAGAGGGGTAAGTCAATCATCCCAATTAGGACAATGTGCAACAATCAATTTTTTCAAAATAGAGCAAAGAATGCGATTGGTAACTTCAACTTGGCCATTAGCTTTGAGGTAGTAGGGTGTGGACTTGCGATGGTGGATCTTGTATAACACGATCAATTCTTCCATTATCTTGTTGAGAAAATGAGTACCTCTATCACTTATGAGCTCTAGGAGATTGCCAAAATAGGTGATGATATTCTTGTAAAGGAACATGGCTATGCTTTTGTTATCATCTCGCTTGAGAGATTTGGCTTCACATCACTTTGTCACATAGTCTATATAGACCAAGTCGTGTCTACTCTGTTTTCTTCTTGTTGGTGAATCAATGGGGCCCATGAAGTCAATTTTCCATTTCTCAAATGGCTTTAAGGGAATTATGGGTTGCCGTGGCATGGTGCTAGATTTGGTAGGCTTTTCCATTCATTGACAAGCATCATAACGTTTACAATAGTCATAAGCATCCTTATGGAGGGTCGAGCGCCAATATCCTATGAGCAAGGCCTTTTTGCATGTCGCTTCCCTTGCAAAATGTCCTCCACAAAGCTCATCATGGCATGCTTTTAGTATTATTCCAATCTTGTCCCTTGCAACACATGTGTGCAATACTTCATCTTTGCCTTTCTTGTACAGAGCACCACCTAACAAGGTGTAGAGGGATAATTTCAATAGAAGCTTCTTCTTCTCTTAGTTGAAAATACTAGGGGGATACTATTGTGTTGCCAAGAGTTTAGCTATGTTTGCATACCATGGGGTTACAATGTTGACTAGAAAGAGAGAAGCATCAGGAAGGTCGGGGTCACCCTGCTTTTCTTTGTCGCTCCGAGGGATTCGTGACAGATGATTGACTAGGACATGGGAATGACTGGATTTAGTAACCACTTCAAAGTTGAACTCCTGAAATAGAAGGAGCAATCTCATCATTCTTTGCTTCACATCTTTTTTGTTCATTAGGAAGGATAGGGCTTCATGGTCCACATAGAATTTGAAGTGTGTTGACAGTAGGTAGTGTTGAAATTTCTCCAAGGCAAACACCATTGCCAGACACTCAAGCTCCATGTCATGGTATAGTTTCTTTCTCTATCGGTTACTTTGTAGCTTGCATAATAGATAGGTTGATCTAACTTTGAGGAGCCCTTTTGGCATAAGATCACGCCTAGGCCTTCAGCTGATGCATTAGTGTGTACATGGAACTCCTTTTTCCAATCAGGAGGTTGCAAGATGGGTGCTTCAATCAGGCATTGTTTCAAAGTGTTGAATGCCACATCACAATCAGAAGCCCACGTGAACTCTACATTTTTTCATAGGATCTTATGCAAGGGGGCTACCTTTGTCACAAAGTGTGTGATGAATCTTTTGTAGTATCACACATGGCCAATGAATCCCCTCAACTATTTTGAGATTGGTTGGTCCTATTAAGGCCATAATCTTATCGATCTTGGTAGGGTTTGTTGCTATCCCTTGTACATATATAATGTGGCTCAAAAGAATTCATGATAAGACTTCGAATATACATTTATTGGGGTTGAGAGAGTTCCTATACTCTTGACATTTATCAAAGCACTGTTCTAGGTGTCCCAAATGCTCGTAGATTAGGCTATAGACATAGAAGTCATCTAGGTACACCTTAATGAAGTCATTTATATGGTTCTAGAATGCAGCCATCATCACTCATTGGAAGGTACTAGGAGCGTTACAAAGCCCAAACGACATCACTCTATAAGCATAGGTTTCCCATTTTGTTGTGAAGGTTGTTTTGGATTGATCTTCTTCTACAATCTGGACTTGGTTATATCCATTGAATCCATCGAAGAGGGAATAAGGCTCATGGCTAGCCACTGTGTCCAACAGTTGGTCCATGAAAGGAATAGGAAAACAATACTTCTTAGTCTTGGAATTTATCTTTCAGAAGTCCACATATATTTGCAGCTTTCCATTCTTCTTGGGTACTATCACAATGGGAGAAACCTATTACCTATTGGCCATTGGATAGATAAACTCAGCTTCAAGGAGCTTTAGTAATTTGGCTTTCACTAGGGCAAAGTAAATTGGATTCATGTACCTCTGTCTTTGAATCATAGGATTGGCATCAGGCTCTAGGTCGATGTGATATTGACACACCATATGATCAATCCCCTTCAGGCCTTTGTAGGACCATGCAAACATGTCCAAGTTCTCTTTTAGGAGCTCATGCTAGGATTGATAATTCTTCTTTTTTGGAAGATTGATACCCATCTTCAGGTGACGTTCAGTACCATTAGCATCCATGGATGTTAATTGCTTTTCACCTTCCACTTCGCGGATGAAGATCCCATGGACTGCTTCTGTGTAGGGATTTGACTCCTTCAAGGGATTAGTTTCATCTTCTGATGCTCCACTAGAACCGTCGTTCTCTTTCAGTGAGGACTGGGCTTGCTCCTTGGGATGCTGAAATGGTATCAAGGATGTTTCGGGTTTGGTTTGGAGATTAGTTACCTCTTGACTCAAGGACTCATCTTTTCAAGATGCATCCAAGAACCTTACATAATAGGAACCTTTGGAGTTTTGTTTGGGTTGTCGAACTAGTGGTTGTTGGCATGGTGCATTACATCATCCTTTCTTGAGAAAGGTGGATTAGGGCAACAAGAGCCACTATTGAAGGAAGGATTATTATTCTTAATCCATTTCTTATGGGGGTTTTGCATATGACATGACTCATTAGCTAGTCCAAATGGTACTATATAGTCATTTTGCCTAATAGTATGGGATCTTCTACTTCTGAGGATTCTGGAACTTCTTCCTCATCTGTACCTTTTGCGAGTAGGATAGACTCTTTTAGCTCACTTTCATAATCTTCTTCTTCACTATCATCTTTTCCCTCTTCAAAACTCTCTTTTGGCCTCTATAGGGGCTCTGTAAGAGAAGAACAAACTCTTTCTTATATCCTCTACTTCTGCTTCTACGTCTATCTTAGCTTCCGTCTCTATCTCAATCTCTATCTCTGCTATTGCCATGTAATAGGGGGAACAATACATCCATGCTTCTATCTCACTATCAGAGGTGACTTCAGAAGTCATTTTGGGTTCAGGTAGGAAGTATTCATCCATTGACAAAGACTGTGCTTCCTTCGGGAGTTGGCTTATAATGCCCACTATCAAGGGCTGTGCCTCTATTTTCTTGGGATAGACCTATTTGACAGCTTCTTTGTCTCTTAATGTGCCATCTGTTACTTCATTATAAGAGTCTATTAAGACTTAAATAGAAGTAGATCCATTACCTTTTTGTGATCCATAAAACTTTAGCACCACTTTGTTGGGTCTTTGCCTAGGATTAGCTTCCTTTGAGCCAATCTGTCAATGCCCTTGCTTCAAAAAGCCATGGTCTTCCCAACAGTAGAGGGTATGAGGTCCCATAGGAATTTGGTTTTACCACTAGATAGGTCAACCAATAGTCTCTTCCTGTGAGGGTTGTCTTCACGATGGGAGAATGCCCAAAGGCTTTATTCTGTTGTGGTCTACTAGTTTGATAAGGCACTGTGTAGGCTGCATTCCTTGCAAGCCTAGATCCTTCATTTTCACATCTATCATTATGTTCAATGATGAACCTCCATCAATCAATATGTTTGCTATAAAGAATCCTTCAATCCACACACCAATCTCTAGGGTACTAGGATCTAGGAAGGCGTTAGCCACATCCACCTCTTTCATAGGCCATGGGGCTTTGTTGGACTTGATTGCCATTGAGCGAGGCATAATCCTTAGGCCTCTTTTTCTTGTCACTATGATTTTGAATTTCTTCTGATAACTAGGAGAAAGCATCAACAACCGTCCAAATGTCAAATTTGGTTTGAAGGTGTCTAGGTCTTTGACTAAGTTATATTCTCTGATAGGATCTAGAGGCTTCTCCAATTGGCTATGAAATAGGGAAACTACTACTTTTATCTTCCCTCTTTCTTCTAGGAGTGGCAACATCTACACGTATTCTATTATAGGAGGTACTTCGACATCCTCCATCTCCTCGACCTCTGGTCCTGTCTCCGCAAGTGTCTCTGTGGCTTTTTGTGGCTCTACAGTGTTTTGTACTACATTGTTCTACTCTGCACTTAACTGTTCTCCTTGGGAAGATTAAACTTCATGGATTCAGTAGAGGGAATGTTCTCTTTTGAAACTATGGGTTCTCCTTTCTTTGCACATGTTATTGCGGCAACATCCAATTCCATCAAATTGAAAGTAGGTCCTTGGGTCTTCTATTGGGTATCAGGAGTATCCTTCACAGGAGTTGGACTTGGACAGTCTTCTGTAGTGTGGCCTTCTCCTTTACATCTATTACATAAGGGTTTGTAGTCCATGGAACTTCTAGGGTTTGGACAATTTGGTGAGATATGTCTCTTTTCTCCACATCTGTAACACTCCACCTCTGATCTATGGCCATTGTCGGATTGTCATTCTCTATAACTCTAAGAGGGAAACCTCCTTGGCGCCGAATTAGGACCGAACTCCCTAGGCTTCAATTTGATGTCTTATGTTGTCATTTTGGATTCAAACAAGTTGAATCTTTCTTCTTTGTCTTTCTTCCTCCTTTCGTGCATCTTCTTCATAGCAAATATCCTCTATATGGTTCTTCCTCAAATAGTATGAACAAAAGGCTCTAAGAATGGTTGGTTCTTTTTGATACATTTAGTGGCTAAATGTCTTGCTTGATGGCCACTTTCACACCATGTATTAGATCGCATCACATCTCTTCCACCTCCTGCAAGACTGGATATGTTGGCTATATTCACCTTCAGTGTCTGTAGTTGTTCTATAATCACATCCATCAACTCCTTCTTGATGCTTGTGACTGAATTCGACAAGTAGTCCTTCAAATTTTCATCTCCTGGAGTATTTGCAGTAGGGTTTTGGGAATTCTCAGTAATCATTACATAAACAGGTTGGGTTGATCCAGAGGGTCCTCTATTCTGATTCTGACTCAAAGCTCGTGTTGAGACTGGGGGTTGTTGGTTCCAATTGCTAGGGTTCCACTGTTGTTGTTGAGTTGCCATTGGGGGAACCCTTTGAGGTCATTGTTGTTGTGTTGAACCATCATTTGAGGTACTATTGTTTGTGGCCCCACTATGGATTCGGTGCACTGCATTGTGGCATTGTTTGCAGCTGAGGCTAGGGGTAGGGAACTATCCTTGAGACTACATTTAGTGGGTATACCATTCTTGGCATGGGAGGAGGTAAGACTCCTCTTCGTGAGATCATTGGCAGCCTTGCTTCAACTTCATCATATAGTCTTGCACCTTATACTATAGCTTGTAGGTTGATTGGTTGTCACAACTTCACAAAATTACAAACTTTTGGTTGTAGGCTCTAAGGAAAACTCCCTTCTAGATGCCTCATCCAAGTGATGGTTGGTCCATCTCTTTATTATGGATTCCATTCTAGAGACATATGCTTCCACTTGTTCACTAGAGGACTGACTTAAATTCATGAACTCTTCTCTCATCCACTCTTCAAAACCTTTGTTAGAATATCAAGCTTGTACATGTGTGTTTGACCGACATGAGCTGGACACAGCTAGTCTGGCTAGATCAGTTAGGTGTATTAAATAAGTCGGTGTTACTTCTAGTGTGAATGGTCTTTATGACCTTAGGTTGTATATGCACTATGTGTGTGCTAAATGAATAAGAAGAAGAATAGAGAGTGTAAGCATGTTGCTTCACTCCGTGTTGCTCTCCTTCCTCCTTCCATGAAATCTAACATGGTATCAGAGCCATGAATCGGCAAAGACTGGGTGCCTGGGAGTGTGGCATTGGACTTGAAGGAGCTGAAGTCAGAGGAAAGGTCATTCTTCTTCAAACAGGTTGAAGCCATTGAACAATGGAAGGTATGCAGTGTATTGTTGTATGCTCAATGATCAAAGGCATTATCAAAGGCTTGTTTGTAACCTTGAGAGGGATGTGTTGAGCAACTTGGAGTGCTTCATTGTCATGGTTAACAAAATCGTGAGATGTGCTGCCCCCCCTGCCAGTCTGCGCTGTTGCACCAGGTCCATATTCATGTCCTCCAGCTTCAAAACGAGGCATTAAGCATCTTGCACATGCTCTATGAAGTGTATGCTGACCCTGGGGTGTGACCTTGAAGGTCTGACATGTCAATGGAAGCTTGGGTGATGAGGCATGGACTGTTATGCAGGTATACAGGTCTGAAACTGAATGTACACTACTGAATACAACGATTTACATCACTGTTTTGATCTTGAAGAGCACTTGAAGCTCCCTAATATCCTGGGAAGATTGCATTGCAGACAACACAAGTCAAGAAGTCATATGTACTTGATGTGAAATACTTGAGCTGAATTTTCTCATTAAAATATTCAGATCTGAGAACTGTTTCACTGCTGAAAACTGTCATATACTGTCAGTGACAAGCATTGGATACTACTAATGCAATACATGTCATTTTTAGAGCTCTATCACCTATGAGAGCTGTCATATACATGCTGGATGTATGGAGGCTTGAAACATGCAATGAGCATAATTGAAAACTGAAGTCTGGAGCTGAAGTAAATGCAAACATATTGTCTTGGTCAAGTACAAATGGTTCATGAAGTTTTATGCTTTGGTCAGTGAAAACAAGTTGCCTATGTATACCCAGATGCTCATGTATTGACTTTGTCATTACAAAGTAAATGTATGACATGATTGGAAGACAGTTTGGGGCTGATTGGAACTTGATATGCTGAACTTTGGTTGATTGCAACCTGCAACTGAATTTGTTGACACTTGTATGTGCTGGTTATGCACTGTTCTTTGACTCTATGCTCATGTCATGACTGCCAAGTGTACTAGCAGCTATCTGGGAGTTTTTGGGACATGTGTGACATGATGACCACTCAGTTTTGGACTTGAAAGTGCTGCTGATTATTTACAGTTTACAGTTTTCAGACTGCATATATGTACCCTGGCAGTGAGGTTGCAGGAGTTCAAACCGAAGTGAATACATAGTATTTGCATTGACTGCTTTACTCACAGGTTAAGCCACTTGGTGTGAGCTGTTTTGGACTGTTAGTGGGCTGAAATACCCTAGTTTTTACTGCAATTAATTGCAGAAAACTGTCATAAATAGTTCCGGGCTGAAGTTGAACTGTTAAGAAGATCTTGGTTTGCAGGTAGTCAGGCAAGGTCTGCAACATGGCAAATGCTGATAGAACTGATAATGTAACCCAGATTGTGGGAGAAAAGCTTGATAGCAACAATTATGCAATATGGAAGTTCCGCATGGAGAACTTTCTGATAGGCAAAGGATACTGGGACTTAGTGACAGGTGTTGAGGCTGAACCTGAAGTTCTAGATAGGAATCCTATAGCTGATCAAAGACGAGCGCATCGAGCTTGGACGGAAAGAGCTCGCAGAGTTTTACATTGGTTGTCATTATGTATCTCGGATGCTATGGTGATGCAGATCATGAACTGTAAATCCCTAGCAGATGCATGGAATATATTGGTCAAATACTATGGCATAACTACAAGTACAAGGAAGATACAACTGAAGCAGAAATTCAATAACATGGAGCGGAAGAATAGATCCATAAAAGATTATGTCACAGAGGTTAAGACCATAGCAGATCAGCTGGCATCTGTTGGCTCACAGGTAGAAGATGAGGATATGGTTGCAGTGACCTTAAATGGCTTGGGTCTGGAGTACAAGTCTTTTGACACTTCAGTATTTGTATGGGCTGAGATGCCTGATTTTAATGAGCTGGTTGCATTATTGATTCATGAAGAGATGAAGCTTGGCTTAGCTACAGGGTCAAGCAGCTCAAAGAATAAGGATGCAGTTTTTTATTCGAATCAGCGTGGTTGTGGTAGCTGTGGTAGAGGCTATGGATCTGGCAGAGGAGGCCAGCAGAATGCATCCTATAGTAATAGCAATCAGCAGTCATCAAATGCAAGAGGTGGTGGAAACTTTTGAGGCAGGGGGAGATCTAACTCCCGTGGTGTGGCAAAGGCTCATGGCAGCAGCAGCGTCAGTCAGACAATCCAAATAAAGATAAGGATTGTCACTACTGTGGAAAGTATGGGCATATTGCAAAGGATTGCTGGAAAAAGCAGGGAAATCAGAAGGGCAAGCAGCATGGACATTATGCTACATCCAGTCAGGCAGATGACTCTGGTGATAGACTGTTTGCCATGCAGTATATCAAAGATAAGGCTGCTGAAAAATCATCTGATGATGCAGTGTGGTACATTGACTCGGGGGCGTCGAATCACATGACCCCTCATAGTGATTGGTTCACGGATATGATGGCTAAAAAGCATGGCTATGTATGCACAGGTGATGACACGCAGCATAGCATTGAGCATAAAGGCAAAGTGCCTCTTGTGGTCCATAATGGCAGAAAGAAAAATTTGCATGATGTATTGCATGTCCCTTCAATTACGAAGAACTTGTTATTTGTTGGTCAGATGATGGAGCAGAACTTGCAGGTTAGATTCAATAAGTATGGCTGCTTTATTGAAGAATTTGGAAATGGCTGCAAGTTGATAGCTCGTGGTCACAGGAATGGCAGAATGTTTACTCTTGATGCTTCTTTGCCAGAGCTGAATTCAGCTATGTTTGCCCATGGTTTTGGCACTGTTAGGGATTTGGAAATATGGCACAAGAGAGTGGGGCATGTAAATTTGCAAAGGCTGCAAATTATGTAAAAGAAACAGTTGGTTACAGGTTACTGAAGTTCCAATATTCAGATATTGGTCATGTATGCAAGGCTTGCCAGTTTGGTAAGCAGTCACGATTGCCATTTAGCAGGAATGTACGACAGAGTACACGTCCATTGCAGTTAGTGCATTCTGATATTTGGGGGCCAGCTCATAATGTATCTATGGGAGGTTCTAGATATTATGTATCCTTCATTGACGACTACAGTCGATATACCTGGCTTTACATATTGAAAACAAAAGATGAGGTCTTTGCTGTTTTTCAGCAATTTAAAGCACATGTTAAGAAGGAGTTTGAATGCTACATATCTTGCTTGAGATCTGATAGTGGTGGAGAGTATGTATCAAATGAATTTGATGATTTCTTGGCTGAAAATGGCATTCATAGGCAGCTCACCTGCCGCTACACTCCGCAGCAAAACGGAGTAGCTGAAAGGAAGAATAGAATTCTGATGGAGGCTGCTAGGGCTATGATGAATGAAAAGCATATGCCACTTTACTATTGGGCAGAGGCTGTTATGACAGCCGTATACATTTTGAACAGGACTCCCACTGCAGGTATTCATGAGATGACACCGTTTGAGAAGTTGTATGGCTATAAGCCAGATGTAAGTCACATGAAAGTCTTTGGCTGTCTTGCTTATGTGCATATTCCAGATGAGAAAAGGAAGAAGTTGGATCCCAAAGCACATAAGTGTGTTTTCATTGGATATTCGTAGGAGAAGAAGGCATACAAATGCTATGATCCCTCTACCAGGGAGACTTTGGTAAGCAGGGATGTTATCTTTGATGAGATGGGTTATTGGTATGTATCACCAGTTGCAGTGCCATCCGATATCCCTTCCACTCATGTCTCTACAGTTGATTTGCAGCAAAGCACTGCTATGATAGGACCTATCAGTCAGACAGTATCCCCATGGACAGGGAGATTGAGGAGCTCACCGTCCACTGACACGGGTATGTCAGTGAGCGGGAGACATGATGTCTTAGACAGTAAAGGAAAAGAGAAAGTTATTGAGAAATGCATCTGGTATGATGACACCTGGCAGAATGACTTCGGGCTATGAGTCTAGTGATACTTTAGACAGCAAACTTGGTATTCCGACTGTCTATACGCCTGGCATAAGGCAGAATAGGTACATTCCGTCTCATGAGAGAGGTGAATCGAGTAGTGCACCATAGCTTAGACGCTCGCAGAGGGTTAGATACCCTGTTGACAGGTTGACATACAGTGGCTACTCTGCAAAGCATTATGCGTACATGACAAAAGTGATGGAGGTCAAAGAACCAAGTACATATGCTGAAGCAGTGAAAGATGAGAATTGGTGTGTAGCCATGGATGAAGAAATGAATGCCTTGGCTGAAAATAAAACATGGGATTTAGTACCACTGCCTGAAGGAAAAAAGACCATTGGCTGCAAATGGGTCTACAAAATCAAATGCAAGTCAGATGGCAGTGTGGAGAGATACAAAGCCAGGCTGGTTGCAAAGGGGTATGCCCAACAGTATGGACTTGATTATGAGGAAATCAGCCCTATTGCCAAGATGGCAACTATATGCACTGTGATTGCCTTGGCTGCTGCTAAAGGCTGGAAATTGCAGCAGATGGATGTTAAGAATGCATTTCTTAACGGTGACCTATATGGTTCAGCCGGAAGGGTATGTGCACCCTGATTTTCAGCATTATGTATGCAGGCTGAAAAATGCATTATACGGGCTGAAACAGGCTCTGAGGGCTTAGCATGCTAGGATCAGTAACTACTTGCAGAGATTGGGTTTTGCTGTTGGTAGGGCTGATCATAGCCTATTTACAAAGAAGACGGACAGTGGTTTAGTAGTGCTGGTCATATATGTTGATGATTTGATAATCACTAGTAATGATGACTTGGGCATACAGCATGCAATGAAGATGCTGAAATCTGAATTTGACAGGAATGACCTGGGAGAACTGAAGTATTTCTTAGGCATTGAGGTAATTCCAGCTGACAATGGGTTATGGCTGATGCAGAAGCACTATGCCATAGAGATGCTGAAGAAGTATGGCATGGCTGAATGCAAACAGCTGGATACACCTCTTGATTAGAATGTCAAGCTAGATATGAACACTGGGGCTGAAGTAGAGGATGTGACTATGTACAGGTAGATGGTTGGCAGCTTGATTTACTTGACCATCACTAGGCCTGACTTGAGCTATGCTGTAGGGCTCATAAGCCAGTTTATGCAGAAGCCTAGAAAGCCGCACTTGGATGCAGTTAGACGCATTATGAGATATGTTAAGTCCACTGTAGAGTATGGGCTGTTCTATGTCAGAGATAAGCCCTTGATATTGACTGGATACACGGATGCAGATTGGGCAGGTTGCTCATATGATCGTAGATCTACGAGTGGATATGCATTTGGATTTGGTAGTGGCATGATTAGCTGGAGTAGCAAGAAGCAGCCTACAGTTGCTTTGTCAAGTACTGAGGCAAAGTACAGGGGTGCTGCATTGGCAGCATGCGAGATTTCATGGCTGCTCAAGCTTATGGCTGATTTGGACATACAGGTAGATGCTCCAGTGAAGTTACTATGTGACAATCTGAGTAGTATACTCCTGGCTATGAATCCAGTCTATCATGCCAGGACAAAACACATTGAGGTACACTACCATTTCATCAGAGAGATGGTTCTTGCAGGACGAGTTGATATTATGCATGTGAAGACTGATGAACAGGTAGTGGATATCTTTACCAAGTGCTTGGGTAAAGATAAGTTTTGTGGTTTTAGACAGCTGCTTGGAGTACATATGCTGTCTTGAGCTTGAGGGGGAGTGTTAGAATATCAAGCTCGTACATGTGTGTTTGACTGACATGAGCTGGACACAGCTAGTCTGGCTAGATCAGTTAGGTGTATTAAATAAGTCGGTGTTACTTCTAGTGTGAATGGTCTTTATGACCTTAGGTTGTATATGCACTATGTGTGTGCTAAATGAATAAGAAGAAGAATAGAGAGTGTAAGCATGTTGCTTCACTCCATGTTGCTCTCCTTCCTCCTTCCATGAAATCTAACAACCTTCACGCTTGAATTTAGTGAGAAAGGTAAACTTCAAGTCATCCCATGTGCCAAAAGTTCCTGCTACTTGTCACTCATACCACTAAAACACCGCGCCTTTGAAAGTGATAGGAAATATCACCAACCAATGCTCGGGGGTTTTGGCATTGTTAGCTACACATGCTACCATGAACTCTGCTACCTTTGAAAGTGATAGGAAATATCACCAACCCCAATGCTTGGGGGTTTTGGCATTGTTAGCTACACATGCTACCATGAACTCTGGTACATGAAGATCAGGGTCTTCATTGTACTCTTCTTTAAAGATGGGCAATGGGACTATATTTGCTGGCTTGTCATTAATATTTCCAGGATGGATTTGACTAGGAAGGGGACCTTGAATCATCATGGGGACTTTTGTAAAAAGTGCTACTAGGGCATCAAAGGAGGCTTCTGCTGCTAGCTCGTTCTCAGCTTTGATTTTTGCATTCTCTCTTCTCATGTACCTCTAGACTCGTTCTAGTGCTTGCCTCTTGATCAAGTCATTCATAAGGAATTAGCTTCACCCAATTGGTATGTACTCAATAGAATAGAATCAAAGGGGTTTCAATCTCTAAAGGACTCTCTTACCAACACTTTTTCTACTTTCTTCTTTTCAACGTATTTGAATTCATCTTTCAGTCCACTACAGAGGGGAAGGTATTCAGTTCTGAAGGTATCAAAACTCATTCTTCTGAGTATCATTGTGGCACCATCATCATATTAATTCCAAATTCTCATGGTTTCAATAGTGTATATTGTGAAGAACACTTTGTTGACCAACTTCCACTGGATTGCTAAATGGACAAACAGAAGGTTGTTAGTGCACCATGTGTCCCACGTATCCTACTATTGAGCATCCACCAATAGATCCCAACTCTTTTCCTCGTTCTTGTGAATCTCCACTGACTATGACTCTTGAAGCTTCTTCACAATTTCCCACTTGATGATGTCGAAAAACTTTTCAATGAATGTTAAGTCTCCCATGGATGGTTATTCTCTTGAAGCTTCTTCACAATTTCCCACTTGATGATGTCGGGAAACTTTTCAATGAATGTTAAGTCTCCCATGGATGGTTATTCTCTTTGTTTTTGCACTTCTATTTTCTCCCAAACAAATTTCCACCAAGATGCACATATTTGTTGCTTCAACAGGGAGAGGAAATAGTCTACCACATAGAGCCTACATCAAGATGATAATATGTTTCTACCATTGTGGGATGAATTTCTTGTAGAAAGTGGCATTGGCAATGAGAATCTCCAATTCTTTAGTAGTAGAAGGAACTTTGCAAGCATCCATTGAATTCTTCTCCTTTCAATAATGTCATTTCTTCATTTTCAGCACCTTCTAATGCTTGTTGATGGCAGTGTCTATTGCAAGAAAATCTATCTTGTATCATCAACAAACATATTTTTCATATTTGGTGTGACCACGACAAAGAGAAGAACACTAGGAACAAGAAATCTTCATGCAACTTCATAGAAACAATTCTCCCATGACTTTAACTTGAATAAAATTGATTATGTTCTTCATATTCTTCATAGAATTCATCAAGAAACCACAAAGATACAAGACAATACACCACTGTGAATGGAAATCATCACATCATATTCTTCTTCAAGGGTTCCATAGCTTTCTTTCACAAGCTCTCACTTGTAGATACATTGTTTTACATAAATTTGGCTCACACACACACACACACACACACTCCCTTATACATGATCTCTTTTAATAGTACAATGTGATAATCAAGAATGATAATCCATAAACCCTCTTTGGTCGTGGATACCCCTCCCAAGAGGTATGTCTAATATGAAAAGTCACCAAGGCCACTACAATGTCCCTTGAGAGCTCACTACTGTCACTATCACTTTAGTCTTCTTTACTTCAAGTCTTTAGTAGCTACTTCTTCAACTTATTCGAGATATTTTGAACTTATATTCATCTCTTCCCAAAGTTGAAAAAATTCACCAAGCCACACATTCATCCATCGTCACACTTATAGAGACATAGAGAACATGGATAGAGGCTCTACAGATGGTCAACAGAGGGTTAACAAAAGGTATCACAAACCCTTTAGCTCAACTTAAATAATTCAAAACCATCAAAGAATCAATAAATAAGAATCCAAAAACTCTCAAACTTCACCAATCATTATTCTAGCCCCTCATACAGAAGGAAAACAGAGCAAAACAGAAGCTCAATAAACTCAAATAAAACCAATCAAACACTAACAAGACATCAAAAAAACATATTAGAAGATCATATCTTCACTATAAACCATCATAAGCTTTTGAAACCTAATCAATCTCATCCAAAACACTCTCAAGAAATTCAAAATCAACTCATCATCCTATAAAATTCATAAAAAAGTAACCATTCAGTCCTCAAAAAACAGCAAAAATCAGCCAAAAAATCAAGTCATTTCAACCCTCAACACTCACTTTATGCTTTTCAGAAAAAAGAAGTTGTGCCACATTACTTTACATGTTTATGAGCAAAGGAAAGTGATCATGCTATCTTTTTCTCATAAGGAATGGAAAAATGGTGCACTCCACTCTAGGAGTAATGTTGTGTGAAACCCCACCAATGTCAAGAAAGGCAATAAGTTATACTTTTATAATGTCTGATTGATTCTTTAAAAATAAATGTATTTCAATGTTAAAAGATTACACACTCTAAAGGATTCATGATTCATGATGTATCTTTGTAAATGAATGATATATAAGGCAACATAATCGATTTGGAATCATTTAATGAAAAATGTCAAAACTAAAACATTATAATGGAAAAGGAGGCTTTAGTATTTGATACTATTTGAAATGCTTAAGTATTGCATTATGTGACCTAGATTATTACATAGCATCTCTCATACCAATATCCTCGTACATATATACTTAGATAAATCCTAATTCAAGGGCTTATTATGCTATCTGTTGGGGTTAAAGGTTGCCTATGCCTAGCTACCTATATTTATCTTATATTTATTGATTTCACACCTATACACCATAGGTGATGACTACTCGTCACCACTAATTTATCCTTTCTTCTTACTATGATAATATAATAAGAACAGATAGGTCACACATTGTGACTATTTATGGTCTTGCTCTCTCTTCTTGCTCAAATATCCATAGCTCTTGCTTCTTGCTTTTTCTTGTGTTTTCATTCTTGCTCGTGCTTTCCATCTCTTTCAACTGGTATCAAAGTGGACATTTGAGGAGCTTCATTCACATTCACTTCATGTTGGGGAAGAGAGCTTCACTCATAGCTTCCATGGCAGCCCCACCTTCAATCATTTGAGGTAATGCAAGCTTCCCTTCCATCTTGGTTTGTTCCAAGGCTTACAAAGGACCTTCTGAGCATTGCCAAGTGCTCATTGAACTATGTAGTAACCAATATATCCCATAGGACAACTCACACTATTGGTACATGTTTTGAAAGTACATGTTCATGACATCCACTTCATCTTTCAGCCATTTCTTGGCTCTTGGGACTGGGGAAAAGCTTTGGTATTTGTTTGCATGTATCTTGTCTTGGTTTTGAGTATCATTTGAAGTGATTAATGTTAAATATTGATTCATAGTTCAAGAAAAACCTACTATTTATTGTTTAGGATAGCATGCATTTTTAATTGTTTAATGCTTCAATGATGTTGATCTGAAGTCATTTTGATGCCAACTAATGTATTGATACTTGGGAAAGCCTTTTGGATCCATTGGAGCCTGCTTAGCTCAACATTTGGAAGGTTAACTACTATTATACCCTATGGGTAGCAAGCATACACAATGAATGCTTATGTATTTGATGCCCATAGGCTCTCTGGGGATGTCTATTGGTTATGTGGGTGCTTCCCACTAATTTTATGTATGGGTGCTTCCCACAATGAATTCATACGTAGTTAGTTTGGTTGCAATTTTGTTGGATCTCCCTATTTATTGATAGATCTCTTATGCACAATCAGTTTATGTACATGGTTACCATATTGGTTGAGATGCATCTATGTTTTACCTAACATACTTTGGTTCTCTAATAATACTTGGTACTTAGAGGGTGAGGAAATTCTAGCTCCTTCTTAACTCGATGTCCAATTGACTAATAATCATCTTTCTCTCAATGTTAGTTGCTTGATTTAGGGGTTTTCTTTCATATGATCACGCATCGTCTTGCTCTCTCTCTTTCTTGAACCTCCAGAGCCCTTGCTTCCTCTTGCTTTTTCTTATACTCTCACTCTCGCTCCACCTTTCAATTGATATCAGAGAAAGAATTTGAGGAGCTTCATAAACATTCACTATAGCTTGAGAAGAGAGTTGCATTCTTAGCTTACAAGGCATCCACTCGTTGAGGTATGCATCAAGCCCCTTGCTTCCCAATCACTTCTATACCTTTCATGCTTGTTGAGGACCTTTGAGGGATTTCCTTGAGCATTATGAAGTGCTCAACAAGAGAAAAAATAGCACTAGATAACTAGGAATAGCCAATGTAATTTGCACCTATTTGGTTGCCCTCACTCTGACAACCTTTACCTCTTCCAGCTCTTACTGAGCTCCCAAATCATTGGCCACTTAGTTGGCATCCTACCCAACATTGAACGCTTCCATTTGAGCATTTCTTTGAAGAGTTTGAGGTCAGCTATTGACTTACTATTTAGGACAAACTATTGTTCACTATATTTGGATAGTAAGTATTTAATTGTTTAATGTTTTACTAGTGCTTATGGGGTAGGCTTGTGATGCCCATCGATTGATGCTTTGATGCTTGAGGAAGGTATTTGGATATTTTAGAGCTTGAATAACTTTGTCCTTGAAGGGTTCTTTACTCTTATACTCTGTGGACAACAAGCTTACATATTGAAGGCTTATGCATTGAATGCCAACAGGCACTTTGTGTATGCTACATGGATGTATTGATGCTTGAAATTGATTATTATAGCTAAATATGCCTATGTTGAACTCTAAGCTTTGGATTTGAGATCTATTAAATACATACTTGTAGTGGCTATTTGCTTCAATGGTTTTCCCTTTATAGACTTGAACACTTATTTTAGGTATATGCTCATGGATGTATTACTTCAGGTCTTTAGGCACCTGAATGTTATGAGACACATGTATTGAGCTTTGCTTTGCTCTTGGACATTTTGGATTTGCTTTCATGGGAGCACTTCCCACTTTTTTTTTCCATGGTAGAGCTTGGCGTATTTGAGATAATGGGAATCTCTTAGCTATATATATATATATATATATATGCTTAGTTGGCTTTGGTATACACTATCCTTGTAGACATTGATGATTATGGGCTGGTTTAGCTTTGGTTTCTACACCTAGTAGTTCCTCCTATGAGATGGGGTTTTCAGCTTTGGATGCACACTTAATTACATACTTAAGCTTCACTATTCATATGCAGTGAGTTAGTTGTGGATTGGTAGATCTATGTTGCTTTTGGAGATCTCTTATGCATAGATGGATTATGTACATACTACTCTTTTGGTTGAGATTGCATCTATGTACCTAACATCTTTGGATCTCTGACAACATTTGGTACCTTGATGGTTTATGCTCTACCTTGGGGAAGTTAGTCATAAATATATTTATGTATCACGTGGGTTCAACATAAGGGATTTTTAAAATACCATTTTTACACGTTTTTTTACATACAAAAGGGTCCCATATAAAGGGGTTACTTACAAATTGAATAGAAAATGGCTATGTTTTATGAAGGAAAAATTCATATATAAGGATATTTATAAATAGGCCTTGAATGCACGTGATATAGGGGGTATACATATAGTGAATTACTCGAGTGCTCTACCTTGCACTACTAGTTGCATTGTATATCCTACTTGCTACCCAAATATCCCTGGTAGTAGCGGAAGCTCTGCATTTTGGTCTTTTGCCTATAGTTGTACATTCATTTATTATATTTTTATGGATATCCATGATTATACTTAGTTTTGAGAAATTTCTTTGAGAGCAGATACTTGTATTGCATACCCTAGTGCTTATTGCTTATGTTCCAATGATAGTGATATCTTTAACATAGAGAAGTTGAATGGAAATAACTTCAGTAAGACCTATATTTGGTGGGTATTGGTACAAAACAAGTAAGTTAGAACATTGAAAACCAAGGAAATAAAGTTGAAAGATTTGTATAGAGATGGTTGGAATGAGCTTGATGAGTTATTCAAGTCCACCATCATCTTGTCTTTGTCTAAGTATGTTTATTTTAATGTCATCAAGCCAAAGGGTGGTGCTTGGAAACTATGGGATAAAATATGTTCTCTTTATGATAGGAAAATCCTACATCATGGTTTTATTGATGATTGAAAAGACTTGTGGACCTTCACATGAAGGAAGGGATCGCTATGTTCTCTCATTTGAATGAGTTTCATTCCATTTTTAGTCAACTTACCTCACATGGCATTAAATTTGAGGACAACATAAAGTCTTTGTTCTTATTTTTCATGCAACCTAAGTCTTGGGATATATTTCATACTACTATGACTATTCATTCTCCTAAAAATGTATTTAAAGGCTCCAATGTAGAGGGAGCCTTACTTAAAGAAGAAGTGAGCATGAAAAACATTGATGTAGTGCGTCCTCTTCATGCAGTTATAGTTAGAGGTAAACATGATAGTAAAGGAAATAATGACCACCATGGTAGAGGCTCATAGCCCGATAGGGACAAGTTTAAGTCTCTCATGGACAGTCACATAGTAAATCCTTTGGTCCTAAGTCCTATATTACTTATTATTATTGCACATATTAGGGTCAATAAAATGTGCAATGATGGGCATGGAAAAGGCAAAGGGAAAGGGCAAGATAATGCCAAGTCTTCTAATGATCACATTGTTCCTAAGTGACATTATTGGCATAGGTGTTGTGAGACTGTAGTTTGGTATCGGTACTTTATTTGTGCTGCATGATATATGTGATGTCTCAACTTTTACTAAAGGCCTTATCTCAACTCAACACTTGGATGATGATAGGTATTATGTATCTTTTGGTAATTTTTCATGGAAAATTACATTTGGCAACATCATTTTTCCATAGGCTCCAAGGTTGGCAGCCTATATCCCTTATTTATATCTAGATCTATTGATCATGTTTTGGTCATGACCAATCTTCCACATGTATCTCTTTGGCATCACCATCTTGGGCATAGATAGAAATGAAATTCTTGACTCATTTGGGATATCTCTCCTCTTGACTACTCATCTTTTGATTCACGTGATCATTTTTTATATAATAGGTAGGCTTCTAACTTGCATAAAGAGTCTAGTTCTACATGCATGGTGAGCCATTGTCCCTTGTACATTCACGTGTTTGTAGTCCCATGCCCTATCAATCATTAGGTGGCACAAATGATTTCATTACATTCATTGATGATTATTTGCATAAGGTCTGGCCCTATCCCAAAAAGCAAAAGTCATATGCTTTGCCTATCTTTCAATAGTTTCTTGCTATGGTTGAGAACCAGTTTGTGAATAGGCTAAAATGCATATGATCTAACAATGGGGATGAATATATCTCTAAGTCATTTTAGTACTTTTATGATGAGAGAGATATTAAACATCATTTGACTACCCACCCTTACACTCCACCCTAGAATAGTGTTGCAGAGAGTGTGAATATAGCTATTCAAGAAAGAGCCCACAATATTATTAGTCAAGCAAGCTTACCATAGTATCTTTTGGTTGAAGTAATTAATACTAAAATTCATTTAACTAATAAATCCCCATGCAATATGCACACTTGTGAGGTATAGTCTGGTAAACCTCTCTTGTATGTACACTTGTGAGTCTTTGTATGTGCTGATGATTAGTGGCTAAACATTTGAAAGATGAGTAGGATTTTCATTAATCCAGATCTTTTTAAGATTTATCTACTTGTCATAAATCACCTCTCTGATGAAGTGGTAAGGGACCTCAATGTGCTTGGTCTTCGCATGAAAGACTGGATTACATGTTAATTGGATGGCACTAATAACACTCAAATGTAGTGTAGGAGTTATAGTCATACAAAGTTCTATAACCACACAATCTAAACATAAGGCCTTCATGCAAGCTTCAATGGTGGATGCAATGTGCAACCTTGTTACTAGACAAGGCCATGCATTTCTATACCATGGAATTCCAAGAGACAACACCTCTAGCAAAAGTGTAGACATAGTAAGAGGTGGATTTTCTACTATTTGTATGCCTTGCATAAATTGAGTTTGTGTAGCTCGTGACTCTAGTATCTTCGACAACATAAAAAATATATATTTCTTCGGATATCTTAGGATAACTTTCATGGTATCCGATATCACTGGCTAGTTGTTACCATATAATAAGCCATAGCTCCCATTACAAATGATATATCACATCTAGTGGCTATTATGGCATACATCAAGTTTCCCATTGTGGATGCATATAGGATCTTGGCCATCTCGGCCTTCTCATTATCTGACTAGGGACAATCTACCTAACCAACCTTCACATGAGAAGGTAATGGGTATCCAATAGGCTTACTACTCTACATACAAAATTTCTCAAGGACTTTTTGGATGTACTCCTTTTGTTGACAAGTAGAGAAGCCGCTAAGAGCAAATGCAAGTAGATGAATGGTGTAGCCAAGAAGTAATGGGGAAAAAATACTTGATGGCATACATCATTGTTGCTAATCCTTCCCTTTCCATGGTGGAATATGTTACTGCAGTAAGTTATTTGCCTGGCAAAACTCATAGGGAAGTCCAATGTTATTCTCATTAGGTTGACACAACATAACTCCAACTGTGATTTTGGAATGTCTATATGCACATGAAAGATTATCGTTCATTAGAGCCTTCTTTAGTGCTTCATATGAAGCATGTCATTTATCATTCCATTCCAAGATAATCAATAACTTATAAAATGGTCTCGCCTATTAAGGCATAGTTCAATGCAAAGCACTAATAGTAACTAGTATGTCCTAGAAAACATTGAATACCCTTTTGGTTGGTGGGTGGCAAGAGATCCATTATCACCTTGATCTCTATAATGTCAATTGCAATGCCATTCTTGTATAGTACATCACAAAAAATGATGTCATGATTAATCCAAAATTAGAACTTCAAGGGATTTAAGGAGATTTGATACTACTAACACCTTTCAAAGACCAATCAGGGTTTCTCAAGCCACTCCTCCCAATTGGAGTGAATACAAACGTAGTCAATAAACACCTCAATCCATCATCTCAACATATCCTTGAAAGTTGTGCACATGAAACATTGGAAAGTGGTTGGCACATTGGTCAAGTTAAATGCTATGACAATGTAGGCAAATACTTCCCACTCAATGGCAAAGACAACCTTTAGCCTATCATATGAGTGAACTTGTACACTTGATTATAACTAGAAAACCTATGAAAGAAGTTGTAAGCCTCCTTGCCTACCACTCTTTTGATCATGTGATTAATGTACAATAGTAGACAATGGTCTCACTTAATTGCAACATCTATTTTTTATACTTAATGCACATACTCATATTTTACTATTTTTCTTGAGTACCATGAAAATGGATGATACCTATAGTCCATATACTCAATCTCATAAATGATTCCTACTTTTTTCAATTATTATAGCTTTCCTTAAATGTGATGTGTATAGTGAGCAGTTATGGGATATGAACTTTGTTTTATAGACCTGCTGGCATCGAGTCTAAGTGAAATTGTATGTGCCAACACTTGCAATGGTATGGACTCAAGGTCTAAATAGTTCCAAATGAACACATCACAATGCTCCTTTAGTAGATAAATGAGGTGTTTTTCATCCTTTACATTGATATTCACAGTGACATAAACTAGTTTAGGGGGTCCTCCTAGTTTAGTAAGGTCTATCCTCTCACATTTGTCAAGCCCTCAATAGGTTAGTTTGAATGCCTCTCTCTCTTGGTACCAAAGAAAGACAATGACTCAATCTCTTTTCTTTTACTTTATAAACCATTTGGGGAGACCTTGTGGTTGTTTTGTACTCTTGACTTTGGACTTATTTCCCAATGCTATGTTTTTTAGATGCTCATGCTTAAGATGGATCAGGACTTTTATCCTAGCCTTGGGAGACTTTGTGGATGGTGAAATTTCAGGGTCGAAGTAAGCATTCCCATCTTTTCTAAGTTACTATTTTCTGTGCATGGAGCATCAAAGGCTACATCAACAACCATATCATCCATTAGTACTTAAAAGGTAGAAATCAAATCAATATATTGATATCCCATTTTCTCATAATCAAATGCTTCCAAGTGCTTCAACCATTCCAACTCTAACTACAACTATATCTATGAGAAAATCTTTTATTTGAGAGGGCTTGGGATCTACTAAGATTTTCTCTATTGTTTGGCCTTATTTAGAATAGGTAAGTTTTATCGGCATGTGTAGCTTTGATGTTCAAAAACTTTGGAAAGTTATGCCTACCATGCTCATTCTCTTGGTGCTATTGGCCCTGCCTTTATACGTAGGGATAATAGAGTCAATCTACTTAGTCTTCTTTCCATGAGTAAATAAGGCTTCCCAGGACCTCTTGTTGTTTTTCAAAATGGAATAGTGCCATTCTAGTAGCTCATTCATACTTCTTTAGGTCTTATTTTTAACAATCATCCCTTGCTTTCTTAATATTTATAGGATCTTTGATAGGCTATGAAATCTTAGGAATCTAACCATTGGATTGTAATTTTTTCAATTATTTGTATGACTAGTTGTATTGTGTACAAGGGAACTTATCTTTAAGGTCCATATCAACAAATTAGAGGATATGAGAGATCAGATTGCATCTCTTGGCTAGACTATATCTTCCAAGGACATGACCATCATTCTATTGACTCACTTGCTATCTCAAAAGTTCAATGTATTCTACATCAATATTCTTACTTTGAGGACCCGAGATACGCTTTTTTGGGAGGATCTTGCCTTGCTAGTCTTGGAGCATGATGAGCAACTCAAAGATATAGGTACCCATGGATCTAGCTCCATTAAGGCTTTTACTATAGGTTTAGTGGAGGAAAGAAGAAGGGGAAGGCTCAGGATAAGAAACAATAGGATAATAAGGATAATTCCAAGGATTCTAAGAAGAAACTAGAGTGCCCCCATTGTCACAAAGATACCCATCCCTAGGAGAAGTGCTGGTAGGAGTACCCCCATTTGAAGCCAAAGGAGGGGTCTAAGGATTTGAATGGCACATGTGTTACCACTAAGTTTGTCTTCATATACTTGTTTAAGGTGGAGGATACGACACTTGTGTCTTCTTCCTAGGAGAAGCCTTGGCTCATAGATAGTGGAGCCTCTTCCCACATGACTTACCGTTAGGGTTGGTTTTAGAATATGAGATCCAAAGGGGGTTCTGTATCTGTCACTCTTTAGTTCCTGTGCATGGAGTGGGGACCATTCTCTTATTTCTTGATTGCCATTCTTCTTTGGCCAAAGTTCTCTATATACCAAATTTAGGCTTTAAAATCCTATCAATTTAGAGTCTTACATAGCTAGGTACACGAGTCATCGTTATCCAATATGCAATCACATCGGAGGATACATCTTTATGAGCTACTCTATGGATAGATACATAGGAAGGTGTACTTTACACACTCAGAGCCCTTATTACATGGTCTTTCCACAACCTTGGACTACTTTGGCATGCTTAGTATGGGCAATTAGCCTTGATGCTATTCAACGGGATTCTTGAAAGAAGATGGTGGAGAGACTTCCAAGTTTCCCTCTCATTTACATTTATATCCTCAATCTTGACAATAGACTTTGTGATGATATGATCATCTGAAGTTTTAGAGTTATCCTACACTTTTTCCTTACCTTTATCTCACCTATCTTGGCATATTTTATGGCACTGTGGTCGAACATGATTGTATAGTTTGCAATCATGGCATGTAAGAGATGACTTGGAGCCATAATGTTTTACTACAATATTTCTTATGAGATCTAGACTTTGATCTGCCTGCTATGCATCTCTACCACAATCATCATTACCATATCTGCCATCATTATGGCTTCTAACACAGAGAGTGTATGAGAGGCATAGATTGCATCAATATTCTTTCTATTTACATGCAAGGCAACCTCGACATCTTTGTGATTAAAACCATTTACAAGAGCATTAGTACTTATGATAGCATGAAAAGTATCCCAAGACTTAGGGAGAGTGATAAGCAAAAACACAGCCTTGACATTCTCCTCAAAAGTAATCCCCTACGAAGTAACTTGGTTGAAAATAGAATGAAACCCATTTAAATAAGAAGACATAGAAATGCCTCCTTCATACTAAGATCCATGAGCTTCTTAAGCCAATACAGTTGTGAAGGAGGACTAGCTAATCATGAAGATTACATATTGTCTTCAATAACTCCCAAGTACTATTCTTAATCTCAATGACATTAAAGTAAATATGATTTGATAAAAACAATATAATAATGGACTTGTATAACTCATCGAGATAAGCCCAAGCCACTACATCATAATCTTTGGGCTTTATCCCTTTAGTCTTTAATGGTCTAATTTGCTTCCTTTGAACCAAGCTTGCCATATTTGGGCCTTCTAATAGTTGAATTGTTGCCATCGAACTTGTCCATGTTGAAAATGGCACTATCTCTAGAAGCACTTGAAGCATATGCCTTTGTGATTGCAAAATAAAGCGTGAATGAGTTGTTGTAATAATAGTAAATTAGAGCCAAAGTTAGAAAAAAATTGAATGCAAGAGATGGGGTGCAATACAACATATGACTTTCCACAAAATAAATGCAACATGCTCAAACCAAGTGTTTGCTCTCAACAAAATCACTCAAATTCAAGTTTTAGCATTGTTATCCATAAAACTACCATTAAACTATATGGAAGTATACATAAAAGACCAAAATACAAAGCTCCCATTACTAGGAAATTTTGGGTGGTAATCGCTCTTTGCCCTAGCTACTTGAGGGGCAAGCAACATATGTAGCCTCATCCACAGGTTTCTACCTTGGAGGGCTTCTACATCGCTTGAGTTGATATAGACCAACCTTTATGGTGTCACAGGGGTTTTAGTCGAAAGGTCATATCTACTAGGGATAAAAAAGAGAAGGAAGTAGAGAATAGGAGATGGAAGAGAAGAAAAAGAATAGTCAGGAGATTTAAATGAATCCCAAGAATGCTAGAAATCAAGTTCTCTTCAAGACATGTCCATACATTATGAATCAATCATAAAACCTTTTGCTAAGTCTACCAAAGCCTTTACACAAGATAAACACAAAGCTCAATGATTTAGACTCTGTTTTTATTACATGTAAATTCTATTGTACATCCAAGACAAAGAGTCCAAACTTCGTGGAAGGAGAAGCCCAAGTACTTCTCCCGAGAGCACTATGTATTGATATAACTTCAGAAGGTAAACAAAGTCCTTGTATAGGACTCCAAGTACACTTTAGCCCTCTACATTCCTAGTTATTATAGTAGTCATAGACTGATCATTTGATAGATAAAATCCAAGAAAAATGGTTCTTGGATTATCTAGACAATGTCTACTTCTACTCAGAAGGAATTTCCAAGCATTAGATCTCCTAGAGCTCCCTGTTATGCCCAAAAACCTGCACCAAATACTAGCTTCTACTTTGTTGCTCAGATGGAAAATTTGATAGTTATGTTGGCTTCGAAAGGGGTATAAATCCTAGGAAACATGCTTAGAATTCTCCTAAATCACTACTCCTTCTTCTCCTTTCTGCTACTTGAAAATTATGATCGCACGCGACGATGCAAATTCGAGAGCCCTTTCTTTTTTATGAGATTTCTCAAAACTAGTTGAAAAGTAACTTGCTTTTTGCATGTCATCATATTTTAGAAGTTTTCCTTCATGGTTATAAGCTAAAGTTAAATTAAGCTTTATGCCCAACCATGCAAAGAAATCATGGGCTTCATCTGCATCTAGTTCACCCCTATCCCCTGTAATTTTTCCCACACAACCATACCAACAAAAGATCTCTTCTAACAGAAAAGTACACATTGCATTTGTTGTCTTGGTGCATAGAGCTCTCCCTTCCACTTGATTAGTCAAGCCTTCACAAGCAAGTATAAGATATCTCATTTGGCAAAAAGACCTATATGCATTGTGACTAAATCCACCACCCACTTCAAATGAAGAGACAAGTATAAGATATCTCATTTGGCAAAAAGACCTATATGCATTGTGACTAAATCCACCACCCACTTCAAAGGAAGAGACAAGGGATATGAGGATTGCAATCCATCCTATTGTATCATAGATCAATAAATTTGAGATGTCATACATGTTTCCACAAAGTGAGGAATATCCTTATACATGCCATGCCACCAATATCTTTCTTTGATTTTGGCCAAAGTACCCCAAATGCATGTATGGACAACCCATAAACTTTCATGAAGTTCATGTGCATAACATTTACTTTGAAGCTCTGTCACCTAGAACTCATAGTGGCATACCTTGTTTCTTCTTAGCATGTTTCCACAAGTACCCATCTTTTAAGAAAAACCCATAGGCTTTCCTCTTGATCTTCTTAAACTCCTCATCCAACCACTTTACTTTCTTTGTTAATGTGCTAATGTATTGATCAATTCTCAGCCACTATCTTGCATATTTGGCTTCTAAAAACACTTCTACACAAGATACATACTATCTAAAGTGTTTTCTCTTTACTATCCAAGTTTTTTGTTAGTGCTATAGAAGCTCCCTGCATTGTTGAATTCACTATTATAGCACTTGTACTTGACAAACCAACTGATGTACTTACTGCATTTAATGTTGTCCTTGCATTAATGAGAGTTGAACCTGTAGTTATAACAATTGCCAATTCGGTTTCACCAATCAAAACATCATTTTTATTGACAAAAAATTCATCTTCTTCCTTCTCATATATCATTCCATCTTCATTCTCATAAGGTTCCCAAGATAACATGTTTGCCATCGGGTTATCTCTTCTTACAATATGCTGAAATTCAGGGTTCAAAGATTTGATGTATGCAATTTATCGGAGTATAGTAATGTCTGGGGTAGCACAACTAGTAATCATACCCAATACTAGCAAACAATTAATCTTAATGACTACAAGAGCACCCATAAAATACTCCTCATCACATTTAAGGGGTGTCACAATTCCCCATAATTCTCTTTTTACATTTGGATACCTTCTCTACTATTTGGTCAATACTTTAGCACCAAACTAAATTGCATATCTTTACACTTCCTCATCATCTTGCCTGATTGCCCATCCAATCCCGATTGGGCTTGCATCAAACATCAATAATGATAGGCTTCCCATGTGAATAATCAACCTTTCTCAATGTAGGAGTAGCTTTCAAGAGCCACTTCAATTTCTTCATTGCTTTCTTATGCTTCCTTTCCTAGTGAAACCTCTAACCTTTCCTTAAGAGCTAATATAGAGCATCATCTACATGTGCAAATTGAGGGATTCATATCAAATAGAACATATATGCACCCAAGAATCTACACACCTTCGATACATTCATGCATACATCTTGCATTCTATCAATCCCATCTATTTTCACTGGTGATGGTATTCTCCCATAGGGCCCACATATATGCCCAACAATCAAAACCTCTTAAACTCCAAAGACAGACTTTTTTCTAGAAAGAGTTAAATGCACCTCTTCTAGGTACGTCAAAATTCTTTCACAATCAACAATATGGTATGCAGCAAATTGTTTGACCCATGAGCATCCATCTCTTCATTATTTTCATCCACTACATACCTTTTGATCAGAACATCATCCAAGAAGAGCATTGTCAATGATAGTATACAATCCCTGAGTACCCTATTCATAGCATTTGTCATGTGTGCCACTGAGTTTGTTGCACCTTGTGGGAGAGTACACATTCATAGTAAGCCCAAGGGAGTATTCATGGTTGTGCTACCCGTGCTCTCAAGTGTAAGCTGAAATCAATCATACCCTGAGTAAAGATCACCTAAAAAATAGATTGCTCTAATTGTAAAAGCCTCTACAAATTCATCAACCATAAGACCTATACCCACATTTCTTATGGTCACTTTATTGACCAATTGCATGTCTTGAATAAATCTCAAAGCCCCATTTTTTTCAGCATAGTAAACCAATCATTTGAGTACGAGGATAAAGAAGGCTCCAAGATCTTTATGGATATCTCTTCATTTAGCAAATCCATTAGCTTTGGCAGCAAGTAAGCTTTAGACCTGGAATAGGCCTAAAGTTCCATGGTACATGTGGGTGGTACATGTGGGACAGTAAATATTGCCATAGGAGAGAAAACATTCGGATCCACACATCCTATTTCAACTGGATGAAATGTAAATGCTTTTCCATGCCTAGTCAACATCTACATAAAACGGTCTCATTTAGGCAAAAGAAACCCTTCTACACCAACTATCAATTCTTGTAATGTTTCAACTTTGTAAATTGATGATCTATATCTTTAGGATCCTATAAACTTCGTTGCCTTGACACTTTCTCATACAGACCCTCAGTGTCTACTAGAAGTGGAAAAGCAACTAGTTTTACCTTTTTGTCAACCGTTGTTAAGCATTTTCGCAAAAATTGAAAACCCCTTATAAAACTTTAGCTTGTTGGTAGGATTTTTATTAGAATAGTTGTTGTGTGGTTGTCAGTTTTTTTATTTTTTAGTTGAAATTTTTGTGTTTGTCTTAGTTAATATTTTTTTGGTCATTTATTTTTTATTTTTCAAGCATGGAAACTTCATAGCCTTAGTCAAGATTGGAGTTTTTTTGGACAAGTTGGAGCTATAGCTTATTGGGAATTATTAAACATCATGAAACAGGTATATTTTCTTGCCTATACTTTTGCACATCACATGGATTATGGGTTCACGAGTACTTCACATTGCATTATTGAATGCATTGCAATCAGGGGTCATCTCCTAATTTTATCAATTACTTCCATGCCATGGGTTGGATTGATGTACGCTTTGCACCATCGTTGAGCACTAACATGGTGTGATGCCCACTACAGCTACATGAAGTAAATGTTAGATGCACATGCACTTAAGAGAGCACCTTTCATTGTGAAGGCACTATCTTTTGCGCACACAAGAGTTGGGATTTTCATCACCAAACTAGGAACCTTTGGTTAAGTAGTGAAAAAGGTGGTTGGGTGAGTTGAGGGTCGTAAAGAACATCGTCAATTGTGAGATGGGTTGTTTTCTTGGTCAACATCATGAGGACCATTATTTTCTTGAGTGACTGTGAGATTTTGGGTGGGTGGAGCAGAGTACAATATTTCCTTGCTGAGTGATGTGAGGTGAGATAAAGGATTTAATATAATCAAGGAATTGTATTTGCATTTTGCATGATGCACGAGCAGATGTAGATAGGCTAGGCACTATATTTTTCAATGCATCCATCTTTTTGTGTGGAGCATCGCTTGTTTTATTTCATGGCATGGATATGGTTTTACATCTTTTCTCAAATCATGTTTGATTGAGCATGTAGTAATTTTCAAAGCATCTTCTCTAAGACACATTGCATGAACAAAATCAGGATAGATCCATTCTTATTAAGGCTTTGTTGGGCTAGATAGGTTTCAAAAGACAATCAATGGCACAAGGAACCATGGGAGTTGTGTTGAGTCTCAAAGATGAAAATGATGCATGGTGGGTGAAGAAACCTTCAAAGGTGTTAGATGCAATTAAAGTGGAACCTTATGTCCCTTTCAAGTTGCTTAAATAGCCATTTAGAGGTAAACCGAAGGCTATTTAAAAGTTAAGCCTAGCGCAACTAGCTACTACACATATTGAAGGTAGTCAAGGAGCTTCTTCTTCCAAACATACCTATGACATTAAGGTCAATTGCCTACACCACAAGCATATCCCTAAAGACAATTCACTATCTCTGAAGAACGTAAGTATAAAAATTTCTACTTTACAAGATTTGAAATCCATTAGCAATGCTATAAAGTGGTTGCAATTCAATGAGAAGTATGCTTTAGCTACATGGCTTGAAGAAGCTATCCATAATCTTCTAGAAGGCCATGAAAAATCACCATCATTTTCTTTGTCCTTGCCACAATATATGAGGTCTTTAGCCTCTTCTGGTGGATTGCTTGGTGTTGATGATAGAAGCTCAATGTGTTGGTAGTTTGGGATAGACGAGCTTGCAATTGTGGTTTATCTACTCGACATAACAATGGATTTTGGTTGATTCATAAAATTTTGTTGTGGTTTCTCCCCAAGGCTACCATTCCAACTATTTCTTTAGTTGGTTAGAATAGTAGGTCATTGAGCTGGAATAAAGAGAGTTCGATATGTGAAATTACAGAGTATATGATCTTGACATATTTACAGAGATATGAGGTCATGTTAATAGTTATGAATCTACTTCTTGAAGCATTATTAGTAGGGATGTAGCGGATGACCATCATCTTATCTTCTAGACCAAGAGGTCAATGGTCTTGATAGAGCATATGCTTTTGGGCATTAATCAAAGGCATCTTCTGAATGCAAAAGGTGGTGAAAAGAGAAAATAAAAAGGAAGAATTTTAAAAAAATTTATGAAAATCTTAGATATTTTAAGCTTTAGAGTATTCAAAACAATTAAAGCTTTTAAGCCTTATTGAAAGCATTATAGTTTAAAAAGCCTTTAGGCTTTTTGAAAAGCTTAACTTAAAGTGCTTGAGGAGAAAACCTATATAAAGGGGAACTATGAAGGCTTAGGGGCCATGCCCTTCCCTTACTATCCAATATTACATCTAGTATGAGAAGAATGGAGGGTCACACACAAGTGTGTGGAGACTTGTCATGTTGGTCAAAGTGATCGAAACTTTGGATGCTGAAGTTTCGAGTGTTGTAACAAAGTTCTATAAGGTATGAGAATTTAGTGGAATTTTTCTTTTCTCAAAGTTTGTGTTTTTTAAATATTGTGCAAGGAGTGTGAGATACTCTACTTGAACGTGTTTTTGATATCTTTTAAGCTATAAGAGGTATAGTAGTTGGTTTGTGTTTGTGTGTTGGTTGTGTTGTGTTTATGAAACATTACAATTATTTTCATTGAGTGTCATCTTTGGACAAAGTCAATTCCCTAACCAACACTCCTTATCGTCACGTTTTTAGGTTGTGAGAGAGGCTTATCTTTGATCATTGCTCGCTAAACTTCTCTTTTTTGGTGCCCTGGCTGAGAGGAGTGCCAAAAAGGTTGACTTTATTTGTGCTTTGTGAATTGATTTTTTGTTTGAGACTATTTCCAATGACTAGTTCTTTTTGAGAATTTCATAGTAGAAAAGGAGAGGATTCTCAATGATTCCTTGAAAATTTAGAGCTTGGATGCATAATCCATTACTCAACCTTGAAACTCCAAATTTTGAAATTTCAATTGTTGGATAAAGGTCCAAATTGATTTGAGGATTATGAAAAAACCCTTAGATTAAGAAAACCTCATGTTCCTATGGAATATGAAGCTACCAAGAAGGTGTTTCTTGATCGATTTAGAGAAACTGAAACTTCCAAAGATCTTTGGAGAAGAATATAAAATTGTCAAAAAAAACAAGACCAAACTATAGAAATTGATGCCTTAGAGTACACTCAACTTTGGGATCGTTAGAATACATCCCTAGGCCTTAGAGAGCACATGAAATGTTGAAAATAAAACATTTTGTTGAAAATTTACAGGGAGAAGTGAGAACAAAAATATAAATTAAAGAATCGATCACTTTTGAGGAAGCTAAAATGATTGTGATAGAAAAGGAGAGAAAATTTGAGAAAATAAAAAAGAGAGAACCATTTAGAACACATAACATTGAAAATAGAGACCAAAACTAGCAAGGGGATGGACAAAATGCTCAGATTTTAATGAGATAAAATGTTCAATTAGCTCTAGAGGTTGAGTATCAATTGTTAGGACAAATGCAATACATAAGGTTAGGAGCATTGAGAGGAAGACCTTGGGGAAGAGGAAGTGGGGGACTTATAGGATGACAGATCAGTCATGAAAATTTAGCAGGTGGAAGAGGAGGAAATGGGAGAGGATATTTTTGAAGACCAATGATGACTTGTTTTTCTTGTGGAGAGATAGGTCATATTAACACAAATTGTTCATATCCACCTAGAGCAGGAGAGGATATGTATCATTTACCTCAAAACCTTTCGAAAGATAAAATGACATTGGAATAGAAATCAAAGACCATACCACTTCCCAAGTACCTAGGTCAATAGAAGAAGAGAAAGAAAAAAGTGCCATCAATTGTATTCTTCTAGAAAGTCAGAGTAGGAAAATAAAACAGTTGATGTGATGCTTGCAATAAAGAGAAGGAGAGATGTAGAGAGAGATGAACCTAAAACTAGTAAGGCTGGTGAGGAAATAGGAAGAAAAAATAAGAGAGGAGAGAAGAAAGAAGGAAATCAATCAAGAGCACCTAGGAAACGCTATCATGCTTCTGACATTCCATTGGGGGAAGGGGAAAATGATTATGACCTAAAAAGAGATATGATGGAAAAGAAGGCTTATATATCTTTTTCTCAGTTAATGGAGTTGTGTCCTAAGATGAGAGGACAATGGAAGAAATTAGTGAATCCAAAGTTCAAGAAAAGAAAGAGAGGAATAGTGAGAGTTTTGAGTATAGAATAATTTCATGATATTTGTCCTATTATTATGCTTGGTATAAGAATCAAAATATAGGAGAGGCATATATTGATGGAAAAGCACAAGTTAGTGTAATTACTTAGGCTTGTGTAGAGCAGTTTGGACTTTGAATTGTCAAAGGATTGAAGTTTTGAATTAGGCTTGCAAATCATGCTAAAATGAGATGTTTAGGTATCATTCAGAATTTAAAGGTCAAGGTTTATGGTGTGTCTATGAAAATTAATTGTTATGTTATGCTAGCAGGGTTGGGAGCTTTTCCACTTATTATGGGTAGGTCATGACTTAGGAAGGTAGGTGCAATACAAGTTTGGGGAAAAGGAATCATAAGGATATATGATCGCAGAGGAGTAGCTAAGAAGTTTGATATGGCTTGGAGAAAGGAACTAGTGAATGAGGATGAAAATGAAGAAGAAGAAGGAGAAGAAGAGGAAGAGGAGAGTGATAACTTTGATGAAGAAGATGATAGTGAGGATGAGACTTCTGAAAGTGATTTAGATCAAGAGGTGTCATCCATTGCAGTAGAGTTAGTGAATCTTGAGAGAAGAAAAGAGAGTCCAGAATGCCCTGATTGTTTGAGAGAAGAAGAAAAAATTGAAGAGGATTTTTTGAGTTTTTTAGAAAACCATGAGGGGAAGGGCTTAGAAATTGAAAGATTTAAAAATGAAGTTAAGGTTTTGGATTTTTTACTTGATGAACTTGATATGGTTGAGTACGGCAGTGAGTTTTTTGGATGTAGATGTTGATCAAGAGAGTTTTGAGGTTATGGATTTTGACTCTTGTTGTTGTTGTTGTTGTTGTTGTTGTTGTTGACTCTAGTGAGTTAGTTGTTGATGGCGTGAGTAGCTGTGGAGAGGCTTTAGTTTGTGAAGTTGCTGATGTTGTTTTGAGTAGACCTAACCTCATGCTTCTTGATAGTTGTGTGAATGATTGTATGATTGATTCAGGCAACAATGACAAAGAGGAAACTTCATTTGACAGTCTTCTAGTTTCTTTGAGTCCTCCTAAAGTTTTTGATTATGTTCGTGATGATTCTAATTGGGGTTTTGGAGATTCTAAGAGTGACACCGATGAGGATGTGAAGGAAATTTAAGTAAGGCTTTGAAAAGGATTGAAATGTTAAGGGAAAATAAATCTAAAACAAGGGGGAAAGAGTTTGAAAGAGTTTGTGAGGTAGAAGTTGAAGAGGTTTGGAAAATTAGGCATTTGGATAAGGACAATGACCTTAATGTGTTTCCTAGTCTAGTTTGGTTGAAGAGATGAGTAGTTTGGGTGCGTGTCTCTTAGAGAGGTCTCTTGTTTTGATGAGTTTGGTCAAGAGATGACTCCATTTGATATGTATGATAGTGTCTTTGGGTGTTTTATGGATGGAATTGAATTTGGAAAAATAAAAAGGTTTGTATCCTTGTTTCAAAATCTTAGAATTGTCATGGTTTCCTTGTTGAGATGGCAAGCTCAACACGTGAGGACATTAATGATGGACCACCTGGCTACATGGGTCTGCACGTCTACACTTAGCACATCGGTGGTCATTATGATTCTCACATGGACACTGACTTTATCACTTATTATATTTAGTTTTTTGCACCTATCTACAGTTGGCATAGTTATAGCACCAGTTGATTAGTATAGTCAATTATGCACTGTTTGACTTAGCATGCCACTTTCCTTTATGTTGTATTTTATCTTTACTTTGTGTACATTGTATTGTATGTGAAAGAAGAAGAAGAAACTAGCAAGCCCAAAAATAGATCGAAATGGGTGAGACAAATTCCAAGAACAAAAGAGGTTATACTTTTGTCCTCCATCGATCTTCTTGTGTTCTTGAGTGAGCTTTCTCTTATGTGTATAGTGTGTGTTTGGCGCAACAACTCAAACAACTCCCTCCACCATGTGATTCTTGACATGATATCAAAGCGGCTCCATTGAGAGAGGCTAGTTTTGAAGGTTAAAGTGAAGGAGAAGAAGCAAGGATTCAAGCAAGTAAAAAATGGGTAAGAAGCTCTCCCATTCTTCCACTCTCTCTCTTGGATAGTACCTATGGAGACACCAAAAGCAAGGTAGAGTGAAAATCTCAGATTGCTGTGAGATTTGTATGCAAGCAGAGCATTGAGACAATAGTTTCAGGATATATTATGATTTTGGCTGTATTAACCCAAAAGTGGATACATAGGTTGTAGATTTCAAATTTGTAATTTTTAAGGTGTTTTACATGAAGCAAACATAAGTTTTATTTGCAAAAGGGTTGTAGATTACATGTATTGTTGAGAAATGAGTGAAAAATATTGCTTGGTATATTACTACTGTGCACTTGTTGTGAAAGGTTGTAGAAGAATTGCTTGCTATTTTGTATCATTTTTGTGATCATGGCAAAGAATAGTGGAAATCCCATCATTGAGAAACTAGACAAAAACAACTACCTTTCATGGAAGTTTCATGTGATGAACTTCCTCATTAGAAAGGGCCTGCATAAGTTCATTTTAGGTAAAGAAAAGGAGCCAGAGCTGAGTATCCCTGTGATTGCAAATGAATTAAAGGTGTGGAAAGAATGGAATGCAAAAGATAAAAAGGTGATATATTGGCTATCTGTAGTCATTGACAATACTATGTTGGGACATATGAGGAATGTAGAAACTTCACATATAACTTAGACAAATTTTAAGAACATGTTTTCAGTAAATACAGAGGCACGAAAGATTCAACTCAAGCAAGAGTCAAGTACCTTGAAGAAAGGGAAAATGCCTATCAATTAGTGTGTTTTGAAGGTGAGAAGCATTGCAGACACTTTAGTAGTAGCAATTGATGTAATGCTTGATGATGGTGATTTGGTTTTATCTACTTTGGGTGGCCTTAATAATGAGAAGGCTTAGAAAACATTTGTCACTTTTGTATATGTATAGAATCCATTTTCAGATTTTGATGAGTTGGTCTCTCTCATGATTACTGAATAGATCAATATGCAAGGTGACTCATTTGAAAGAAATGGTGAAAAAGTCAAGTATTTTACTCAAGTTTAGGAAGGGGATGCAGTAGATCCTCTTTGAGAGGCCGTGGTATCAAGCGTTGTCAAGTGTTTTTCTGAAAACTGAAAAGCCCTAGTCAATTTGTAGTTAGGTTTGATTTTTGCTAGCTTAGTTATTTTCGTGACAGTTTGTTTTGTTATTTCGTAGTTGGATTTCTTGTGTTTGTTTAGCCTAGGATTTGCTTCTGTCATTTTGTTTGATTTGTTGAGTACGAAACTTGATAGCCTTGGTCGAGCTTGGTATTTTTTTGAACAGGATGAAGCTTGTGTTTGTCAATAGCTACTGAACATTGAGGAGCTAGGTATGTTTTCTTGTCGAGAATTTTGCACATCACGGGGATAATGGGTTCACGAGCACTTCACATTGTACTTGTTGATGCACAACACTCGGGGGTCGTCTCCTATTCTTATCAAATACTTCCATGCCATGGGTTGGGATTATGCACATTTTGCACCATCATTGAGCACTAGTACGGCATGAGGTCCACTGCAGCTATATGCAGTAAGTTTTAGATGCAAGTGCACATGAGAGAGTGCCTGACATTGAGCACACACATTTCTTGTACACACGATATTTGGGATGCTCATCACAAAGTTAGGAACCTCTGGTTGAGTTTGTAAGGAGCTTGGATGAGTTAGAGGGTTGTGAAGGATGCCACCAATTGTGAGAAGGGTTGTTCATATTTGGTCAACATCTTGAGGACCATCAAATTCTTGAGTGACTATGAGATTTTGGATGGGTGGAGCGGAGATTGATATTTTTTAAATGAGAGTTGAGAGGTGAGGATAAGGAATTTTAAATTAATCAAGAAATTTTGTTTACATTTTGCATGACACACGATCACATGTAGATAGACTAGGCACAATTTCTTCAATGCATACATTATTTTTGTGTGTAGCATCGATTGATTGGTTGCATATCATGGATCGAACATTGCATATTTTTTCAAATCATGAATGATTGGACACGGAATTCATTTCAAAAAACCATATTCCTGCTAGAGCACACTGCATAAAAAACAGGTTCATATCCAGAGAATGTTTATTTTGAAGACTCAAGGATCAAAGGACAAGGTCGTACGCTTTACATCGTCAGCGAGTATTTCTTGAAGAAAAAGAGGATATGTGTGCTGAAAGTGTGTGCAATTACAAGAACAATAGGCCAAGGAAGGGAATAAGTCATCTAAGATAAAAAGATGGAGAAAAATGATGCGATTTATGAAAATCAAAATTTTTGCTCAGTTTTGATAGATTTTCGTAATTTTTCCCGCGATGGCTTGTCGACCAGGTGCGTTCCGATCATTTTGAGCACCCGAATAACTATATTCAGAGTTCAAATTACGAAGTTATGATCCAAACAAGTTGCAAACATGCATAGAGCAGAAAAATGAAAATAGTAAAAAACAGTAGAAAAGCAAAAGCCAAAAGCTGAAAGCAAAAAGCCTAATGTGTGTGAGTATGGATAGAAAACTATATAAGGAGATGAGAATGGAGAGTTAAGGGCCTTCCCCCTTGATTATAAAGTATTTGTGAGAGAGGAGAGTGGAGGGTCGCATGCTAGAGTGAGCTCTTGTTATGCCAATTTGGAAGTTGGAACTTTTGGATACCAAAGCGCCAAGCATCGGCTCAAGGTTCTTAAGGTACGAAAATATATCTCACCTGGTTTGTTTTCGAATTGTTGGTATTATCATTGTGTTGTGGTTATGTGATGCTCTACCCACATTTGGGTTTTTAGTTGTTTTGAGCTTCAAGAGGCATTGTGTTTTGTCTTGTTTTTATATGTGGCTTGTGGTGTTTTATCGAATATTTGAAATTTTCAAATTGAGTTGTGCGTACAACAAAATCAATTACCCCAACCGGCACTCCTTAACGTCTCATTATCGGGTTGTGAGTGAGGCTTGCTCACCACTCGTGTAACTTCTCTTTTTTGGTGCCCCTATTGAGGAGTACCAAAATTGACATTGTTGTTATTTTGAATGTGAGTTTGTTTTGATTTCTTGTGATTGTTGAAAATGGTTGATAATTTTCATGAGTTCCATGGTAATCATACTGAAGATCCCAAAAGATTTTTAGAAAAAATAGAGCTGTGTTGTTTGATAGAGAGAGTGACTAATCTTGAGGATAAACTCTAGATTTTTAGATATCGATTGCAGGGAGAAGCATGAAATTGGTTGCTTGACTTTGAGAGAAGCTTGAAATTTAGGAGACAAAATTTGGACTATGAGACCATTAAAAATGCATTTCTATCCAGGTTTAAGAAAAGAGAAAGTCAAAGTGAGATTTGGGCGAAAATAGAAACTTGTGTTCAAAAAGATGATCAGTGTGTTGAGGATTTTGCTAGGGAGTTTGAAAGATTGTGGAATCGATGGAGTTTAACATTGTTAGAAGGTGAGATAGCCCCAGTTATGTTGAAGATAATGTATTTTGTAAATGGGTTGAAATTAGAAGATTGGAGAGTGAAATTAGAGGTAAAAAAACCCTAAGACTTTTGAGGAAGCGGTGAAGATAGCTCAATATCAAGAGAGGAAAACCAAAAGAAAAAAAGAGTTAGGGTTTGATGTACCAAGGGAAAAGTTGAGTTCAAGACAAGTTGAGAGAAATGTTTTTGAGGAGCAGAGAGTTAGTTATGTCTATCCTGAGAGAGATATACTATATTCTCTATTTAGGAGAGATGAGTTGACTTGTGAGAAATCAATTGAAGTATGTGAGGAGAAACTCCCTAGGGTGGTTGAAGAGAAAAATACTTGTTTGACTGATTGGAGTGAAGAGTTTAGGAGTGTGAATTCATACCCATTGACCACAGATACTTCTAGTTCAGTGATTATTAATATAACTAAAGAAGAGGGATCGACTGATGATATTTTGGAGCTTGAGGACTATAAAGATGAGCTAGAGTTGGATCTGAGTTGTAAAGAAGAAAATGAGAGACCAGATTGTTTTAAGGACAAAGAGTTCTCATGTTCCTTGGGAGAGGATGAGAGTCAAGAAAGTTCTGATATTTCTGATGAGGTCAGGTGTGATGAAAGTTCTGATAGTCATGGCAGTGTTGAAGAGGAAGAGTAAAGACAATTTAGAGAGTGAGATTGTTTGCCTTGGTGATAGTATAGATGGATCTGATTGTTTAAAAGATGAAGAGAGAATAGAGGATGAATTTTTGAGTTTGTTAGAAGACTATGAGGGGAAGGGCTTAGAAACTCTAAGTTTTCAAGATGAAGTTAAGGGTTCCAGTTGCCTAATGAGTTTGTGGAGATTTGTTGTGAGTTTGGTTATGAGTTTGTTGATCAATAGAGTATGGAGGCTTTAGGTTCTGACTCATGTTGTGATTTTGGTATTGGTGTTGTTGACTCAGTTAAGTCTTGTGAGTTGGTTGGTGATGTTTTGAGTAGCCCTGGAGAGGCTTTTGTTTGTGATGTTGATGATGTGGTTTTGAGTAGATCTAATTTCTTACTCCTTGATAGTTGTGATGATGATTGTTTGGTTGTTTTAGGCAAAAATGTCGAAGAGAAAACCTCATTTGATAGTCTTGAAGTTTCTTTGAATTCTCCAAAAGTTTTTGATGAAGTTTGTGATGATTCTGATTAGGGTTTTAAGGATCCTGAGAGTGACATTAAAGAGAATGAGAGATAAAATTTTAATAAAGCTTTGGAAAGAATTGAAAAGTTGAGGGAAGAGAGATCTAACACTAAGGGTAAAAAGTGTGAAGAAAGTTGTGAGGTTGAAGAAAATTGGACAATTGGGTCTTTGGATGAGGATAATGACCTTAATGTGTTGCGTAAAGTACCTATTTGTGAAAAGTCTTTTGAGAATGTTTGTGATAAAAAAAATAGAAAAAGTTCACTCTTTGAAGTCTCGTTGTTTGGATGGATGCTTTAAAGAGATTTATTTTTTTGAGATTTTTGCAATGTTTGTGAATGAGTTTGATTTTGGCAACATAGAAAGAGTTCAAACCTTGTTTCAAAACCCTAGCTTTGTTATGTTTCTCTTTTGGGAGGATGGGAAGGGTATGTGGATTGTCATTGTGGGTGATGAGATGTTTTGCTTTGACAATATGAGTTGTTTTGAGAAATTTAGATTTGAAACTTTTGAGGATTTCAAAGAGAATTTTGTTGATGACTTTTATGTGCCTGTTCAAAAGTGGTTTGAGAATGGTGTGTCATGGATTTTTTTGATTTATGAATTTAAAGAACTTAGAGATAGATCGTTGGATTTGATTTTTGATTGGCTCATAAATGTTGCATCGTTTTATGAAAACAAGTGCTGCACATGAATGTTTGCAGACTAGGGGGAGGGCTAAATATGTCAAGTGTTTTTCTGAAAACTGAAAAGCCCTAGTCAAACTGTAGTTAGGTTTGATTTTTGCTAGCTTAGTTATTTGCATGACAGTTTGTTTTGTTATTTTGTAGTTGGATTTCTTGTGTTTGTTTAGCCTAGGATTTGCTTCTGTCATTTTGTTTGATTTGTTGAGTGTGAAACTTGATAGCCTTAGTCGAGCTTGGTATTTTTCTGAACAGGATGAAGCTTGTGTTTGTCAATAGCTACTGAACATTGAGGAGCTAGGTATGTTTTCTTGTCGAGACTTTTGCACATCACGGGGATAATGGGTTCAAGAGCACTTCACGTTGCACTTGTTGATGCACAGCACTGGGGGGTCGTCTCCTGTTCTTATCAAATACTTCCATGCCATGGGTTGGGATTATACACGTTTTGCACCATCATTGAGCACTTGCACGGGATGAGGTCCACTACAACTATATGCAGTAAGTTTTAGATGCACGCGCACATGAGAAAGCACCTGCCATTGAGCACACACATTTCTTCTACGCACGATATTTGGGATGCTCATCACAAAGTTAAGAATCTCTAGTTGAGTGTGTAAGGAGGTTGGGTGAGTTAGAGGGTCATGAAGGACACCACCAATTGTGAGAAGGGTTGTTCATATTTGGTCAACATCTTGAGGACCATCAAATTCTTGAGTGACTGTGAGATTTTGGATGGGTGGAGCGGAGATTGATATTTTTTTAATGAGAGTTGAGAGGTGAGGATAAGGAATTTTAAATTAATCAAGAATTTTATTTGCATTTTGCATGACATACGATCACATGTAGATAGACTAGGCACAATTTCTTCAATGCATACATTATTTTTGTGTAGAGCATCGATTGATTGGTTGCATATCATGGATCGAACATTGCATATTTTTTCAAATCATGAATGATTGGGTACGGAGTTCATTTCAAAAAACCATATTCTTGCTAGGACACACTGCATAAAAAACAAGTTCATATCCAGAGAATGTTTATTTTGAAGACTCAAGGATCAAAGGAAAAGGTCATACGCTTTACATAGTCAGTGAGTGTTTCTTGAAGAAAAAGAGGGCATGTGTGCTGAAAGTGTGTGCAATTACAAGAACAATATGCCAAGGAAGGGAATAAGTCGTCCAAGATAAAAAGATGGAGAAAAATGATGTAATTTACGAAAATCAAAATTTTTGCTCAGTTTTGATGGATTTTCGTAATTTTTCCCGCGATGGCTTGTCGACCAGATGTGTTCCGATCATTTTGAGCACCCGAATAACTATATTCAGAGTTCAAATTACGAAGTTATGATCCAAACAAGTTGCAAACATGCATAGAGCAGAAAAAATGAAAATAGTGAAAAGCAGTAGAAAAGCAAAAGCCAAAAGCTGAAAGCAAAAAGCCTAATATGTGTGAGTATGGATAGAAAACTATATAAGGAGATGAGAATGGAGAGTTAAGGGCCTTCCCCCTTGATTATAATTGTATTTTGTGAGAGAGGAGAGTGGAGGGTCACATGCTAGAGTGAGCTCTTGTCATGCCAATTTGGAAGTTGGAGCTTTTGGGTGTCAAAGCACCGAGCATCAACTCAAGGTTGTTAAGGTATGAAAATATATCTCATCTAGTTTGTTTTCGAATTGTTGGTATTATCATTGTGTTATGGTTGTGTGATGATTCGGGTTTTTAGTTGTTTTGAGCTTCAAGAGGCATTGTGTTTTGTCTTGTTTTTATATGTGGCTTGTGGTGTTTTATTGAATATTTGAAATTTTCAAATTGAGTATGAATCGCAAAAAGGCAATGGATCCACATCCATTGAAGTCATAAGTGCCTCCTCCAATGAGGTAACAGATAGCACAACAGGAGACGAAGAGGGTATTAAGCAGATCTTTCCTAAGAAAACAGAGGCGCAGTCCCTAATAGTGGGTATTGTAAGCCAACTGCCAAAGGAAGAAAAATCCTTGTCCATGGGAGAATATCTCCTACCTCAACTAGAATTAAGTTCTGAAATCACCTCTGACAGTGAAATAGAAGCATGGATGTACTGTTCTCCTTGTTACATGACAGTCACAGAGACAAAACAGAGGCAGAACAGATACAGAGTAGTAACAGATATAGAGACAGAGTAGAGGCAAAATAGAGATAGAGCGGATACAGTTGTAAAAGTAGATAGACGGTAAGAAGGAAACTAGGAAGAAAGGGGATAATGGGAAAGAGGGTCCAGGCCACAACCGGCCATGTAAAAAAGGGGATAAGGGGATGACTGCCCAAAATGGACTTATGGTTTTGTGTATAAAGTCAAAAAGTGAATGAGGAGCTCATTCTTTGATGTGTGGCAAAGTAGACTCGTCTCCTTCTCTTCTTCTCTTCTCTTCCTACTTGCTTGTGTGTGCTTAAGAAAGGAAATGTGAGAGTGTGAGGGAGTGAGTGTGTGAGGGACTAAGTGTGTGAGGAAGCTCTCCATCATCTTCTCCCTTCTTCTCTTCTCTTCTCTTCTCTTGTCTCATGTGTAGCTATGGAAGATGGAGTTTGGAGGTGGAGGCTTGAGGATGTTTGAGCTCGCATCTCGAATCATGGAGCTACCCGTGTGCTTGAGGGAGGAGGTAACTCATTTGGGCATCAGGGTAAGCTTACTACACCCTGATAGGATTGAAGGTGCATTGACTAGGTGAGAGATAGCCATAGGTGTTCACTTGAAATGCTTGAACAATAAGCGGTCCGTGGGTCTTGGCGATTGAATGTGAGCTCTTCTCTATAGTTAGTCCTTACCTAAGAAACTAACTTCATGATGTTGCTTTGCTAAGGTGAAAAGGCAACTGAATTTAGTGGCCATTTCAAGGCACTATTTATATCAACTCCATGTGAAGTGGCTAAATAAGATACACAAGCATTTAAGATCTTCTATCTTGGAGGGGTCATGAAGTCTTGTAGCTGCTACGTGGATGGGAAGGATGCAGAGTTTTTGTATTTGGCATTTGGCAGTTCACAAGAGAGTTGCTCTTGGATAGGAATGCTCTTATAGCATAGATACTCATGTTCTTTCCACATCGGTACCACTAGGATGCAAGTGTGGACATATCAACATCCACTAGACCTAGATCTATCACAACAAAAATATTTGCGAAGATACCAAAGATTGAGTATTCTCTATTGGGACTTAACATCACAGGAACTCACCCTACTAATACTTGAAGAGCTACAGCAGCAAGTGCAACTATGTCGAAAAGAGCCAACAGAGACAATTCAAGAAGAAGGGCCCGAATTTGAATAAGAACAACTGTAGAGGAAGAACAAGTGCAATAACCAAGTCCCTCCTCCACAAACAAGTACAACCAAAAGAGCAAGGGGAGGAAGATGTGCCACCTAAATGGATGGTGGAAATGAGGCACAAATGCAAAGAACAAGTTGAACTCGCCCACAGGAAGCTCCAAGCCAAGAGATTGCAAGTTCCATAGGTGGTCATTCCTCAAAGCGGGGAGTGTGACCATGTCAAGTGGGGCCATAAACTTGCAATGTGGAAGCAATGGGAAAATCATGGCCACCCCTTTGAGTTCTCCATCTTCCTCATACATTGGATAGGGTGCTATCTTAGTTACTATATGTATATCCTCTACATCATGTGTGTTCAATGTCTATTTATAAATATCCTTATCTGTGAATTTTTCTTCAATAAAACATAACCCTTTTCTATTCAATCTGTAAATAGCCCCTTTATATTACACCTTTTTGTGTCTAAAAAATGTATAAATGTGGTATTTAAAAAATACCTTATTTTGAACCCATGTGATGCACACATATATTCATGAGTAACTTACTTTAGGCTACCTCCAAGGGTGGTGGAGAATGTCATTAAGCTTTTAGCAAGGCTAGGAAGAAGATGGCTCAAGGAATGAATGAGAAACCCCACAAGGCGATAGCATGAACCTACAGATTAGTGGGAAGATAAGGTAGTGGAGGCATCCTAGAGGGTGGAGGGATATAATTCTCAAACTAGGTGGTGCAAAAACATCTAGAATCTAAGTTAGAGGCGTGGATGGCTTTCTGTAGCACCCTTTCACATGAACATGAAAGGGATGATCCTACCTACATGCCCTACCCGAGGAGAATTGCAGTCGACTTCAACCGGGAGGTGCATGGTAGGTATGACTTCCCTTTGATCTACAATGTAAATGCCTTGACCCCCTGAAGAAATCCTATCTTCACCAAAAAGGGGCCTCTGCCCATCCATAGTAGGCTTTCTCAAAGACTTCTCCTCATGCCCCGGTCCCACCTTCATCACCACATGTCACTATCTTTGTATATTGCAAATATTATTAAAACAAAAACCTACTATAGAGGAAGAGCAATTGTTGCCCCTCTTTTTGTGCTGGAATAGATAGCTATGCAATGGTGTGCCTCATGATGAGAGCCATCCTCTTGCCAACATTTTGTATAAACCTATTTGAAGAAATGAGTGATAGTAGATTCATTGGGTGTAAGAACCCTTTTTTGTCATCTATACTACTCAATGTAAGAGCTAACTTGAAGGGGTACCTTTAGAGTAGGGCCTTCCTAAGCAAAGTCCTTGTGTTGCCATACAAGCATGGCCCTTCCAAGCATTGAAATATGGCACAAACATATTGGATATGCAAAGTAGAAATTTTTGAAATCAATACAATCCAAAGGGTTAGTGGTTTTCGTACATTCAAAGTTACAAAATTACATAAAGTTTGTGAAGCATGTCAATTTGGGAAGCAAGTAAGGGAACCGTTTTCACATGATAGAGATGTAAGCAAGAATATACTCAATGTAGTGCATACACTTGTTTGGGGGCCTACCCAAAATGTATCCCTTGGTGGCAATAAGTACATTCATTGACAATTGCACTAGGAAACTCAAGGTATATTTCATAAAGAAAAATAGTAAAGTGTTTGAGCATTTCAAGACTTTCAAGGTTCTAGCTAAAATAGAAAGAAGCTTGAAAGTTAAGCACTCGAGGTTATTTGGAGGGGGAGAATACCTCTCTAATGAGTTCTATGATTTTTTGTAGTCTTATGGGATAAAGTGACAGTTTCCATGTAGGTATATCCCACAACAAAATGGGGTTGTAGAAAGGAATAATAGACATATTGCAAGAGTTGCATGGGCATTGATGGCTAAAAACAATATACCCGAGCCTTTTTCTATTTGAGGCCATTTATACTGCTATCTATATTATGAACAAGTGTCCAACAATTGCAATTCATGGTATGACTCTTAAATAATGTTTTATGGGCAAGAAACTTGATGTATCAGACTTGAAAGTATTTGGTTGTATTGCATATGTCCATGTGCTTGATGAGTTAAGAAAGAAATTGAATCTGAAGGTTGAAAATAATATTTTCATTTTATACTCTATTGAACAGAAAGGGTATCATTATTTTAACCTTGTAGTGGTGAGTTTCAGGTGAGCAAGGATGTTTTTTTATGAGATGAGTAGTTGGTATACACTTGGTAGAGATGCATTGGATGATGATCATGATCATGGTATTCATATATAGATAGAAAAGTAGGAATCACAAACTCCTAGTGGACCAAAGACATCATCTAGTAGTAGATCTATAAACAATCCACTTGGCCTAGGAGACCAAGCAATAGTCTCGTATCTTCAAGTGTATCTAGTAGTGTTGCATGTAATGACAAAGAGAAGAAAAAAGTGACAAATGGTAATAATTAATCTAGTAGTCATGTAGTTCTTAATGGAGACTCTAGTGGGGTGGGTTAGAGATTTTGGATGATGAGCTTGGTATTCCTTCAGTTGGGACACCAGGTTTATAGAGAGCAAATGGTAATGTAAAGACTCCTTTGATTGATCCAATGGTATGCAAGTCTAGCAAAGTGAGATATCCTACTAGAAGATTTGGTTTTGAGGGTTATGAAACTCATCGTTATGCTTTTATGGTAAAGGTAGTTGAGGATGTTGAGCCCACTTGTTTTGAGGAGATTGTTGGTCATACTCATTGGGATGTAGCAATGGATGTGGAGATGGTTGCATTAGAGGCCAACAAGATTTAAGACCTAGTAATATTTCTCAAAGGAAAGAAAGCTATTGGTTGGAAGTGGGTCTAGAAAATAATGTATAATGTAGATGGATCTATTAGCAAATATAAAGCCATGTTGGTTACAAAAGACCATGCATAAACATATGGCATAGATTATGAAGAGATATTTAGTCCAGTTGCTAGAATGGAAGTTGTTAGACATGTGATTGCTTTGTTAGTAAAGCCAAAGGTTGGAGTTTATGAAAAATGGATGTGAAGACTACTTTCTTGCATGGTGATTTGCAAGAAGAGATATATATGGAGTAGATAGCTGATTATGAGGATTTAGAGCATTCCACATATATGTGCAAGTAAAACAAGGTATTCTATGGGTTGAAACAAGAACATAGAGCATGGTTTCACAAGATCAAAGAGTATTTGTCAACATTGCCTTTTATGTTTTAGATGCCAATCACTCACTTTAGGTGAGAAAAGGTGATGGAGGTTTGATAATTATAGACATCTATGTGGATAACTTTATCATTATAGGTGATAATGACAATGGGATAGCTAATATCAAGGGCCTTTTGAAGAAAAAGTTTGAGATGAAGGATTTGGGTGAGCTAAGGTACTTCCTTAGCATTGAGGTAACCAGATGTGCTAATGGTATAGCTTTCCCAAAGGTAGTATGGCTTGGATATGTAATCCGAGTATAGTATGACAACATTTAAAACTCTTTTAGTGTCATTGGAGAAAAATTTAAAGTTGAGTCCTAATGTTGGGGATGAGATAGAAGACCCTATTATGTTTAGAAAGATAGTAGGGAGTTTGATCTATATGAGTATCACAAGGCCAGACTTGAGCTATGAAAGCATCATTTGGAGGAAACTAGATGTGTATTGAGGTATGTGAATTTCACCTTACATGATGGACTTTTTTGTGAGGCAAGTAAGGATGTACATGTCTTTGGATACATGTATGCAGATTGGATTGGTAAAATCCGATAGAAGATCTACCAATAAATTCATTTTTTTCCTAATAATGTTGTAGTTACTTAGAGTAGCAAAAAGCAACAATGGTTGCTTTATGGAGTATAGAGGATGAGTATAAAGGTGCTAATATGGCAAAATGTGAGGTAGTATGGCTGTAAAAGTTGTTGGGTGATTTGGACATGTAAGGAGATGGTATAGTTGTCATTCACAATGACAACATGAGTAGTATATAGATAGTTAGGAACCTAGTATTCTATGCTAGAACAAAACACATTGAGGTGCATTACTATTTTATGAGAGAGAATGTATTTGCAAGAGAGAGCCACGCAGCTATGTCTCAGCATATAAGATTAGATAGATAACATTATCACAAAGGAATTGGCTACAGAGAAGCTTTTGAAGCTTACTTGGAGTTGCAAAGATGTAGTTGAGCTTGAGGGGAAGTATTGAGATGGAAAGCTCAACACATGCGGACATTGATGATGGACCACTTGGTTTGATAGGTTTTTACATCTACACTTAACATGTCAATGACCATTATGATCCCTCACATGGCCATTGACTTATCATTTACTCTATTTGGTTAGTTACACTTAGAGCTAGCATAGTTATAGTGCCAGTTGATTAGGATAGTCAATTATGCACTATTTGACTTATGTTGTATCTTACCTATACTTTGACATTGTATTGTGAGAGTAAGAAGGAAGAAAATCCAACTAGAAAACATTTTGGCCTCCATTTCTCTTTTTGTGCTCTTGAATGAGCTTTTTCTTGTGTGTATTATATGTGTTCGATGTAGTAGCTCAAGCAGGTTCCCCCACCATGTGATTCATGATGCACACTATGCACTAGTGTCCTTATGCTTGTGCATTGTGCACATGTGTGGTACGCTAGTGCACTTAGGGTGGAAGATGACATTTTAGTATGTTGCTAGCTCTAGGTATAGTCCATTAAGGTGGGACTATTTGTTAGTGCAAGTACATGTGCACTCGAGTGTGCACAAGAGCACACAAGAGTACATGCATGCACATGTGTGTGGGCAAGTGCATAGGGCACACTAGTGCATTGTAAGATGTACCTTCTTCCCTCCTCCATCCCTCCAAACCTCCTTTGCAAATAGGATGAGAATAGTTTGGTATAGAGACGAAAGAGACTCTTGCGAGTGTATGTAGGAGTTGCTATCACAAGTACATCACAAGTGCACATATGTACATGTGTCAATGCCGGTGCCTATGAGTGCCAATATGTGTCAATGTCAGTGCAAGTTCATCTAAGTGCACATGAGTACACTAATAGTACACATAAGTGATGTAAGTGAGACTAGATGCTAGGTTTGCAATAATGGACCTAAAGTGGGTTAGGATGTGGATGCTAGTGTAGTGAAGGGTACATAAGTGCAAGTGCAAGTGACAGTGCCAATGCCACTAAGTGCAAATACAAGGCCTCACCCTCTTCCCCTACTCCCCCTTGAACCTCCCTTGTGAACATGGTGGGGGCATGGGTTGTGAAGGAAGAGAGAGAGGCATGTCATGTGTGCAATAGGATTGGTTAGAACATAGTGTCAAAATTTGAAGTACACTAGGGTGAAACTTGGAGAGTGTGGTTGTGATAGTGTGCTAGTGCCAGGTGTATGTGTGGTGGAGAATCCTGAAATGGTGGTGAAAGTTGGGTGTGTGCAAAGTGTAAGTGCAAGAGGTACTTGGGATTATGGATCTAGTGCAATATGCAATCTAGGACACAAAGATACTCTCTACTACACATAAGGTGAGGATGTGCATGTGCTAGTACACTATAGTGCAAAAGAGTATACACAAGTGCATGTCAGTACACACGAGTACACTCTAGTCCACACAAGTGTATACAATTTCATGTAAGTGCACTCGGGTGTACACAAGTGCACATAATGCAAGTTGATCCACTACTCTCCTAATGTGCAGCAAAATGGCATATGGCACTACTAGGTGCCTCACTCCTTTCTCCTTTGGCACATTGACTTTCCCTTGCAAATAGGGTGGGTGGCTCACCAAAGAGAGAAAAGGGAAGAGGGAGCCAACCTATCATGAGCATTCAGAATTGTAGCACTGCACAATGGTGTGTGAGGAGGGTGTGCAAAATGTCTTCACAATGCTTAGTGCATAAACATGGTTCATGTTTATGTAGATGTAATGTGTTAATGCACACAAGTTTGCATTTCTAGCACACACTAGAGTACCATGCTAGAGCATCATGTGGATGGATGCACGGTGAGAAAGAATGTTCACATAGAAGGTATACACTTAGTGCATGTGTGACTATGTGTGTTGATGCTCCCATTCATTAGAGTTTTAAATATACAATTCGCCAAAATAAAATCCAAAGTGAAAAATAGCAAATAAGATGGAATTATTACCCCTATTGAGAAGGTGTATCATTCTCAAGAATATAACTATCCACCCCCTCCCAAGCTCTAGTGGAAGGGGCAAATTTGTTACCTTCTGTGTTTGCACCTTTAGCTCCTTCATGGCATCGTAGGCTTCCTTCTAGTTAATGGTTTCTTCAATTGGCTCCTCCATTGATTCTCCAAAGTCAAAGTCTAACATATCGGATAGATTTTGTAGGCGATGTCATGATGGTGGGTGACTCTAGGGCAAGGAAAGAACTTAGTGGAGAGAAGGTTTGGCTTGCAAGAGTCCAAAGGCATGTAGCTCTTGGTCTCGCATCCCTTTTTCTTTAGGTGATGTATAAGATCTTGTTAAGACTTCAAGCTCAGCTTTACTATCTTTAGGCTGTGTGTATCTAACACTTAGCTTGTCCAGTCGTACCACATGTAGACATTAAATAAGCCGATTTGTACTTGGTGTGATGGTCTTATAGACCTTAGACCTTAGAGTGTTGTATTTACCTTAGTTATATGGATTATGGAATATGAATATAATGGAGAGTGAGAGCATACTACTCTTTTCAGTTGCTCCAACCCTTCTCTCTGTCTCTCTCTCTTCTAACATGGTATTAGAGCCATGAATGGGCTCTGTGGTGGATAGCATTTGTGAAGCAGACTTGGAGCTTGAAGATTCACGGTTCTTGACAAGAGGGGCTGACTGCCATTGTTCCTGTTGAAGGTATGAATTGCTTCATTTTGTTTGTCATTGCTATTGGAGGTTGTCTGGGTCTTGTCTGGAGCATTTGGATCCTTCATTGATCACATTAGAGAGAGCATTGATCATCAATGTGTTGAGGAGTTTTTGAATACACCCCCAAGCTATATCATGTGTTTGCACCTGCTGTCCAAACTGTTCCCCATGGCTGCAAATCAGTAAAATGATCACTAGTCAAGTGATCTACAACTTGCATACACACTTTGGAAGGTACTTGAAGGTTCTACTATGCTATTTCCTTTGTGGGAGCTCATCTATGAGTTGTAACAGTGAATTGCAGACCTAGAAATAGTCTTGAATTGCTGTATACATGGTATATACAACATATGCTTTACATTGGAAAGGTTTTGGAGCTCTTGGACATGTCTGGAAAACTTCATTAGAGCATAGGTATACTCAAGGAGACATGTGCATTGGTTGTCATGCTTATGGGCTGAAGTTTGTTGAAAAAAATGCTCAAAACTGGAAGTATCTAATAGGCTGAAATCTGTCCTAGAATTTGCAGCACTAATACAGGGCACCTTTTGATCCATACATGCCTTGGAATGATGGATATGACTATCTAGAATGTTGGGTGAATGTCTAGGAAATACCCCTGTACACTTGGGCATGATTAAAAGGATTAAAAATTTAATTTTGGAATGCATTTATAGATCTGAAAATTACAAACTAAAAACTATCATAAAACTGTGGACAACAAACATGATCTTTGCCTGATGCAGTACATGAGATTGATTGGTCCCTATCAAATGTATGGTTTGGGATATGTCTCGGAATGTTTGAAGAATTAGGAAAAGCATTGAATTCTATTGAAAACTAAAGTCTAGAGCTGAAAAAGAAATGCATTTAAAGTGTCTTGGCTAGTTACAAGCAGGGAATGCAATGGCATTGCTTCTTGAAGACAGAGTGCTTATGGTTGTATGTATGGTCATGTATTGACCCCGATACACTGAAGCAAATGTATGAGCTGATTTGAAGACATTTTGGAGTTGGATAAACCTTGATTTTTTGAATATTTTTTTACTGCAATCTATGAACAAAAATGTTGACATTTTTACTTACTGGTTATGCACTAATTTGTGCCCATATGGTCATATTTGGACTGTTATATGTAGTAGTAGATGTCTATGAAGTTCTTGGAGCATGTATGACATGTATACATATCATTTTTAGCTGTGAATCAGCTACTCATCACTGATAGTTTACAAATTTCAAATTGCATGTATGTACTCTGATAGTAATGTTGCATGAGACAGAGTTAAAACACCTACATGGTTTATGTATTGATTGATGTACCTACCGGTTATACCACATATTCTGGATGGTTTTGAGATGTTAAAGGGTTGAAATACTCTAGTTTCAGTAGTGAATTTGTTGCATAAAATTGTCATGAACAGTCAAAGACTGCAGTTAGTCTATTAGACATCTTGGCTTGTAGGTAGTCATGCATTGTTTACAACATGGAAAATGCAAACAAAACCGACAAGATAACCCAGATAGTGGGGGAAAAGCTTGATAGCAATAATTATGCCATATGGAAGTTCCACATGGAGAATTTCCTGATAGGAAAAGGATGTTGAAACTTGGTGATATGTGTTGAAGCTCTGAACCTGAAATTCCAAAGATTTCTATCAATATGTCACCCAATTTCTTGCGCAATGACTCTTCAAAGGAGAGCCTTCTAACTTGATGATACTCTTCCTACTCTCTTCTTAGTTTGTCCTATTTTTATTATTCCCTTTTTTCCTACTCATCTTTGGATTTCTTGAGGGATTTTTCCAACAAAATTCTCTCTTCTTCCTCCTCATTGTTTTCTCTTTGTCTTTTTTGTTGCTCTAGCTACCCTCCTAATTCCTTGTGTTATTGTTCCTTTTCTAGCTATTGTAGGCTTGGTGGTGGGAAATGGATAATGTTGCATCTAAAGAAGCCCATGTGAGTGGCTATGAGGCGCGATAGAGCACTGCCATAATTAATGATAATATTCTTAGCTTCCATGCAATTCATCTTGCTTGTTGTCTCTCATGAGTAGACCCTTGTTGGCCTTTCTTCCGGGATTCTTTGATTCATTCAATCCATAATGCATTCAAATCTTGCTTTGTTAGGTTTCCTTTCGGGATATCCTCCATAAGCCACTTGGGTGTCCTGGTCTAGTCAGTCGAGGGCTTACTATAGGTAAATAAATAATGAAACACCTATGCAATGAACCTTAGTTGCTCATCTTGTGCATTGGATAGTAGTAGTGCCTTTTGGCCAAGAATAGGATCTTTCCATTGCTAAGGAACTTCCACCAATTTCTAATCTTTAACATACATTCCTGACTTCACTTTTATCCCCAAGGCTTTCTCTACCATCTCTAGAGTAAGCTCAATTATGGATTCTTGAGGCACCCATTGTTCCTCTCTATGAAAACAAATAAGAGGGGAGAGAGGTGAAGAACCCAAGAGCACACACAAAAGCAATGGAGACTTGAGAACACATAGAGATAGGGCTAAAATCTTCTTCTTCTTCTTATTCCACACAAAAGAACTAAGTCTACAACATGATAAAAAACTATTATAAAAAGTACCAAAATGTATGTACATGCAGTCACACTAAGTGTGAAATTTCTAAGAAAAGAAAAGGTGGCATAATCAGTGTAACATAACCAAGGGTGGACTACGTGGGTATAGTCCAGCTATAGAATTACTAGCGTGTGCTCATGTCACCTAACATGCTAGTGATTGAATGCTACTATGGTTATTATAATAAATAATAACATTCTTGTTCATCTACATTCCCAAATCACCAAGTAGCTTGCATAAACAAGCTACCTCACATGCTACAATTACAACACCTCTATACTCAACCTCTGTACTAAAGAAGGTAACTATCAATTATTTCATACTGCTCCAAGTAAAAGTAGCACTACCAAAGGAAAACATAAAACCAGTGGTAGGTCTCTTGTCTAAAATACTACCATCCCAATTTGCATCTATGTAACCATGCAAGTCCAATGGTACACTTGCACCATAGAATTAGGCATAGTCTAATGTGGACTTAACATCATGCAATGTGTGTTGCACTGTATCCAAATGTGGCTTTTGTGAAAGCTACATAAACTGACTCTCTAAATCAATAGTGTAGTTTAGGTCTAGCCTAGTTATCATTAAATAGATAAGGCTACCCACAATCTTCTGATACATAGTGGCACCCTCAATCAAGTCACCCTCATGTGCATTAAGATTAGCGTTAACATCCAAAGGTATAGAAATAGGCTTGCAATCAGCCATACCATAATTTTTTAACATATCCAACACATAATGTCTATGTGACAACCATATACCCTTTTGATTCTTGTTAGTGTAGCTCTCCTAAATCTTCATCTCAAGTTCATTCTTTAGAAGACCCTTCACATTATCAATATCTATCTCACTATCACTCAAATATATAGTAATGACCACAATACATGCATTACTCTAACATACGTAGAGAGTGAGTGACCTATGCTCTACAAAATCCAATTCTAACAAGGTATTTTGCAATCCTATCATGCCATGCTATAGGTGCTTACTTCAACCCATACATAACTGTTATGATCCTACTATTAGAGAGGTTTACATAAGCAAGGATGTGAAACTCAATGAGGATGAGTCATAGTATAGACCTAAGGTTGCAGTAGATATGGACAATGAGAGCAATGATGATGATAGTTATGTTAATAAAATTGCAACAAACAATAATCATGGAAAGTAGCACATTGAGGATGTAATATGGCCCATAGGATAAGGTTGAAAGTAGTGGAAGTGTTAGCCAATGGCGTGGTAGGTTGAGGACTGCACAAAAGAGGGATCAAATTGCAAAAGGAAAAATGCCAATTGGTAAAAGTTTAGATGATGAGTCATTGGATGATGAGTTTTGGATACCTCATGTTAATACTCCACACATAAAAAATATAGGAACATATGTACCACCTAATGCAAGAGTAATTGACACACTATCTAGTGCACCATAGTTGAGAAGATGAAACATAGTAAGGTATCTAGTTGATAGACTAACTTACAACGGGTACATGAAAATGCATTATGCTTATATAGTTTCTCATGTACAACACTTTGAGCCAACATGCTTTGATAAAGCTATTGAAACCAAATATTGGAGAGAGGAAATGGATGAAGAAATGGATAATTTGAACAAGAAACAAGACTTGGGACTTGGTATAACTATCTTATGAAAATAAAGCTATTGGATGCAAGAGACTATAGATGGTCAAATGCAAGTTAAATTGTTAACTTGAAAGATATAAAGTAAGGTTGGTTGCAAAAGGGTATGCTCAAACATATAAATTGGACTATGAGGAGACATTCAATCCAGTTGCAAAGATGACTACAACTAGATTAGTGATTTCTTTGGCTTTAGTTTATGGCTAGAATTTGTATCAAATGGATGTGAAGAATGCATTCTTGAATGGTGCATTGGAAGAGGAGGTCTATATGGAACATCTAGAAGGGTATATACACCCATAGTATCTGCATTATGTTTGTGTTAAGCTTACATGTTGTTCAAAAAATTGAAACACAACTCAATAGCCTTATCTCTCACTCGCACACTTTTCTCAATGTCCCAGTTGCTCATATACATACATGAGAATACCTCTATCATAGCACCCTTGTTTCAAAGTAAGGACTTCATAGTATAAAAATGAGCGCAAAAATGTGTCTCTACAAGAAGCTTTAATATGCATGACATTAGAGCCGTTTAAATCTCAAGTACTTGACTTCTCTTGAGAATGAACTACAATCATCAATAATGCTAGCAAGCCAAGAAATGTTCTTCTTTTCATACCAATCTTTCAATATTAAATTAAGCAAGTGAGTATTGCAACCACTACATATAATCTTTGAATATCGCTCTTGGCTATATTTTTAAACACCATATTAGAGATTTTGGAAATTTTCTAAGTCCCATCTTTAATGAATGTCTTATTTTTGTGAATGAAAGAGAGCATTATGTTTATTTTTGTCTTTAAAATGCACTTTGTATATTAAAATGTGAGATCACATATCCTAAGAGCTTCTGTGATGAAGTGTAAGCTATGTGGCTATTAGGAGATTGGATTTTAGTGTATCTTTCTAGCATGCTAATAAAAATGTGATGCTGTATGGTGGTGGAAACATCAAGAGTCTTAGCTAGGATATACTTAAAAAATTTCCAAGTTTGATGTAAGAATACAAAGGTTTGAAGGAGTATACAGAGAATGTAGAATATAAGAGCCTCAAACATTATATGAAGATATGTTATCATGGCCAAATTTTATAATGTTATGGATTTGAAGATATTATAATATGATTTTCTTCTTTTAGATATAGCATCATTTAAAGTGACATGTATAAGTTTCATGATCTAAGACCTTAAAAGAGTCACCAATAACTAGGTGTGGTTTAATAATTTGATCTGATACCATATAGTAATAAGTTTGGATAACCTATGATGTGATGGTTCTTTTTTTTTAGTGTAAACCAATAGACACAAGTATGTTAAATAATTGCTCATCACACTTTCATTTTTTGTATATACATGCATATATAAATGTCTTTTGTTCAAAATTTCTATCTATCTTAACAATACATGGACAAGATGGATATTAGCTTTGACCAAAATCAACTAGCTTAACACCTTAAATAGCTAAATGAACTATTATATCATAAAAATAAGATTTATATACCAAGCTAAAAGCTTATGATTTTTCTAAGTCCAAATATTTAACATTTGACCAATGGTTTTTGTTTCCAAAAAAGTAGACATAAATTTTGTTAATAATTAAGACTTAATTGTTCGCTAAAGTATAAAGTACAAAATTGGACTTAAACCATGTTACAAGAAATTCCAGCACAATTAACTAATGTTATTGAAAGAACAAAAAACATTAAGTACATTCTCTCATTGATGTTGGTGGTGTTTAAAAACACCAATGTAATTACATAAAACACTTTAAATTTTGTTGATTCTATATCCTCGCCTACTTCTATTGAATCTACTTATGTTGTTCAACCTATTCCTTCTATTTTTTGAGCAGAATCCCTTTAGAAATTTCTACTTTCTTTCCCTTCTTTCCCACGCTCATTATCCCTTCAAGTATCTTCATTCTATGATTTATATTACCCCCCTCTTCACTGTTCTCCTATTATCCCTTTACCATCTCCATCTAACTATATCAACCTTCCTCCACAATCAGTGATGGATACTCCTAGGTATAACAGTGATATCCTCCATCGATGACAGCGAACATTACATGGTTCTTTGATAGGACCAGTGAATCAATCATATATTTCATAGCCATGCAAAAGCCCTTACTATAAGGGATATATTTACTATGGGAGTCAAAATTAGCCCATATAGAGACATTGCCTTATTACATCATGTATATTGGAAAAATAAAACTTTTGTAAAATTTTTATAAAATATTTAGTTGCACTACCATTTATGAAATGTTTGTGATATCCTAACTGATGAGCAAGTTGCATTGCTTCCATATCTTTCAAACTAGAGATTAAAGGAGTCTAATTCAACTTGGATAATTGCGAGTTGTTCAATGTAAGAGATGGATGATGTGAGGCATTTGTTGAGGATGTTTGTATAATAGATGGTCTCTTAAAGCAAGAAGTGATTGAAGATAGAAAATATATTATATCTTTATTAATCATGGTCTCATACGGTGTCATGCCGCTATGTGCACATCGTGTAAAAAAAAATCTACAGTGTGGCTTCCTTTTAGATTTAGAGAGCCAATGCCACTTTAGGCATTAGTGTTAGTGTCCATGGTTCAAAATATTAGATTTTTTTGGATAAGTTTTTAGCCAATTTTTGATATTCTCTTGCCAAACCCCTGTGTCCATGGTCAAAATGTCTTTGTTTTTATTTGCTTGTATGTTGAGAAAATGCTCTTATTTGGTGTATCGCAACATGCATGGAGTCGCTATTTTGCCAGACTAGCCAAGCATGGTCTTCAAGAAAGAATCCATGGTATTTTTTAGCAAGATGCAGATTGGGCTGCATTCAAAAAAGCCCTACGCAAAGAATTCTTCTTAGAAGACTCTAGCCTAATGACGAAGAAAAGTTTCATTGATTGGGTTGAGAAACCCAATAAAGGTTTAGCTACAACCGCTTTATACCGTGAGTTTGAAAGTAAATTTGGACAACTTGATATTGAAGACCAAAAAAGTATGGAAGGTCATAAGACTGAATTATTCCTTAAGGCTGCAGATCCCATTCTGCAAGAGAAGCTTGCTGATTACCTAGAATATGTTACCTCCGAATCAGGAGTCAAGACTGCATGGATAGATGTTACTGATGCAATTAACATGATTGCTCGAAGAGAGTGGATGCGACTAAGATTGGTGGGCTCTACTTCAACTTCAACAACTCCATTGATGGAGCTTGTTCCACCTTCAAAATCCCCTATTCCTTTGACTAATCAACCAACTTTTTCTTCTTCTATTCCTTCTAAAAATGATGTCATGGATGAACTCATTAAAAGCATGCATGACCTTCATCTGAATCTTACAAAAATTAGTTCCAAGGTGGAGAATATGGATGTCAAAATTGAAGAACAAGGATGATCATCAACTCAAAGACCCATGAGAGAAGACTATAAGAGGCGTTGTATTTGGTGTGATAGCCAACAACATGACAAGAGAGAGTGTTATGCCTTCTGTGAGGCTGAAGCATAGGAGCTCATCTTTTGGAAAGATGGAAAAATTAATGCAGATGAAACTAGTCTTCCACTAGAGCCAAATTTTGGCAATGGTGGAATGAAGAAAAGATTAAAAGATTTAGTTGTAAAGAATGCCTATGCAACAATTGATGCAGCTACCTATGGGTTGCAAATTGAGCTAGCTAAATCAAGTTTGAAAGCATGTAAAGCTAATGTGCAATCTAAAGTATAGATGCATGCACTAGATCGAATGGAACGTGGTAAAGCAGTCAAAGAAGATTTGGCTAATGCCAATCAGTGCATTCGAGCAATAACTGGTTGGAAAGAACCGACAGATTCTTTTTCCGCCTTTGCACATTTGGCTGACGTCAATCATAAAGAAGTGTTGATTCAAGAGAAGAGAAGAAGAGAAGATGAACTAGGGCCTTCCTCTTCTAGCCCTCCGAAACGGGTAACTAGAAGAACACTTGAACAACCAAAGCTTGCTGAAAATATAACCTCAGATCAAGAGATGGAAAATACGCCACAAACAAAGAAGACCGAAGGAAAGAAGAAAGGAAAGCAGCCAGGGTAAAAATTACAGTCTGACATAGAATCTGCAACTGATCTCAAACAAGTCCTAGAAGAACAAATTCTAGGAAGAAAAATTGAATTCACCTTAGGTGAAATTCTTGGAATTGCCAAACGTGAATTCCATGATGTAATTATTAAAGTAATCAAAAGGAAAAGACAATATGTTGGTGATGAAGCTGAAGAAACAGTGCATGCTTTTTTGTAAGTTCTTCAAGTTTTTGTGCAGGATGAAGAGAAGCTAATTTCACAAGGAATTCATCTTGAAGCAGTTAAAGAATTAATTGCAACAATTGAAACTGAAGATAAAGAAATCATGAATGCAAAAATTAAAGAAGTGAAAGCTGAAAATGTAATAGTCGGTTAGTCCAAACCAGTTGGATAACCCACCTCTCAAAAAGAAGGCCGTCTATAGCACATGCATGACGAGGAAGAGGCTTGGTTCATTCCAAGCAGTCACTACTCCCGTACGCACTAGGCAAGAGCAACAACGGAGACAATCATCAAAATTGGAGAAAAAGAAACACCATGTATTGCACTCTTAGACCATGGCTCGGAGATAAACGTCATGGCAAGGAGTCTCTATAAAAGTGGCGAATGGCCCATAGATGTTGATCTAGGTTGGCAAAAGAGAGTTGTAAAAAACTCTTCTGGAGAGTTATAAGCTGCATGTCCTAATGCGCAGGTAACTATTGGAGGCATAAAAGACAATTTTCACTTTTTTGTTCAAGACTCTTGTAGTTAGCTAATCATTCTTGGGCAACCTTACATTTCTGAAGCCTACTTGGAAACAAAAGCTCTTGATGATAGTTCTTCCTATGCTCGAATCAGAAGTAAGGATAATGATCGAGCTATCCAATTTCTTATTGTGTGTGTTAACCATCAATGAAACAGAGATCGACTGTATGATTATCTTGTGTCTCTAATGCCTAAGAATTCAAGGGTTTTCGGGTTGCATTGCTATAAAAGGAGGCTATGGTAGTGCATCATGTAAAAAGATTGAACCTCCTTATGCTACAGAAATTGTGTCTCTAGCAAATCTGTATGTATGTGCAGCCAATAGTATGGGTTGTTATAAGTCTCTTCCAGCCATGACTAAAGCTAAAAGAAAATACTTATGTCATGTAAAAAGGGAGCTGAAAACTTATGACATGATGGTTGAAAATGAAAATATTTCAAGCATTTTTTTTGAGTTGATTACTACTGACACATTGGGTGAAATATATGTAGCTGCTCATATAGAAAATCTGGCTGACTGAAAATCAATCCATAGAAGTATACATTGGATTTTTATCAAACAATTCAAGAATTTGTTGAGCAGGAAGACATTGGTTTACTCAACAAGGCTGAAGCACAAGTGGAGAAAAAATACAAGACGGTGGATAAGAAAATCAAGCCTGTGGCAGTCCCACTGCCTCCTGAAAGTGAAGGGCTAGCTGATAGGGCACCGAATCAGCCAAGTCTTTGTGATCCTTCCAACATTGGTCACAAGTTCACATCTAAAAGTATAAAAGAGCTCAAAATAGGTAAAAATCATTTCCTTTCGCCGGCCTTACTCAAACCAATGGTTTACCGTGTCCAAGAAAAATTGATCTTTACGATTCATTCAAGATCTACAGCCTGTTAATCGTGTCACAATCTGAAATGTTGGTTTAGGTTCCAATTGTTGACAAATTTGCTGAAGCTTTTGCAAGTAGAGCAATTTATTCTATGGGCGACCTATATTCGAGATATGACCAATTTCAACTTTCATTAGAAAGCCGAGACATTACCACAATGAAGACACCTCTTGGATTGGTCCGCATGTGCACTCTACCACAAGGTGCAACAAACTCCATAGCCCATATGATGAATGCCATGCACAAAGTCTTAAGGGACTTTATTCCACAACTTACTCTTCCATTTCTTGATGATGTACCTATCAAGGGATGTGAAGTCAATGAAAAGAATGAGGAGCGTGATGAAGACGGTTGCATGACATTTTTAGTTAACCATGTTCATGATTGTGATAGGATTTTAACAAGGCTAGAAGAGGTACATCTTATCCTTTCTGGAGCTAAGTCGATTTTTGGAGTAGAAGAAGTCCTAGTGGTCAGTCATCTATGTGGCCCCTATGGATGCAAACCTTCGCCAATCAAGATAGATGCCATCAATAGAATGCAAGAAAAAGGCACAAATGTTTCAAAAGTAAGAAGATTTCTTGGCACATGCGTATTCTATCTCATATGGATACCACATTTTGCTCATGTAGCCAAAAATCTTTATCAATTATTAAGAAAATGCCAAAGATTCTCTTAGGGTAATGAGCATACTCTCACTATGCATAAATTAAAGAAGTTGTAATTTTAGTCCCCTACTCTCAAAAGGGCTGATTATTCAAATGGTCAACCCATCATCCTTATTGTGGATACAAGTACCATTGGGATAGGATGGGTTGTTGGTCAAGAGGATCTTGAAGGTAACAGGTATGCAATTCGTTTTGGAGCAAAAGTTATCAATGAACGTCAAAGAAGGTATGCACAAGTAAAAAGAGAATTGTGGGGAGTTGTAACAATATTAAAGTGTGATCGTGAATACTTTATAGGTGCTTCTGTAGTGGTAGAAATTGATTGTCTTCCACTCTTGGGCATGATTGCCAACTGCTCTACACTCGATATTGCTATGCTCAGATGGATTTCATATATTAAATCTCTCAACCCTGAATTAAAGCATATTGTAGGAAAGGCAAATCCAGTGTTGCTGACATGCTATCACTTGCAAGATATGACAATGAAGAAGAGCTGATGGAAGAAGATGAAGCTAAAGAATCTATACTTGTTGAATTTCATTCCATGGCTACTCAAAATACATTTTCAGTTACTGCATATACTAGTCCAAAGATGAAAACAATAGGGTGGTCAACTAGAAGCCAGCATGCTCATTGCATTGCTCAAGTTCTAGTTCATTTCCTTGAAGAGGATTATGAAGAAGATTGGCTGAAGATCGGCCAATATTTGAGCACAATGAAGAAGAAGGAGACTTGGACTGATGAGGAGTTCAAGCATATCAAGAGGAAAGCTTATGGCTTTTTTCTTAAAGAAGGACATCTATGGAAACACGCAAAGAAGAAGAAGGAGCACATGTCCAAGTTTTAGGTAACAAAAGATTGCAACAACAGGTAATGAACGAATTTCATGAAAGCTTGTGGGCTGGCCATAGAGGCATATGGGGAACCTTTAGTAAATTCAAAGAAAAATATTGGTGGCAAAACATGTATTGGGGCATAGCACATTTTGTTGAAACCTGTTATGTCTGTCAGATGTATTCTATGATCAAGCATTGAGATGGGTTACAACTGACTTATCCCTTTTCTATACATTTTCTATACATTATAGATGGGTTATTTATCTTGTAACCATGCCTACAGGAATATGGATTATGCGGTATTTAGTGCTTGCAAGAGAGGATCTAACCAATCAAGTTGAAGGCAAAGCCTTAACAACCAAGACCACTCAAGCTATTTTTCATTTTTTGCTTGAAGATGTGTTTTGAAGATATGGTTGTGTGGGTAAAGTAACTGCAGATAAAAGAGAATTTGATATTGATGAGACACACAACTTCTTTGCTCAATTGGGTATCAAGTTAGCTTTGATATCATCCTATAATACTGAAGGCAATGGAAAGAGTGAGAGAGGTCATCAACCTATTCTCAAAGCTCTAGCAAAGTCTTGTAGAGGAAAGATCAAAGAATGGCCTAAAATGCTACCTTTTGCATTATGGGCTGATTGGACTACTTACAGTATAGTGGCTGGCTATATTCCAGCTAAACTTATGCATGGCTAATAACCAATTATGCCAATTGAAGAATTTATTCTCACATGGAGTCTTCTACCTTGGGAGGAAGGCATTAGTAGAGAAGAGTTGTTGACTTTGCACATATGGCAGCTAGAAAGAAGGCCTGAAGATGTTCAAGCAGCTATTGAGAAGCTAAAGACAGCAAGACTAAAGAACAAAAGAAGATTTGATAAGCGATATCGACTTCGGCCAAGAGCAATTCAAGAAAATGATTGGGTAATGGTCTATGACAGCATCCTAGACAATCAATACAGTGCTTCTAGGAAGATGGTAAAGCATTGGTTTGGCCCGTATGTGGTAAAGGTCATTCATGACAATGCCACATATTCATTGGCTAAATTGGATGTGACCAGCAGAAAGATACTCATAGCTGGAAAAAGAATCAAGCTCTTCAAATGAAGAGAAAGTTCAACATATGAATCAAAAGACTTGAATATAATTCAAGTGCATGAAGACATAGAGGAAGAAGAAGAGGCAGAAGATAAAGACATTGACATGGTAGAAGATACTTCTTCTGACACTGCAAATCTGTAAGACTTTAGCACATGCCAGAGGATGTGCAGGTTAGGAGGGGGTGGATGTCGTGCCGCTATGCACACACCATGTAAAAAAAAATCTAGAGTGTGGCTTCCTTTTAGATTTAGAGAGCCAATGCCACTTTAGGCATTAGTGTTAGTGTCCATGGTTCAAAATATTAGATTTTTTTGGATAAGTTTTTAACCAATTATTGATATTCTAGATATTATCTCATATAAAAATCCATAAAATTATAGACAAATTCTAGATTAGGATGACATGTAAAAGAAAGCATGTAGCTTTCAGCCAATTTGAGAGGATTTTATGTAAAAAGAGAGATTGACGCCCAACGTGCAATCGCTGTTTTCAGGCAGCAGTGAACAACACTCCAAAGGGGAAGATGAAGAAGGAGTGATCTGGCAGAATTATGGTCAGTTGCGTTGATATTTTACCCCCCTTTTGGAGCCAATGGAAGCATCAGATTGGTGATCTGAGCAGCATAGAGGAAGGTATTATTTTATACACGTTTTTGTCTATTAGAGTTATATCTTCTCATAATGCTAAAAGAAACTAACAGGCTTCATCTCTGTTAGTATTCTTCTACATTTTCTAATTCTTTTTTTGAGTATTCTTCTACGTCTTCAATTTCTTCGAACCCCTTCTCTTCCATCTACTCCTCTCCTTGAATCTACCTTCACCCTGCTATCTCTTATATTCAAGAACTTGGCTTGAAAACTTCAACCCTTCTCTTATCTCTACCATCTCCAAAGTCTAAGCTCTTGAACCCCCATACATTCTTCTCTTGCCAAACCCCTATAGTGGTTAAATTACTTTAGTGTTTTATGTCAGCTTATAGCTCAAACATTAAGTGGAATGATGAGGAAGTAAATGAATCTAACCTACTTCTTTTTCTTCTTTGTAACTTCAACTAATAAATCTATGATTGAATATCTAGCAGATTCAACAACAATAGAGTATGATGGTGTGATTGATGTGTCCTTGATAAGAAATGCAACACAATTATGTGTAATACTTGATATCAATGGTGGTCTTTTACAACGATGCTTTGCTAAGTCTAAAAAGTTCCAAAGTTTTCAAATAGAAAATTAATGGTGTGTTCTTTGATCGGGATGTATGGAGTTTCTTGAAACCTTATTTGTAAGATTCCAAGGGGGAGTTTGCTCAATAGATTTACATAAGAATGTTATGGCAATTATTAAGTGCTTGGAGATCCATCCAAAAAGGAAGTATCCTTTCTTCATGGTTTGGAACCAAGAATAATGTCATAGACATCCACTTAAAATCATATATAGGCCAGATAAGATAGGACTAGAAGCAATGTTCAAGCCTTTGAAGTATATATGGGATCAATATGGAGATGTTTATCAACATACCAAGACTAATCTCATAGATGATAGCTCTTACAAAGGTTGTCGAAATCCTATTGAGAATTGCATTTATCCAAAAACACTTGGTATTGATCGTGGTGACTCTATCTTGATCAAAGAACTTCTACCATGCTTGACTTGCTTAAGCAAATGCCATGATGCACATGAAGTCATCAAGTTTGATCGATTTGGATAGGAGCTAGTTCAATATGGACATGAATTGTATGCACAATTCAAGGTTGTCATTGATGAATGCACTAGAGCAGAGAATGATGATATTCCATCTCCATCATCAACACCATTGTCATAGCGCGTAGGGTTGAAGATCACGAATGGACAACATGTAGTCTTGGTAGTTTCAAGAATATTTTAGCCATGTGCAGGGCGACTAAAAAGAAATATGTAGGATGGGCTGAAAAAGAGCTGAAGACATATGGTTTGATGGCTGCAAATGAAGGTATTTTAGGGTTTTTTTCAGGGCTTATTGATGTTGATACAGCGGCTGAAATTTTTGTAGCAATTACTGCTAAAAACGAGGTAAAAAAAGAGTTTATTTATGTTGACACTTTAGATATGTATGAAGTCATTCAAGAGTTTGCTGAACATGAATGTTATGGGCTACAAAACAGTGCTGAAGCAAGGGTGGATACAAAGCACAAAATAGTTGCAAAGAAGATTAAGCATGTGGCTTTGCCTTTACCTCCTGAAAGTGCTCAGCTCCATATTCTAATCAATGGTTTACAGTTCCAAAGAAGAATGGTTCTTTGAGGTTTATACAGGATTTACAACCAGTTAATAAGGTCATCATAAGGAATGTTGGATTAGGCCCAATAGTGGATGAATTTGTAGAAGCATTTATAGGCAAGGCAGTTTACTCTATGAGAGATTTATATTTAAGATATGATCAATTCTAGCTTGCATTGGAAAGCCGGGATATCACTACCATGAAAACACTGCTTGGATTGGTTAGGATGTGTACGCTTCCACAGGGAGAAACCAATTCAATGGCGCATATGATGAATGCTATGCATAAAGTTTTGAGGGAGCATATTCCTTAGTTGACCTTACCCTTTCTTGATGATGTGCCGATAAAATGGTATGATATCCATGGGAAAAATGAAGAGTTGAATGAGCATGGATATAGAAGATTTGTGGTTGATCATATTGTTGATTTTGATAAGATTTTGAGCCATCTTGAAGTGCATTTGACTCTGTCAAAGGAGAAAAGTCAGTTTTTGGAGTGGAGGAAGTATTAGTTGTTGGGCACATGTGTGGACCATATGGGAGAAAGCCCTCACCAGTAAAGATTGATGCCACAAGTAGGATGCGAGAGACATGTTCGAATGTATTCAAGGTGAGAAGATTTTTGGGTGCATGTTTATTTTACTGATATGGATTCCCCATTTTGCTCATATGGCTGAAAGTTTATATCAGCTCTTTAGAAAAGGGCAAAATTTTTGGTGGGGTAAACAACGTACGAAGGCAGTTCAGAAGGTAAAGAGCTTATTGATTTCAACTCCAACACTAAAGAGAGAAAATTACGAGAATGGGTTGCCTATTATTCCCACTGTGGATATAAGCCCAATTGGCATTGGTTGGTGTATGCCATTCAGTTTGGAGCAAAGGTCCTCAATGAGTAGCAACGGTGGTATTCTCAAGTCAAAAGAGAACTTTGGGGTGTAATGACAGCCCTTAAGTGTGATAGGGAGTATTTTATGGGAGCTCATGTAGTGATAGAGATAAATTGTCTATCTCTATTGGGCATGATAGTAAATTGCTTAACTCTTGATATTACCATGTTACGGTGGATTGCATATATAAAGTCACTTAACCATGATTTTTAGCATACTGCAGGTAGAGAAGACCTTGTGGTTGACATGCTTTCATGAGCAAGGTTCAAAGATGAAGAGGAGCTTATGGAAGATGAAGAGAACGATGTGATAGGTGCTAAAAAGGACTTTGTGACAATAGGGAATGAGTATGCAGCTATTGTTACTACATGTACAACTATTGTAACAAAGATTTCAACCATGGATAAGAGATGGACAGTAGCAAGAAAGCATCATCAGTGTTATGCTTCAATGAGAGCACAATTTTTGGAAGAGCTGTATGAGGATGATTGGCTAAAATAGGCCAATATCTCAGCCTCATGACAAAGAAGGTTGAGTGGTCTGAAGCTGAATTCAAAAGAATTAAAAGAAAGGCTTAGGATTTTTTCTTGAAAGATTGATATTTATGGAAGCATGCAAAGAAAAAGAGAGGAGCTCTAGTGCGTGTATTGGCAGATAGGGCTTCTCAACAATAGGTGATGCATGAGTTTCATGAAAGCTTATGGACTGGACATAGAGGAGTTTGGGGCGCATTTGCCAAGATCAAAGAGAAGTATTGGTGGCAAAACATGTATAAAGCTATGGAGCATTATGTGGAACCATGCAGTGTTTGTCAAATGTATTCCATGGTAAAGCATAGAGATGGGTTGCAACTGACCTATCCATTGTCTATGCATTACAAATGGGTAATTGATTTGGTTACCATGCCTACAAGTTTATGAAATATGAGATATCTTGTGCTTGCACGAGAAGACTTGACAAATCAAGTGGAAGGTCAAGCTCTTAGTACAAAGACTACTCAACTAGTTTGTAGGTTCTTATTGAAAGAAGTCTTTTGCGGGTATGGTTGTGTTGATAAAGTGGTTGTAGATAGAGGAGAATTGGATGCAGATGAGGCTCATGACTTATTTTCACAATTGGATATCAAGATGGCTTTAACTTCAACCTATAATCTTGAAGCAAATGGCAAAAGTGAAAGAGGTCATCAGCCTATCATTAAGGCAATAGCAAAGTCATGCAAGGGCAGGATGTAAGAGTAGCTAAAATGTTACCCTTTGCTTTATGGGCTAATAGGACCACTCATAGTGTAGTTATAGGGTATATACCTGCTGAATTAATGTATGGACAACAGCCAATCATGCCTATTGAGGAGACTATTGCTACTTGGAGTGTTCTACCATGGGGAGAGGGTTTGAATAGAGAAGAGTTGCTAGTCCTACACATTAGACAGTTAGAAAGAAGGTCTAAAGACATTAAGATAGCCATGAAAAAGCTAAAGGCTACAAGGATCAAGAACAAGAAGAGGTTTGACAAGCAACACAGACTTCGACCACAAGCTATACAAGAAGGGAACTGGGTGCTGATTTATGATAGCAGCTTGGAAAATCAGCATAGTGCTAGTCGGAAGATGGCAAAGCCGTGGTTTAGTCCATATGTGGTAAGGTTTGTTTTTTATAATGCTACCTATGGATTAAATGAGATGGATGGGACAACTCTAAGGATTCTAGTGGCTAGAAAATGTATCAAGCTCTTTAAATGTAGGGAGTCTTCAGCGTATGAGTTGAAGGAGTTGGATACTGAGCATGAACATGGGAATATGGAAGAAGAAGAGGTAGAAGATAAAGACATTGACATGACATAGGATACTTCTTTTGACACTACAGATCCATAAGACTTTGGCACATGCCGAAGGATGTGCAGGTTATGAGGGGGTAGATGTCGTGCTGCTACATGCGCACATTGTAAATAAATCTAGAGTGCATCATCATTCAGCTTTCTTATTGATCTAGAGATCCAATGCCATATCAGTCATTAATGTCAATGTCCATAGTGTGGATGGTTCAAAAATACTAGTTTTTAGACAAGTTTAGCTAATTTTTTATATTTTAGATATTATATATTATAAAAATCCAAAAACTATAGATAACTTCTAGAATAGGATGATATGAAAAAGAAAGCAAGTAGCTTTTAGTAATTTTGGGAGGATTTTATGCAAAAAGAAGGATTAGCGAAATTGCACGACATGCAATCATAGTTTTCAGGTAGTGAACAACACTCCGAATTGGGAGAAGAAGAAGAAGTGATCTGGGAGAATTCTGGCCAGGTGTCTTGGTATTTTGCCCCCCCTTTTGAAGCCAAAGGAAGCATCATATTGGCAGTCTGAGCAATAGAGAGGAAGCTATTGTTTTATGTTTTTTTTTCTACAAGATATTTATCTTCTCGAGATGCAAAAATAAATTGAAAAGCTTCACCTCTATGAGTATTCTTCTACATCCTCTATTTCTTTAAACCCCTTCTCTTCCATCTACTCCTCTCCTTGAATCTCCCTTCACCCTCTTGTCTCTTACCCCTGTGGTAGACTTTTGACCCCAAATGCTCTGACAATGTATGTCGCATCGATGAGATGGTTGTAGACAACTTGTTGTTCTATTATTAGAGTACTATCAGGAATTGTTCGAAAATCTTTCATGAGTTGTAATATATTTATCCTTATTGATGCAACTCTACTTTGGCAGTGAGAAGTTGCTGGAGGTACTATGAATGTCACTAGGTTGTCTTCGATGAAATGGATCTTTTGAATGATCATGTTCATTAGTTGGTGGGTTCGGTCCAAGGGCGAAGAGCAAGTTTCTTTGCATGTATTCCATGATTAACATTTCGAGGTCTTCCTCATTGGCCACGAGACCATGGAGTTGGCACTTAATGTAGTATGATTGTACCGAGTTCTCGGTGCTTATTAGTTCACTCTCTAACTTGAAGGTTATTCATTGCAGTAATGTGTTAAAGAAGAGACCTTCAGTTTGGTGTCATACGTGAACATTGGTGAAACGTACCAGTCTCATATGCTCCTTCACTGTATTGCCATAAGCATCGCAGAGAGTGGGTTCGTGATCAGATGCATTGGTGGTTTTAGTGATGCTGTAGTTTTTGTGGTAGTGATAGAATGTTAAATGCTCTAAGCTCGATGGTGGTTGGGCACAGTAAAGTTCTACAAGGTGTATGATGATATTCCCTATCCTTATCAACTTCTGTTATCATATTTGTGTAGGGAATCTGTTAATGTACTCGAGGGACTCGGCATTTCATGTGACTAACGAGATCTGTAAGCAACGTGCACAATTAATTTTTGCTTGTTTGAGTCCAAGTATTGCAATCCAAGTCTATTGGCATTCTGTTTAGATGTTTATCTTTTCGATCGGCTCTGCCTTCATTGCGTACTTGAGCAGGTAGTAAGAGATGGAAGATTTTGTTACTTGTTGAATATTCATGTGAGCTCCCCATAGGAGTTAGCTTATCACCACTATATCAATCCCAGTCCTTCCCTTATCTTCTCATGATGCTTGTTTCTTTGGTTATCTCCTTTTTTCCATGTTGTTGAAGAGGTTTCACCCATGAATATCCCTCTTTGCCACATCAAAACAAAAGGTATGCACTAAAATTGTTCCCCACAATCAAACCCAGAAGCACCTATATTGCAAGATCCTAATTCATGCAATGTACCGATTTAGACTTTAGATGTTTTCAAGAAGTCCTTGTGCACTAAATCCTGCTCTTCTTCGTCATAGACCTATTCTCCCGGTTGTCTCCCTTTTCTGTGGATTCTTGAGTAATTGTTTGCATTCTCTTAATGATCAAAACCTACATAAAGAAGGCAATTGTCCTCAAGCATGGATATCTACATCATTGGCAAGTAGTCTAACTCAAGCTTCCATTCTATAATCTTCAAGAGTTTGTTTTTTTCTTAAATGCCTTCACAGCACTGACTCACATTGGTCTTGCATTGTCTCATATCTTGGTATATGGATTTCCACTTTGGATGGTATCATTTTGCTCATGGTCTTCCAAGCTCATCAACTTGAAGATACCATTTCTTAGATATTAGATTCAAAGCCACCCTTTCTGTTGAACTTTAGGTGTAGGTTTGATATGGCATATCTTAGACAACAAGTCCAGCTAATGCTTTAAGTGGAAGAGAAGTTGGAAACTCAGGATTTGGACTTTACTTAGGACTACATTTGATGAGCATATGTACTCACAAATACCATCCAGAGCTAGTAAGATGTGTGGCTTTTAGTACATCCAGTTGATTTATTTAGGTCTATTCTTATTTATGGTGCAAGACGAGAAAGTGTGGGACCTCAATAGAGCCAATTATTGGTCAGAGATCTGAGTTACAGATTCACCCTAGTCACTAGTTTGACTATTGAGCCACACATTTGCAATAGACCAAATTTGTTTGGTGGCATATCACATGCTTGTTAGCTTTGGACCAAGTTGTAGGTGGAATTCAATTTCTAGAAAGTAATAATCCACAATAAGGAATTGTGGAGGATTAAGGCTATAGAAATCTGAGGATAAATCAATTCAAAGGCCAAAAGGTTAATCTTCAAATTGATTTACAAGCTCAATGAGGAAAACCATGGGCTATCATGATTAAACACGTGTGAGAGAAGCCAAAGATATATGTGGAAAATGGACATCACTTACCCATAAGGCAAAGTTACATGGGGAAAAGTGGACAAAACTTACATGGGTAAAAATGGACAACACTTACTTGGGAGGATAGTGCTTGCCAATGGGAAAATCTAGCTCCCAATATCTATCATGAGAAGTGCTCATTGACCAATGGAGATAAGTTGTGTCTAAGATTCAATGAAAATTTGGAAAGAAGAATTATATGAGAGACAAAGTGTCTGGATGTCTCCCCAACCTTATGTTATGAACATCCCCCCATCACCTAGGACCTCAAAATGGCAACAAGGGAATGGTGAGATGGTTGGATATCTAGAACACTAACATATAGGGAGTACTTGAGTTGGAGGAAATGACATGTAATTTGTAGCTTGATAAAGAAGAGCAAGAGTGCTTGATTGCACTTCTCTAAAGAGAAGGCAAAACAATTGCTAGACACAAAGGTTGTTCTAGAAGATATGCGGTGCTCTATCATCAATACAAGGGAAAAATCAACATGCAAAACAAGCAAGAAATAGGACTTAAGAGAAGGGACACGTGGGTGCCCACATCAAAGAAGCATGGAAGACATGTTTCCCTTACACCATTGTTGACACTTCGAGAAGAAAAATACTAAGAACTTGAAAGGTGACACCAAGTGTTGAACTTAATGCTATGGAAAGTAGGTGCTAAAAAGATACCTACTAATGTTAAGATTTCCAAATTCATGAAAATCAATGATTGATGACTCCTCTGTATTGTACACAGTGAGATAGTCACCCATTATTTTTGG